>NW_026562422.1:1580000-1965000 GCF_027474105.1 Poeciliopsis prolifica | reverse complement strand
TTGTATAAGTATCACAATGTATTGTAAAATATAAGTACAGTAGATATCGCATAACACATAATATATCTTACATGGTATACGTAACTGTCTTTTGAGACAACGTAGAAAAGTCACAATTTACAAAACCTCTATTACAGTTGCAGCAAAGCCTGTCACAACAAGCATTAATTGCATTAATAAAATAAAATAAGCTCAATTACCATTCATATGATTAATATTTTTGAAGGCCAATTTAATTTACAGATTTCACAATCCATTGTGTTTATAGTTTTGGTTGTGCGTGGTTTCTGTGCTATTTTATTTATTGTTTTTTGGTTTATGTGTTTTATTTTGGAGTGTTGTGTACTTAGTTTATTAGTCTTTGATGGAACTAACTTGTACTTTATGCACTTATTATGTTACTTGAAAATAGCCTCAAAATAATATTTTCTGTAACAATTCACCATCTAAAATTTGTCATTGTGAGGCCTTGTGTATGAACATGGCATGAAAGTAAATTAGTTTTGTCTTCTTCCCACTACTTTTATTGCTAAATGTGCTTGTTTTTGTATAAATAGTGTCACATAAAAATGAACAGGATGACTTAAGAGAAGTTTTTGTCCATCCTAAAATAATAATTATTTATTGCTAGTTTTTTGTGTTTGTTTTTCTTGCTCGGGATAAGACTTGCATTTTATACTTTTTATATGTCTCCAAATAAATCAAGCAATACACTTATGCACCCCTAATATAACATTTAAAAATCTTAACTTGTCAAATTATTCAATCCCAGAAAAGAAAGCTTCAAATAAATCCTTTGAAGTCCAGAAATAATGTTTTTCATTCCAATGATAAACACAAGATTTGACGACAAATTGCAAACAGAAAGCATTGCTTGGGAAACGCATGGAGGGAAATCTCATATTTATTGTGGAAGTGAATGAATAAGGCAGATCACAGAAAGCTAAAGGTGTGTTGAGCACATGGACAGGATTTAATAAGGGTGAAAATAAAAATCACCAAAAAAAGTCACCAAATTCATTTTTCATAGCAAAACATGCAACATTATTGTATCCTCTAATGACAGCTCACTTACAAGTTAATGCAGATGACTTATAAAAAATATAATACACAAGCATTTTAGAGTTAAGTTTATGAACAGTTTTGCTACAGCATTAACACTGTGGTGAACTGAGGGAGCTGCTGCCCCCTGGTGGACAGGAATGAAACATGACGCTGAGCCTCATTAACCTAACTCTTCTGCCGTTCCTCCTCTCCCAAACGTCCTTTAGGACTTCTTATACTCAATTCTCTCCACCTTAACGTCGTCTCCGATCAGCTGATAAACATAAGTCACCACTGTAGACGCTTGGATGTCCATTAGTACAAAGGAGGGGATAATGTTTCTGGAACAAAGAGCACAAAATATGCAATGTGACAAGAGAATAAAGGATTAACAAAGAACTGAAGGAAAAAGAAAACAGGTAAATACAAGGTTTCCTATTGTTTTCCATTCAAAAGTTCCAGACTTTCCAGAATCAAATTTTCCAATATCACAATTTTCTAGATCTAAATATTTAAAGTGGCAGTATTACCGGTATGTGTTTTTCAGGCACAGAGTACAATGTTATAGCACTAAAGTTACCTTCAGTTGTTAAAAATAAAAGTCCCATATATTTTATTATTTTGTAATCTAATGCCTTGAGATTGAGTCTGTCTCTTTAAAGCTCCACTTTCAGGTCCTCTATTAACCCTTTAACAGCGTTTTTTACCAGCATTGCACTGAGAAGCTCCTAATGAGTTTAGCTCAGTTCCACCAGGTTTTTGCTAACTGCTGCTGGCTAGTCTGAAGGAAGGAAGCTGCAGCTCCAAGAGGAACTGCACCTTGAAGGTGGGGCTATGTCCAGCTACCTTTCCAGTGCGTTGTAGGCCCCGGTAGCAGAGCCGGGGTTGATGTAAAACTTGTTTTCGTTCTCGAAAGCCTCGAACTTGTGTGTGTGTCCTGAGATGAGGATGTCGACATCCAGCTGTCTCTGGAGCAGCGCCAGGCTGGCCATGTCGCCCCAAGGGATGACCTGGTGGCCGTGGATGAGGCCGATCTTGAACTGGCCCACTGTCACCACCTTCTGCTCGGGGTAGTTCAGGTTCTGAGAGGAGGGCAGAAGGAGTTTTGGTTTTAGTGAATGCATTAGCTGGAGTGATCTGCTTTAACCAGAGAGAAAACCCTGAATCTAGAGTGAAGAGCTCCTGGTATTTAGTGGATTGGTACACTTCCTGGCAAAAGAATCCCTACCCTTTTTTAGCATTTTGGCTCTTTAACAAAAACTCTCACTATGTTTTATTGTAATGTTGTAAGACAGACTAACACTAAGTGGCATATAATGTCGAGGGGAAAGACTTTTTTTTTTTAATTAATAAAAACATTAGTCTGGTACACCTAAATTAGGATCACCTTATTAGAAAATAGTATTTATTTGTGTGCAATTCAATTTCAGAATAAATTCTGTCTTGCTGTTAAAGCATCAGAGGTTTCAGAGAGAACGTTACATAAAAAAGAAGAGTTTAAATTACCCTGAACTCAATATCCTCAGTGAAACATGGTGATGGCAGTATAATGCTGTGGGGATTCTCTTGTAGTGCAGGGACAGAGAAGTTTGTCAGATTCAAACTATGACAGACGGATTTTGAACCAAGTGCAGTGATCGCTTAGAATTTCCCAGATCCAAATGAAATTGATAACTTCTGGTTTGTCTGAAAAGCTAATGTTTATAGAACCTCTGAGTCCAGTTCGAATAGGATCAAATTTTATGAAAATATTAATAACAATAAAAAGCCAAGCATTTCCTTTTATGGCTTATCAGAAAATCACAATAAGTAGGAATATGTATATATCTTTCGAAGGATGGACTTTAGCCAGGCACAGGGAACCTCTTGACATATTCAGTGGTGAGGACACTTCTACTAATATGCTAATAGCAGAACTAATTTTCCATTTAGCACTTTAGCGTTTCTTTGCTAACTTTGAAAACATTTAGCGCACCACCCTTTCACAAATTACTGTTAGCTTCCACTTCCAATGTTGGTGTAGCACTTTAGTGATAGTAGAACTAATATTGATAAGTGATTGAGGTTAGTGCAACTAATGTTTTAGCTAGCGGTGACCACAGCTGGAAATATTGTTCCTCTTTCTCAACATGCTATTTATTTTTCAGCTTAAAATACTTTTCCACTGAATGGTGTAATGATTACGGTGGATCTTAATAAGGAGTATAGACCTCGTCAAAGTCTCCCCGCACAATGTGGACATCGCCAGCGAGAGTTTTCAGGTAGTCGTAGCTCTCCTTGGTGCAAAGGTTGCCTGTGCAGAGAATGTGCTGGATCTTCCCCGGGACCAGCAGCTTCTTGAACTTGGCTGGCAACGTGTTGCACCGGTGGGGAATGTGCAGGTCACCTAACACCAAAACCAACTAATGTCGCACAAACACACACAAAAACCAGTTAGTCACCCATGAATGAACGAAGGTGTCCGAGGACCGCAAAAGAACATAGTCCAAGGACAGAGCCCTGCAGGGTGCCATAAGTCAAGCTGTAGCAGAAAACAATGGACATAAACGGCACAATAACCCTCCTGTATACCCTCATTAGTTGTCATTAACATTTTTTTTACAATAGAATAATGCAACCATTTTTTTCTTGTACTGAAACACCCAGTAACCTATTAGAGCTGATTAACACCTCACTCAACCCAATCAAATCAGCTATATTTGTAAGTACAATTCTGAACATACAATGTGTCTGAATTCAAACTGGCTTCTGAATGTCACTTCATGAAGTTTTTAAAAAGACAAAAGTTAAAAAAGACAAAAAAGTTAACTGATTACGCACAGCTGGACTTCAGACACTCAGCGACAGACTAGAGAGATGTCTACTGTTACCAAACACAGGAAGTGACACACAAGACATGAGCTACTGCATTACAAAGGGATAGTTCAAGATTTTCTTCTACGTGAGGTTTGGTTAAAAGGTTTAAAAATGTAAATCTTGCCTGCACCAGATAGCTCTTGAGATTTTCATTGAGCATAAATCCATATTTATTTGTTTATATTTATAGGTTTGATCAAAGAGGATATCGACCAATAATTTTTCAATGTCAAAAAAGTACTAAGAACAGAGATGATGCTTCTCGGTGCATAACTACCCAATATGAACATGACAGTCTGAAGCCTCATGAAATATCATGTGCAGAAAAAAATTACAAGTCGTTTTGTTGATGGTGGGACTGCACTTTGACCCTGGCTCCTCTAGCCGCTGCCTTCCAGAACCAATTATCTGGTGAAGACCTCAAGAGAGTTACCTATTACAGGTAAGATTTTAACTGGGCGACACATGAACAATCCTAAAATAGACCTGAATACTAACAAAATCCCTACATCCTACAGTATACAGCTGTATAACTGCTGCAGTGGGTGCAAATTTATCCTCTTAGTTTAGAGCTCAGGTGAGTAAAAAAAAAAAGTGTACTTATTTATGTTGAAAATCTGTTTATTTGGTAAACAGAAAATAAAATCTTGTGTCACAGGGATGAGTCGTACCCTCTAACAGAAAGCTAAAAGGAAAACTTTGGGATGCACCAACAAACTCAATATTCTAGTATCACTATTTTCTAGAGAACAAAACACACACAGTTCTATAGAGGATTTCTCGATAGAACTTAAGTCCAAATTACTCAAATTTGAGTGAAGGTTAACTAAACCTGAGTCCTTGTCCAGCAGAGTGCCTAGAAACAGACCTGAGTCATCTATACTTATATGGCCTTTCAAACACCTTTACCAGGAGTGGCAACTAATTCGTCCACATCTATATATTTGGGATAACAACACAAACCAAGCGTTTGTCAGCATGAGTTTAATTCACAGCAGCTCTTGAAATAACAATGTCTCGTTCTGCTAAAAAGGTAAACAAAAACAAAACGAAACAAAAAAAAAACGGCAGACTTGCGTAAATTTGCAATCCCATTTTCTTGTTAGTGCCAGGCAGAAGGGTGAGCAGAAAGACAAGGATGCAGCATAAAGAGAGCACACTTACCCGGTGACCAGCCTGGTTGGTTGGAGACAGACAGATATAGAGGAGGAGGAGGAGGAGGAAGAGGTGCATGTGTACATGACACAGGATGTGTTCAGAGGTTGGGGTAAGAAAAAAAATACAAATACAAACAGAAAGAATTTGGGACAAATTAAAAAGTGAATGGATTAAGTTGATTAATTAATGAATCATTCAAAAACAAGTAAAGAAAATTACAACAAAAAAAATGGCAAAGTGGTCAAGACATTTGTTAATGGTTAGTGATCATGCTAAGCTGAGAACAATAACACAAGAACCTGAGTGTCAGCCAGTGCAAAATCAGGTGCCAAAGCAAATCTGACCTCTTTACTGTAATTTAGGACAAATAATAATACAGAGACATGTCAACTGATATCCTAAACCCAGAGCCGGCCCAATCCATAAGAGATTTCAGCTGCTAATTAGGGAACTGAAGCCCAAAATGGACAATGTAAAGGTCCAATTTGTAGTTACATTTTACAACTTTTACAAATTGCTTTGAAGATGTATTAATAGACTTTTAATTCTTTTACATGCATAATTGTTATGTGACACATAAATCCTGCAAGAGGTGGTAGTTTTGAATACATCAGCAAATTAAGAAATTACATAATTATCTCTAAGCTTTATCTGAATGTTGTTAAACTCAAAAGACCATTAAAGTGCATGCTGCCGTTTGATGTATTTAGAAAAAGTTGAAGTTTCTTCTTTTAAAATCAAGTCATAAACAAAAACATGTACGTATTTTTATTGATGTACATATTTTCATTGATTCCTACTTACTATGTCATGCGTCACATATTATTATTTATTAATTTTAAAAAAGTCAACGTAATCTGAGCATGCTCTGTAAAATCCACAACACTGAACGCACAATAAGCAGAGCCACAAATCAGGTTTTACTTCCATACAAAACTTGGGCCAGCTTTATATATAGACTGACAACTATATCAACCTGAAAAATGATATTGGGAAAATGAATGAATGAATGAATGAATGAATGAATGGGATGAATAAATAACAACATAATGACAGCAGCTTCCCTAGGAAATATATCCACTTTGCCAGGCTTAAAAATAACTAATAAGCAAAGTGTAGCATGAGATAATATCCAGGAAGCATATTTCATCAGAGCAGGTCAAGAAAATGTTTTACAAGATGAAGCTTTCCTTAGCTGGTTAGCCACCGTGGTGCTAATTTGATCGGTAAGTATACATTTTATTTATTTATTAAAAAAACGTGCTGTCACAACAAAATACTCCAAGAACGAGAATGGCAAACTAAGAAAGAACCGTGCAAAAGAAACTTGTAACAACACAGGTGGGTGAAAATGTCAAGAGTGGCTTTTCTGGGATACTAAAAACTCAAGGCTGTCATGTGATCGTCGATGCATCTTTTGCTCCAGCTAAATAGAAGTCACTCAACAACTAAGCGCTACTACGAGGCCGGGACGCGGCGTTGCTTTCTTTACGTCGATAGCTACTTTGCTTCGAAACCAAGCGTAGTTAAGGCTCGCTGCAGGCAGGAAATGGTTCTCCTTTCGACATTTCAGACTCACCATCTTGTCTGTTGCTGTTTGCTGCTCGTCCAGTTGAGGAAGCGCCTTCGAACGTAACGGAAGCTAATAGGGTAGACGAAACAGGAGCGTCCGGGAAGGAGATGTGTCGGCCATATTGTGGGTGGCATTTCTACGACAGCGCATTGGATCCATTAAACTTTCTGCGACATTTTTAAATTAAATACAGAAATTTTCTATATAAAAAACGTGGAAATGTCAAAACTTTTCTGGAAAAAAATCAGAAATGTACTATTAAAAAACTTGGACATTTTAGAGTAAAAAAAAAAAATCGAAAATTTTCTACTTCAACCTTTATTTCTAGAAACGTCCTTAGATTAATTTGAGTTTTTTTCAACAAAAAAAAAACTTCTTAAACTCAGAAAATTCCAGTTTTTGTCCATAAAATTTCTGCGATCAGTAATCAAAATTTGAGGGTTTTTTCTTGCAAATGTTTGACTTCTCAAACTCAGAAATGTTCACTTTTTCTAGAAACTTTCTGAGATACATCTCAAAAAAACGTTCTGAGGTCTTGGCAGAAATGCTGATGATAACACCGTCTTATTTCGTTCAAATAAAAAAGGGTTTTTAGGACACTATGTGAAGTGTTTAGTTCAAGGAACCCTGAGACATATGAAGTCCCAAATGCTGTTAATCCAATGATACTCTAAATCTTAACAATCGTAATAGATTGTTAAGATTACGACAATCTTTACAAGATGAAGCTTTCCTTAGCTGGTTAGCCACCGTGGTGCTAATTTATACCTTTTATTTATTTTTTAAAAAAACGTGCTGTCGCAACAAAATACTCCAAGAACGAGAATGGCAAACTAAGAAAGAACCGTGCAAAAGAAACGGTTCTTTTGTTTAACTCATAAACTTTTAATGAGTTACTGAGACTCTAGAAGACATATTTCTAATATGCAAATATAAATATCTGATTAAATTATCACCGTTACTGGTTGGAAATAGTGTTTGTACGAACCTGCCACTCATAAAATGACAGTTATGCTGACGTAGCGCCTGCAAAAGTCACAGATATAACCACGTAGAAGTCGCCTTGATCTCAGCCGCCATCTTTGTACGGGGTCCCTCCATGTAGAACCTCAGACAACTGTTAACAAAAACTCTCTATAAGAACAATCACACGTTTTCAAACGATTTTAAGTGGATTAAAAAAAATTATTTTACACACAATGCTAAAAAATGCAGAACAGTAAAATACAAAAGAGTTAATCTAAAAATAATAATGCAGCCAGTTTTTCCAATTTGAAATGAATTATGTAAGTATTGTCTTACATAAATAAAAAAAGTTTTTCTAAGTAATGCAGTCCTCTATATTCTCAAATGTGTGAAAGTATGCATGATAGTTAGTATATTATTTTTATATATATTGCTCCTGTAATTCCTGTATTCTTTGTTTCCTTCACATAGAAACACTCAGTGTGTACCAGTAGATGATTGTTCATCTTAAACCTGGTTGTGGTTTTGTTGGCACATGGTCAGACAGATGCAAAAAGAGCAGATAAGCTAAACTGTACCCGCACTTCAATATAGATGGAAATTTGTTGTTACTGATAGGTGCATTTCAATAATACGAGACAAAAAATGGAGATGTGAAGCCTGACATTCCTTTAAAATGAGAAACACATATTACACTGATTCACAATCATCAAATTTTTTATTTATTTATTTATTTTAAGATTATGGCTTACAGCTGGTAAAAACACAAAATCGGTTTTCTTAGTGTATCTGACTATTACCTTGACCAACAAAAACATAATAACAGAAAAATGTCACACTATGACCATTGCATGGCATGTGCGACCATTGTGAAAACTTGACAAAAGCATCATTGACATCCTCCAAAGGAAAGCAGGCCACAAACTGTCATTGAAAGAGAAGCTGGCTGCTCTCAGGGTCTTAAAGGCATGTTCTTGTCGCCTTGTAGCAACTCATTTATGGAAGTAAAATCTTTATAATATCGCAATATTTCTGGTTTGAATGTGTGTGGTTGTTTTAACAAAACCATTTATCATAAGCACATCAGATTGAATACCCTAACATTACTCCCTCATGTTATTTCATGAGAGAGTAATTACTGTCTGTGACTATTTGACGGATAGAAAGGGACAATCTTGTATTGAACGTTTGAGATTACTTTCATAAGTATTTACCACTTTCTAACCTGCCATGTCTCTTGACATTTAACAATTATGTTTTAGAAATGACTGAAGCAATCCATTTCACCAGCAAAATGTTCCGAGTTTATTTGCTTTTTATTTGATTTTGTGCTAATACCTATAAGTAACACATTCAGCAACGAGTTTATGGAGCTGTCACCGTTTTCGCTCCGTACTGGTTCTGCATCTTTCCTATGTCATCCTTTTCACACTGGTTAGGATCGCAGGGAGGAGCGCTCCCTCAACACAAGATGGCGACGGCACTGACGTATGCTTTGGGTTTCAGGCGACATCTACTTCTACATGTCCATAATCGAAGAAAAAAAAAAAAACGTCATCAAGCTAGACACTGCGTCGTCTTATCCTTTCAAAATAAAACCCATGCAAATAAAAATTGTGCAGTTCAGATTGCTAAAAGCCTCAAGTAACAAATTTATTTATTATATTATCAACGTAGAACATCACTCTCGTTGTTTAGTAATGTTCAAACTGTCAATCTCTTTGGTGCTATCAATAAAGTACTAAATTCACCCGAGTACATATTTGAGCAGACTTTTAATGTTAGACAGCAGAGAGACCGGATGTTGCTAAATTTATTCAACTTTAACGCTTGTCAGAAAAAAAGTCGACACGAAAAGCTGCATTTCGCAGAACATTCGAGAGGTAGGTGATAAATAAGTGTATCGCGGCCCTTTCTACTCGTCGTTTTTATTTTTCTACGGTGGACGTAACACATTAGAAAAACTGAAGTTAGCTACACGGTGTTGTGAACGTTGCGTAATTATAATATTTGAATGGCGTCGACTGCGTTTGGCTAACCATGTTAGCTTTAGCTGCGTGGCGTCAGTTGGCCTTGCGTTTGGGCACGAGGCTTTTTTTCTGTAAACGTCAGCACTGTCAGTGGACATAATTAACGGTAAAACTGTAGTTTTGTTAGCATGTTATTATACACATAATATATATATTTGAGTGTTTAATTGACTATTTGTCATTAAAAACTTGGTTACCAGAACGCACAATCATTAGCCAATCAGGTTACCCGTCTATTTGTCTCCCCTGCTCTGTTAGAGGTAATTAGAACAGCGTTTTAATGAATAATGACAATGACGTGACGACAGTGTTAAAACGAACTGAACACTATGGCCCGTCGCACCTGCTGATGCTAGCATTTCAATCCGCCGTTAATGGCTCCTTTTTTTCCCCCCCACTAAAAGGTTCCCGGACATCGAGGACGTTCCAGAAAGCTCTCCTCTGTCTCTGAACCTGGCACCGACAACCATTTGGACGCCTCAGGGTGTTAAGCTTTGAGAAAACGTTTTAGACACCCTGCTGCCGCAATCGACACACCACCAGCTATCGACCACCGTTCACTGCGGCATTTGGACGATCAGCGTTGTGTTTATGTCTTTGTTTTGCAGAAACGGTAAGTTGTGGGAACCGAATTCCAATGTACATTATGTTTCGTTTTTCTTCTTGGCGACGTGTTACTGAGCTGGTTTTATTCTCGTGTATGCTTTGCCGTTACTCCGCAGTATTTAGCTGCGCTCCCCGTCTTCTCAGCCACTGTTCAAAATGGCTTCTCCCAGTCTTGTCACTCGTGTGCAGTGGCTGTGTGACGCACTCTGCACCAAGCCGCTAGCTGGGCTAGTTTGTTAGCCTCCACCCGAGTAGTCCCGACCCCAACCCTCTCTGGTTTTCCAAAAAGGATTTTCATGGAAGATCAACCACTTGTCATTCATTTTGTGACATTTACCGTAATAGTGGCTTTATCAGGTTATAAGCAGGTGTGATTTGTACGGATTCCATCAGAAAGATCACAGCTGATGGGCCTCATGTTTGTGACCTATTAATGTCAAAAAGCCAGAGGCCCCCCAGCATAAGACAAAAGGCTTATACAAATCCATTATTGTGGCCACAAAGAGGGGTTTAAGCTGAGTGCCAAGAGGCTTGGTTTCCTTTTTTGTTTAAAATCCATGCTGGCTGTCTGGAATGCAAAATTATTATTTTCATATTCAATGCACAAACAATGCTGATTTGATCATTTATTATAAAAAAAATCTGGGTAAATTTCTGAATAGATTGGCTATAAGCTAAACATTTTGTAAGGAGCTCTTTTGTACTAAAAACTATTCAGCATCCAATTTCTCTTCATTTTTTTAATCAATTTTTTTGTTGCTTTTGTTACCTTTTAAAGAGATTGTTTTGTATATTTGTAGTGAATTTCTGAATGGACTCTATCTCTGCATTAGACAAATATCTTATTGCAGTGAATCTGCAGAAAACAGTAAATCCTCAGAACAGGGGGATGTTAACGGCTAATCAGAAGGATTTATCAGTTTTAGCTTGGTTGATCTGTTTTTTAACTCTTGTATCCATTGGATTGAGTGATAGCAGATATGAATGGTCTGTAGTTTTATAATGGAATGTGAAGGTTACTTGTTTTCTAACTGTACCTATATTATGTGTAAAAATGATGTTGCTTGAGGCTGTATCACTGCT
Organism: Poeciliopsis prolifica; assembly: GCF_027474105.1. NCBI lineage: Eukaryota > Metazoa > Chordata > Actinopteri > Cyprinodontiformes > Poeciliidae > Poeciliopsis > Poeciliopsis prolifica. Next base: position 1,953,684 of record NW_026562422.1, on the reverse strand, counting down.
TTGACAGCTGTGTCTCGTCAGCCTCTGAGGATTGGGTGAAACTGTTGAAGAGCTGGAATTATTCAGCTCTTCAACTTCTGCTAATGGGATGATAGCACAGTGACATGGATTTTCTTCTGATTCAAATAACTGACAAACTCAACCGTGTTCTCAAAAGATTGTAAAAGGCCAGTGATCTGTAGCTCAGTTTAAAAATACTCCAATAATCCCAAACTGAACTAAAAGCTTCAGCTGTAAAGCTGCTTGAGGCTCTTCAGGACCCTCCACTCAACAGGTATCATTAATTAAAAATGATAAATGACTGAACAATTTTCAAGTAAACATACAAATTCTCATTTTATTCATTTATTCAAGTCAATATCTGCACATAATTTTCACAATAGTGTGACACAAATGGTGCATTGGATTATTTAAAAAAAAAAACAACCTTTTCTCGTCATTAGGTTGCTAACTACATACCTTTTCAATAAATATGAAAGTTGAGATTTTTCTTTAAACAAAATTACTGAAAAATTACGATTCTTTTAATGAATCCATAAAATGTTGTGTTTTCCTAAAACTTGATTTATTTTTTTATAGTCTACGTCAATAGGTATAAGTTTCTCTTTGCATTGTGACAGCTGCATCCTCTAATCTAGATGCTCAATACCTGCAGGTAGTTATTAATCTCCTGGATATGAACATCTTAAGTTTGAGATGTTTCCCATTGTTTAAGCAGACAAGCTCTAAGTCTTCCTCTGCTGTAAGAATTTTGTCACTTCACTACAAACTCACTACATTACCACATCCATCTAATGGTAAGGCAGCCATTACTGATGAGAAAAAACATCCAATCTACCAATTTATGTCTGCCTGGTCTAAATGGTAGTAATACAGATAAAGGCTATTCAGACACTCTCCATGTTACACAACACACAGACTTAGTAGAAACCAGCCTTTTCCTAAGCTGCTTCTTCCTCAGTGCTGTTCATCCAGAGAGGTTAGCAAGAGCAGGGGAGCGCTCGTCTTTGTTTCTGAAATATTTATGGCTGTCCCTCTCCTCTTTCAGAGCTGTTGCGCAGCCGTTGGAACCTGTGTGGTGGAAACCTAGCCTTCAAGCAAGGAGCTTGCGGCCACAGCGGCACGACGTTTTTCATGTCAGAGACCGAGCACGCTTGCAGTCGTTTATGTCATCCCCTCTTTTCCAGACAGAAGATCCCGAAAAATCCCCAACCAAGATCCTTTTATCTTACTGATAGTGCTAACATCCAGCCAAAATGTCTGTCAACGTCAACCGCAGCGTGTCAGACCAGTTCTATCGCTACAAAATGCCCCGTCTGATTGCCAAGGTAACCCCGGCAGGTTGAAGTTTGTCCCAGCCATTTAAAAAAAGATCAAATCTGTTGCGCTGGGATTTATGGTCTTTTCTGTTTTCTATTCAGGTTGAAGGCAAAGGGAATGGAATCAAGACGGTCATTGTCAACATGGTTGATGTTGCAAAGGCTTTGAACAGGCCTCCAACATGTGAGTAAACTTTACCATTTTACCTCAGCTTATCTGGGGTGAACATTGTAAAACACACAGATAACTAGAGACAGGTGAATGTTATCAAATGCACAGAATAGCAGAAATAATGTGAAATTTGAGGTGGAAATTTTGTGGATATCTTGAACAAAGAGTAATAAGTGATAAAAAACAAATTATACAGCAACTTTCTAATGCACAAATGTACTTTCACATTAACACAGGGTTAACAACAACATTTCAGTCCCGATTGAATCATTTTAGAGACAATGTTGAATCTGAGTTTGTAAAGAACCGCCTCGTTCCATCGTTGTTAAGCTGGAATCTTAAATTCAGTGCAATTTTTTCTCCACTTGCATAAACTATCATGTCATGTTTGTCTACTTTAATAAAGATGTCACCTCTGACATCAGAAAGATGTAATGGGAACATAATGATGATGGCACAGAGCGCTGAGGGAAATGTGGGTCAAGCCTGATCAATATTGTCTCAAATAGAATAATAATATTGCAAAATGCATTTCTATAATAATGCAACTGTAATAATTATAAAAACACAATGAGATTATAAACGCAGTGGAACCACCGTGAAAACTAAAATTAGAAAATGCTTTACAAAAGACATAGATATCTTAATTGTGGTATTTTTATAATTAGAGTAGTTCTAACTGGTGGCCTCATCTCTTCTCTGCAGACCCGACCAAGTTTTTCGGTTGTGAACTCGGTGCTCAGACCCAGTTTGATACCAAAAACGATCGTTACATCGTCAACGGATCCCACGAGGCGAACAAGTTGCAGGATATGCTCGATGGGTTCATCAGAAAATTTGTGCTGTGTCCCGAGTGCGACAACCCTGAAACTGACCTGGTAAATAATCTTCTGCTTCCTTAAAGATATTTAACCAAGCCGTCCAATGGGAAACAGAACTCTTCATGAATTGTTTTGAAGAAAAAATTGAGAAGTTGAGCTTAAAGATCATACTTTCCGTAAAGGGGACAGAATAGTTGTATTATAATTTCTGTCTTCCTCTGCAGCATGTCAATCCTAAGAAACAAACAATCGGCAATTCCTGTAAGGCCTGTGGATACCGCGGCATGCTAGACACCAGACACAAACTCTGCACCTTCATTCTCAAAAACCCACCTGGTAAGAAGTGCGGGGTCAGTCAACCATACAATGAACTTCTTCTCTTAAATTTGTTCATTCATAACACAATTTTTTATTTTTGCTTTGCTTGTTTCCTCCTGTCAACAGAGAGCAATGATGGCGGTTCTGCATCTGTCAAGAAAGAGAAGGAAAAGAAGAACCGCAAGAAGGACAAGGAAAATGGCTCTGGCAGTGGCGAGACTGGAAACCAGGACAACATTGATGCCCCTCAAGCTGTGGTGTGTTTGCTGTCATTCACATGATGGTTCAGTGGAGGAATGATCCCCACACGTAGATGGAGTCAGCAGTCATTGTCAGTCAAGTTACAGGGGCAGTGTTCATGTAAAATTGACTTTTTCAGATTTACATCATGTTATAATGTTATTCCATAATCAAGAACAAACCTGGAGTGCCATGCATCTTTGAAATCCTTTACTCTCCATGGCAACCATTGAGCTGCGCAAAACACCTTGGGGGACCTGGTTCTGCCTCCGAGGACAAAGCTCCTCCTCAGTTGCAGTTTCTAAGTTTCTGCTTCACAGAGCTGCTCTCCCCCCTCAGCTCCTTCAGACTAGCTAGCACCGATTGGCAAACATTATACGAGCTACTTCTCAGCAGCTCAGGTAAAAACGTTCTTAAAGGGTTAGGGTTGACTTACTGAAGGTGCAGGTTCAGAAAGAACAGGATTTTTTTAAAGAGGCAGAGGTCCAGTTTCAAAGCAATAAATTACTGAATCAAATTGAGTTGTTTTTACAGCAACTGAAGGTAACATAGTTACTTGATTGTACTATAAAATGGCAATAAAACTCATAAAACTGCTTCTTTAAAAGTAAAACACAATTGCAGAAATGGTTAATCACGTTAATAAAACAAACCTCCAACTATTGGTACCGAAAATATCTGCTCCAGCCCTGTCGGTTTGGAAACAAAATGCATATTCAGTTTAATCCCACAATCTTTGTTCAAGTTTTATAATTATTTATAGAACCACGTGCTTAATCTTCCTTCCCATTTCCAGGATAGAGACGATGAGGACGAGGACTGGGCAGAGGAGACGACGGAGGAGGCACAGCGGCGCCGAATGGAAGAGATCAGTGACCACGCCAAGAATCTGACCCTGAGCGAGGACCTGGAGAAACCTCTGGAGGAGAGGGTCAACCTCTTTTACAGCTTTGTGAAAGTAAGACAGCCGAGACTGAGTACACTTCGACTGAAGATGCTGTCTGATTGGCTGACGGGGTGGAGTCGGTGTACAACTCCCAGCAGCAACAGAATCAGACAAAAAATAAAACGCAGAAAATTCATCTTTGTTTGTGTCGCTTACAGTACTTTACTAAAGAAAAACCACCCAAACAGTGTCGAGTTGTGCAGCCAAGGGACCAGTTATTAGATTGAACAGAAACAAATCTTTCCCCGCAAGTTGTTCACCTCTTCGTTTGTTCTTAAACAGCAAAAGAAGGAGAGCAGAACCATCGATGGCGCAGATAAAGAGATCCTGGCAGAGGCAGAGCGTCTGGACGTGAAGGCCATGGGTCCACTCATCCTCAGCGAGCTCCTCTTCAACGAGAACATCCGGGACCAGATCAAGAAGTACAAACGCCACTTCCTGAGAGTACGTCTCTGTTAGAACAGTCTGAAATTGATCAACAACTTCGTTTAGAAAGCTCATTTAACAAACAGTAAAAACAGCGAGATTTATTATTGGCCATTTAGTTCCATCTTTTTAAATGAGAGTATTAAAGAACACTTCCATAATAGGAAAATTGTCTGGAAAAAGTATCGTTTTGGACTGAGTGATCTTTAAAGATGGGGAAATGAAAACAGCATCAGCAGTCATTGGTATCCCGGATTAAATTACAAGAATTACTGAAGGACAAAGAAATCCAGTCCACTACTGCTCAGGTTTCATGTTAACACTCCAAACTTTCAGTTACAGGAATAAAAACAAAAACTAATGCGTAAAATAAACAGTGGTGGCCATTAGCTACATTGAACTTTAAGCATTGGCTATGGAAAAACCCACATCTCCCTCCTGTCATCAGGATTATTTTGTACATTAAACTGAGAATGATCACAAGTTCTTCAGGTGATGGAAAACATTGTTACATTAAGTATTTAGAGCAAGACATGTAATCTGAGAATCTCATGACTTAATACTCAATTTCTAAAATATAAAATGAAGACACATTGATAAAATACACAGCTTGAGGCTTCTTGATTTATTGTCTTTTTCACTTATACATAAGCAATTAGTTTTCTTTCTCAATGCAAAAGTCGATGGACTGAGTCAAGATGGCCAGGTTCAGTGACTTTATCTGAAACTCTGGCAATCCTGATGAATTATTGATGCCACATTTTAACATGAATGCATTTCTGTGAGGATCCATGTTTACAGTCAATTATTTTCAATTGTTTGAATGAAACCAGCGCCTTGTGGTCATCAGTGGTATTGCAGTTGAAGGTTCTTCCACGCACACTACTAAGAAAACATAATTTTTTATTTTTTTTTCTTCTCCCTAATGTTCAATAAAACAATTTTTTTCTGCTGGAAGTGAGTGTAACGTATCTGCTGTATGTTATTCATATCCCAGTTCTGTCACAACAACAAGAAAGCCCAGAAGTATCTGCTGGGAGGTTTCGAGTGCGTGGTGAAGCTCCACCAGGTGCAGCTGCTGCCGCGCGTCGCCATCATCCTCAAAGACCTGTATGACGCCGACCTGCTGGAGGAGGACGTCATCTTCGCCTGGGCCGAGAGGGTCAGTGAGCTGGCAGCTACCGTCGGTTCAGTTCTCAGTGTCTCCAAAAACTGAGCAAAGGCTCAAAAGTCTCCCAATTGTCCCACTTTGATGTTAGTAGTTTCACATCTTGGTTTTCTTGTAACCAACGTTTCCCCCGTCTGCTCTCATTTCCTGTTTTCCTCAGGTTTCTAAGAAGTATGTCTCCAAGGAACTTGCCAAAGAGATCCATGCCAAGGCCGCTCCTTTTGTCAAATGGCTGAAGGAGGCAGAGGAAGAGAGCGAGGGCAGCGAAGAGGAGGAGGAGGAGGAAGATGACGAAAACGTCGAGGTACAACTTTTTCTTTCTCGTTTGGACAAAAAGTTCCTGGAAATGCCCTCAAAGCTCCAAACTGGCAGGTGATTCTTTTCAGTGTCAATTTTAAAGTGATAGTTCCTATGCTAATTCATAGACACCTGTTTAGAAAATAAAGTGCATTGATTCATGCAGTTAATAAGAGAATAAAATAAAACACAAAATTGTATTTACTTTAGTCATTTTTTGATCTTTTGTCTTTTGTAAAAAAAGAAAAAAAAATAACAATGTTGTTAAAAAAAAATTAAAGTGAAAGCATCCCACTCTGATCTAGCGATGAACTCAACTCGTTTCATTCCTGATATTTGATTCTATATAGAAAATCAATCCTGAATGAACTTAAAATGTTTCTTTTTGTTGATACGACAAAAGAAAGTAGGTTGACTACCCCTGGTCAAAAATATAGAAATAAACTTTGACAAACTATTGAAATTGTTCAGAAAGAGCAATTATGAATTCTAAATATGGAGTAAGATGGATAATGCAGCACTTTAAATATTAGACTGATACAGACATCCGTTTTCTACCGTTCCCGTTTTAGCCAAAAAATGTTTTAGGTGGTACAAAGATTGATCTGAATCTCAGTGGAAAATATTTCAGAATATGCAACAATCATAAGATCTGAGTATTTAACCCCATATTTAGACATCACCAGCCTTGACATGAAAATAAACTGATTATCCAGTATGTTGTGGAGGAAACGGCAGCACAATGGTTCAGACATCTGGAGGGAATGGATGCAGAAAACAGTTGTTTACAAGCAACCCTTGAACTCTGCGTTATAAATATGCTGCTTACAGGAGTTTTTGTGCTTTTCTTCCCACAGGTGGTGTACTCATCTTCTGCCCGCGAGCTCAAAGTGGAGACCGTGAAACCAGACACACCAGAGAAAGAAGAGGACGATATCGACATCGATGCAATCTGAGAGATTCTGGATGCTGCTGCTGCTGCTTTTCTCTTGTGTTGTGGCTTCAACTCAGCCGGCCCTGTACGACCGATACGGCTCAGCTTTTCCCTTCCTGATTCCCCCCTCACCCCTCCTCTCCTCCTGCCCTCTATATACCCTCCGGCTTTACAGCATGATATAGTATTGTAGCGCTTCACCTGCCACAAAATAACTGTATAATTCTGCTATGAGTTTATTAAATGAAGTTGATTTGTGGGATTTTAATCAAGGGTGTTATGGGATCTTTTTCACTGCACTTTTTCTTTCTTTCCTCTTTTTGTTTTGAGGTCCCTGTATTTTTCCAGTCAATAAAGAATGTTTTGCTATCCATCATGCCTGACTGTTTGTTTTGGTTAAAGTGTTGGAAATTATGAAGACATTTACAATAATGGGGATTCTTTTGTTTTGATGTCGCCTAAAATGTATACATTGTCAGTTATGTGCTAGCTAGAAAGATAAAAAGTTCCAGCTTCTTTTGTGATGGTATTTTTCTCACAGTTCGGACTGGCTTAAACATAAAATTGCAACTCCATGTACCACAGTAAGCTTTAGTCACTGTAGTGGAGCACGAGTTATAATATGGCCATATAATGCAGCTTTTGATGTTGGAAATTTCACTTCCAAAAAAAAGGGAAAGGAAATATTCAAACTAACTGATCAACGTATGTGATGAAGGCATACATCATCGAAAGCTTGTTTTTGGCTGCCTTAGCTCAATACTAGCTGAAACTTAGTTAAATGAACAGAGTAGAAGAGGCCTGTGACTTTAAGAAGTTTGAGGAATCCGTGCATCCCGTCAGTCAAGAGCACGCGATCATCTCTAAATGTTTAATGACTAAATTGAATAATTCAATACATTTATACCTAAAAAAAAATCCAAGACTAAAATATTCATCTAAAGTAATTGACGACCTTGTTATTTTCTGTCTCTGCCTTCCAAACGCCGGAGAGCGAAGAGCAGCGCGGACATTCTTCTTTGTGAAGCGAACAACGCAACCATTTCCTCCTGACTGGTGGCGGTCCTCGCAGCACTTTGTAGTCCGGTGGGACCGGGGTCAGTCGGTTTCCGCCCGTTCAGCTAAACATGCTTGTGAGGCTTTCAAGTCCTGTCGGACACAAAAGTGAATGAAACAAACCTCATAAAAACAGAAGCCACGGTATGTGGGACTTAATGCTCCTTTTTAACAGCATACAACAAAACGGATCAGCTTTCCTTTTGCACCTACATGTGAATAATAACTTAAAGGGGTAGTACAAGGTAAAAAAAAAAATTAAATAAAATATTTAGCTTTATGTCATGTTATTCCGTTGTCAATAACATAACACTCTCAAAACAACTGAGAGTGTTGTTTTGATCCTTTCATGTACGTTTTAGAAATCCTTGAATCTACCATGGCAACCATTTAGGGGTGCAAAACACTTCCATGCTGCAGTTCAGCCCCTTCAGACTAGCGGCAGCAGCAATTAGCAAACACCTGGCGGAACTGAGATTCTACAGAGCTCAGATAAACTATTTCTCAGCTCAGTGTTCTGAAGAAAGTTTGTCAACGGCTTTCTGGAGAGATGTTGTGATGAAGGCAAAGTGTCGGAAAGAGCAGAAGCTTCTTAAAGAGACAGAGGCCCAATTTCAAGCTATCAAATTACAAAGTCAAGTTTCTTGTAAGTTCATAATTGAGTGAAATGTGAGAACACTGCAAGTCTTTCAGAAATATTCAGCTCATCTTTTGGTTATTCCTGATGTGCTGTCATCTACCCAAACAATGACAGAATTTTTCTGTGAAATTTAACAGTGGAAGTTCATATTCCGCTGGTCAGATGTTTTTATTATTATTATTTATTTATTTATTTATTCATTTTTCTATCAGTGCATATATTTTCAGTAACAGCCCCCCCGGATAGTAATTTTAAATCCCAGTAATTGAATCGAAGATTTGCTGATATCCGGGCAAGCGAGGAGTCCGTGAATGCGTCTTAATCCAGCCCAGCCGCTGAGTAGCCATTTTGGTCCCACCTAAAACAGACAGACCCGCTTCACTTTGGGCCGCTGGAGATGGGAGAAACCGAGCCTATGGCGAGCGTTTCAGTCAACCGGACTTTTTAAAACCATCTACCAAACGCCAACCTTTACCACCGAAGGTCATGTTGTTTTTTTAAAGCGAGTCATTTCTGGGGGGGAAGGAAGAGGACTGTGGTGATTTTTGGAAGTGACGACCGACTGCGCCTTCACGTTAGTTTAGTTAGCTTCACTGACTGAAAGCCGAACGGACAAACGGACTCCGGCCAGCCCGTCGAGTCAAACAAAGGTTACAGCAGGAACATGTTATCTCCGCAGCTTAAACACTAAATACAAGTTGATTGTCAATTTTATTTTAGTCTTTTTGTACGCTCCGGAATATCTCAGGTGCTTGGCTCTAACACGTCCGGTCTGGGCTGAAAATTGTCACGATCCATGCTCAGCCTGTTTTTCCACAGAGAGCTGCAAAGCAAAGCAATAATAACCAGACTTCTTGGCTGCTGGATTTAAAGCTGAGGATTATTTCTTTTTTTTTCACCTCAAACGGCTCCTGGTTAAGGAAGACCTAATAAATGATGTCAACAAAAACTCCTTTACCGACGGTCAACGAGAAGGTGACGGAAAGTGTAAGTAGATGAGCTTGTTTATCGCACGTTTCTCTGAATTTCACTGATTTGTTTTTATCTTTTGTGTGCATGTGAACCCAATTGGTCCTCGGTGCGAGATCTACTTTGATTGAAAATCGTAAACAAGTACAACTTCTACGTCAAATCACGCCCAGTTCATCCTTGATGTGGACGCATCTAATTATTCTAGGCGTAATGCTTTACTTGACGCCAAATTTGTAATGTTGCAGGTAATACGGTGCAGTCGGGATATTTAGGCCTAACCACGAACAAAACTAAAGTACTTTGCCTGCTGATTCTGGCAGGCAACAGTAAGTTTCTGTCTCGGCTTCCTATTGGCTGCCGCAGCTGTCACCAATGGGTTTCATCCAATCAGCTCCCAGATTGGAGCCTCTTTGGTTCCGCCCCTTCGTGGAGGCTTGAACCCCCCCGCCCCCTCCCCTGTGAGAAACAAGTAGGTTGTGACGCAACCATCTGTACTTCCGGCCTGAAATTTAAAAAGATAAAGGGCCTCGGTAGGAATTATTTCAAAACAACTTTTTTTTTCAATCCTTTACGTGAACTGAAAATCATCAAGAATAATATATGCAACATTCATATACTCTGCCGAATCAATTTGCTTAAATAAGAATGTTAAACTAAGTGCATGTTTTGTGCGATTTTACTAATAAGAAGTAGTAAATAAAGCTGTGCACTCCACAAATCTGGCATTATATATATATATATATATAAATCCACTTACATTTTGCAAAAAAAAAAAAAGTAAAATGTGATTGAACTTTTTGGTCAATATGCAAAATTCCTATAAGTGACCATCTGAACCCATGGTCACCATGGCAGCAGCATCATGCTGTGTGAATACCTGTCTTCAGGATGGATGGAGCTGGACAGAGGAGAGAATGTCCCTTTCCAACACAACATCCACTCTGAAGATGCAGCTGGAGCTCATCAGTTGCATCAAAGCGTTTTTATGTCTCACAAAGGCCCGTTGTAAGAGAATCTGGGTCAAGACGTTCAAGCTGATGATCTCAAACGTTCTCCATCCAGTCTGACTGAGCTGGAGCTGCTCTGGAAGGGAAGAAAGAGATGGCCAACATTTCAGTCTTTCGGTGTGCCAGGCTGGCAGACAAACGCTCCATTTCATTGTTGATGCAGCAGAACGTGGTGGTTTTGTTGCCTCCAACTGTAAAAGTAACACTTTTCAGATTTTTCTGCGTAAATGTTCAAGGAAACCACCAGGACGTGTTTCTATTTTTCAAATTCTGTTAAATTTCCCCCCCTTCCACAGAATCCCATTAAAGTCCATCGAATACTGTGGTCGTAGCTTGAAATCTGTAAAGGTTTACACTGCTCTCTCTCTCTCACCCTGCTGTGAGAGAGGACGTGACTGATGGACCCCGCCGCCAGCTCGCATCCCCACTGCTGCCAACGTATCGACTTTGTTGCTTAGCAACTTTTCAGGGTAAAAGAAAATTAGTATCGGTCAGAATCGACAGGTCACAGTGATCGCCCAGAAAACTGCAATCAGTGCACCGCTAATAGAAGGTTCTGCTGCTTTGCCACAACTAAATGGAGACAGACGTGGCTTGTTGATTTTTGTAACCCAGGTCATGATGACGCGTGTGCCGTTAATGGCCTATTACAAATATGTACAAAACTTTAATATTTTGCATATGTCAAAAAGACAAAATTGTTCAACTGCAGTGTTTGCATTAAATAAGAAACGCTGTTACAATCGCACGTTTGTTCACACAATAAGTCATTAAAAAACACGATTTTCAACTTCCTGCTGACTATTATTTTTTTTTACATTTTATTTTTATATGTCAGATAAACGGTTTATATTTTTAGATTAGTTTTAACGTTTTTTTTCCTTAACTACAATAATAATAAAACATGTTTTCTTTCTAGTAATGTTTTATCAAGCCTATCATTTTAAAACAAGTTGCTTGTTCCCTAATGAAACAAATTGGCTCAGAAAATGAAAGAAAATATATTTTGGGGAAATTCTCAAAGATTTCCTTTTTTTTTTCCTTTGCGTTTATTTTCTCATTGACAAACACAACCAACCACTCAAACACTTCCCAGTGTCGGCCTGTTTTATTTTTCTCCCTTCCTGCGGCTGACGGCCCCAAACACCTGCGCGTGACCTGCTCCGTCCTGTGACTCGTCTCGGCCGCGGCTGGCGGCTCGCGGCCAGCCGGAAACACGGAGCACAAACTGCTCCCAACTATTGATTCAGCGGGAGGAAGCCGCTTCTTCAGCTGGTGTGCGGCGCCCGCTCTGCCTCCGCTCTGTGTCAACAAACCAGCCAATAAGGAGTCGTCGCTGGTACTTGTAGCTGGTACTTTTAGCTGATGTTAACGCGGATAAGAAATGTAGGACTCCATGTTCCCACCGCGAGCGAAGCGGCCTTTATTTTGAAAGCGCGTGGGGCCGGTTCCAGGTTTGGGCGTGTCAGCATCGGGCTTGACTAAACGGGAGCTTTCTTCTCCTGTGTGGTCACTGGAGCTCTGGAGTCCGGACGGACCGGCATTGTTGGAGCTTATCAGCGGGCTGAGACATGACAGGGACCCAAGCAGCCAGGAGACACCGCAGCTTTGTGAGTTACTTCCCCGAAAGAAACGAAGGACTTTCATCAAGGAGTGACATATTTCACAAACAGGAAGTCGGGAGCTGGAAAATGAAACAAAATGTTAGGGTTAGATGTTGTTTTTGCCACAGTTTGGTTGTAATATTGAGTTATTTTGTTCTGCCCGCTGTGACCTTATCCTACTTTATGATATTTTTATCTGCAGTGCTGTTTGCAGTCAGAAACCCAAAAATATTCCAGTAGAGAATGAAAATCCGTCTGGCTGAGTTCAGGGTTAGACTGACCTTATTATGGTCTATTGATGTTTTTCCATGTCTTCTTCCTTCAAGCTTTGACGTTTTCAGGGTCGAGTGACTCGGATCGGAACTTCAGCTCCTCCACTGAGTTTGTTTTTATTTTTAAGTTTGATTTTATGTTCTTTTGCTTTTCATATTTGGTCCCTGTGTAAAAAAGGTTGATCTGTGTGGAAGTTTGAACTGTAAAAGTTAAATTTCCCACTTTGTGACAGACCCTGAACATCCAGCGGGGGACCTGATCACACCCAGGTAGCTGCAGACATGTGGGGATGGACTCTAAATGTTTTGAGGATATTTTCTCTGCACTTTGAGACGGTGGTCTGAGCGCAGTCTGCCCAGAGACACGCTGACATTTTTTCCTGAAAATCTCCCAGTTAGAGAAAAATCAGTTATACAAAAGGAATTTAAAATGATTAAACTGATATGTTAAAAGACAAAAAAGGTTCTGTCCTTTCAATCTTGTTTTCTGTGACGTGCTGTGGATGATGTCCGACAGGGTGAAGTCTGTCCCGATCAGTATTGGAACTGTTTGTACTCTGCATTTTCTAAAACGCCGTCCTTCAGTCACGCAACTAGCGAGGTATTAAAAAGTTGTAAAGTCATTAAGCTATCTAGTAAATCTTTTTGCTTCTCCCATAAAAGCTTTGGTGCTGACTTTTTCTTTTTGAGAAATGCAAAAGATGAAAGTCGAGACGTTTATTAGATTTTTTATCATAAGCCTAACATTTTGTTTGTCTTAAATTTGTACATCCGTCCCTTTTTTACATGTTTCTATATTTTATTCTGCCAGTAGTGTTTTTTTTTTATTCCAGTTTTTCTTTAAGAGCTATAATAAACAGATTTGAGAAACATTCTTCATAGCTTTTCTGCTGCAAGCAGTAACTTAGTTTTTGCAGTATGTATTGTCTCTACAGTAAAACAACGTGGTTACATGACTCCAGTAAGTAATCCCTACCAACTAGAGCTGACTTGGTTGTTGTGATTTGATCTAGAGTCATCAATAATCTGTCACGTTTCATAAGCCAGTCAGACCGAATGTGGAGCAGAGCAGAAGAATGTGAACTGAGGGTTTGGCAATTAAGAAAAAAAAAAAAGACAACTTAAATTTCAATAGCCAAATGAAAACTGTCATATGACCTCCAGTACCTCGACAGCACATATACATGTGAGACTAAAATCAGAACAAGTTGAAAAGTCATTTTAACTTCAATTATAAAGTATGTTGAGAATAAATTAAGTTTTTTCTGACATCAAAGCAGGTCTTAAATTGAAATCTTTATGTTCTCTCTTCAGTGCATTCTCTGCTCAGTAACAGTAGGAATGCACCATTCCTACATCGTTTTTCACTTCCGATTCAGATATGATGTTTATCGTCAGCCGATACCGGTCAGAAATACACTGCCAGCTTTCCTTTAAACTTTTTGTTTAAACGGATATAAATGTGCTCAATTCCAAATGTAATTGCTTCACCAGTACAGCACGCTTTTCTCTCCACGTTCTTCAGAGCTAACAGCGTTAGTTAGTTGGTAGTTAAGAGGAAAGGGGGAGTAGACATCAAGTTTGTCTGGAGACAAAGGGACAAAAAAGCCTTTTCTGTGACGCCACAACTTTTAAACTGTGACTCTGCTTAATTTTCGGCTGCACCATAACAAAGCTTATCGGCCATCATTGTATTTCATTTTTGTTTTTTAGCTTGACTACATTCCATAAATCATGTGAGCAATAAAATTATTTTCTGTACCACTTCCAAAGAAGTTTTTGTCGCAGCTTTAATCAAAGTGGGACAAAAAAAAAAAAAAAACCTTAAAAAAACACTGAGCCTGACGCCAGAGCAGCCACCAGTCAGATTTCATGAAGACAACCAACAATTTTGATCAGCATTGTCAGCATATTAATTATTAAAGCTGTGATGTAATGTTTTCATCTGAGGTGTGTTGGTTCTGGTTGTTCTGTAGCATAAGTTATGTGCTAGCAGTTTGTTCACCCAGACTGATTAATTGATTGACCCTTCAGCTTTAATTCAGACACACGCCTCTCTGTTAAGAGAGGTTTAGCTAAACGTGCCTCAGGTGCTTTTCCGTCAGTCTTCCAAGTGACGTAAACATTTAACATCCCTCCAAAGACCCCCATTTATCAAACTTCAGCAAAAAAATTTTGAAAATGAACTTGGATTATTTTATTTATTTATTTTTAATCTGCTGACAGAAAGTGGATGTGAACCAAAGGATGGATTTATCCTGGATCTCTTAAACTCCAAATGATCTAATTTAAAAAATGTTACCCAAGCATGATGTGTGCTAATTAAAAGAATCCTGACCGTTCTGTCTGCGACTAAAGAAGAGACGCAACCAACAAACTGTGTCTGTTTGAACTGTTCTATTAGTGGTGCTCCAATCGCTCTTTTCTGGTCAATCACCAATTTATTATTTTTTAACTAATTAAAAAAAAGCCTGACTTTCCAAACTTGACCAATACCATTTTTCTTTCCTTTTGTTTTTTCTGAAAAGTAATTAAATATATTGACAAAGTTGTTAAGTTGGCAACAGTGGGATGATGATTGTTGACCACTGAACATTAAGGAAACTGGTGTGATTTATTGATGCATTAGAATGAAAAGCTTCCACTTGTAACACAAAAGTACTGTTAATTCGAAAGGTTTTGTGTGGTTGTATATGACAACACTAACATTAATTTCAATGAACCTTTTGAAATTAAATGACATAAAGTAATGCATTGAATAGATTACTTGATGTCCAAGGACAGTCCAAAGCTGAAGTAGTTTGTAAGGATTCTGTAGTAAAGAGGCTGAGATGTGGAGCTTTCAGGATGAGTCAGACTGATACCGAAAACAGAAATCTGTTTAGATGAAAAGATAACAATAGTCACATCTCTATGGGTGTGCTGATTACTGAGGAAATGACTATGACTTTATGTAGTGATATTTCGAGCTGAACCGGTCATATTCGTGGTTTATTTCCAATCTCGATTTGTTTTCTTTAAGAACCACAAACCAAATGAAACTAATTCTCCAGTTATCCTGCTGTAAACAGTGACTCATTGTTTACACCTTGTGTGCGAAAAGCAAGCTTTTCCTCGTTTAAAATTTAACATCACAATTTCTTTTTCCGCTTGAAGTTGTCTTAGCATTCTGTATTAGCATTTGGCGTGACAAGCATTGTGTCTCTTTGAGTACTTCATTGCTAAGCTAGCTGTTAGCATTTCTCTGAGCCTTCCAGAAGGCTGCCAACATTTCATTTTCAGCATGTTCCATAACAAGTTGAAACTTTGAAAGAACAGGACAGACTGTTAGCTGCACTTCATTCAGTCTTCTCGTTGTCTGCTGAAAGCTGTCTACTGCAGCCTGAGTAAAACGGACACGGCTTAACATGTTCCTTTCAGTTAGCTTTAGTAACCACATAATGTTGTGGTTAGCATGAAATGTTCACACTGATTGGAAATGTGTCAGATCTTGATGTTCCCGACTGAGTAAGCTGAAAACGGCCCAACTCTGGACAAAAAAAGCAGTTCTGCTAGTAATAAGAGAATGTCATGAGTTCAAGTACCAAGTCACACCTGATGTGTGAAACAGAGGTGACTTACTGAATCTCTGCAGTTTAGACTGATTTAAGTTGCAGCCTTGATTAAATCAGGCTTTCTGGCAGATAAAAAAAAATAAAAAATTAATCAGTGATCAACCAGTAAAAGTGGATTTCGTTTAATCAACAGTTTACTGGTACTTGAAGCCCTGCAGCAGTTCTCTAAGATTATTGTTCTGTCTGCAGCACACATCTCACAGCAACGGGCGCCAGGAGCTCGGCACACGCTCAGGTCGGACCGGCATGCGATCCCGCAGCTCGGACGAGTCGCAGCAACCCCATGTGGGGAACTATCGGCTGCTCAAGACCATCGGCAAAGGCAACTTCGCCAAAGTTAAACTTGCCCGGCACATCCTCACTGGCAGAGAGGTAAGCTTCAGAGATCACCGTCTTTTAATTTCAAAAGTAAGTCCTTTAAAGTCAGCTCCTTCAGACTAGCCAGGAGCAGTTAGCAAACATCTGGTGGAACAGGGCATCTGCTGAGCTCATTATAGGAGCTGCTTGTTTGAGCAACGCTGGTAAAATGTTGCTAAATGTTAATAGAGGGGCCATGTTGTGCTGCTTTTCTGATGGTGGAGTTTCAGAAATACCAGGAGCTTCTTAAAGAGACACAGTCCCAATTTCAAGGCATCAAGTTACACTCAAATTTCTTATTTGAGTTATGTACAGCATTTTTATAACTACTGAAGGTAAGTTACTTTAGTGTGCTATAAAATGGCACCATGTGCCTTGAAAACACGATACTGCCCCTCTAAGTTGCAGCTGTAGAAATGAGAAATGTAGTTATATGAAGTAAAATAGAAATGTGATTTAAAATCAGATCAGAAATAAGGGAATGTAATCAAAATCAAAATGAGAATTGAGCAAAATTCAGAAATAAAAATAGAATTCCACATTTAAAAATTAAAGTAGTTTTTGTTTTGATTTGAAATGTAAAGATAGCTTGTAGCAAAATATAGAAATTGGAAAAATAGACGGTGTGAAATATAAAAAATAAATTACTAATGCACAAACTAAAGTGAATGTGAAAGGTAAATATTGTAGATCTAACTGTATAATTATGGATTGCATTTAAATTGTACGGGAATAAAGAATTGAAATCAGACGCTGCTGCTGAGCGTCTGATTTCAGAAATGATTGACATTCCACGCCGTTGTGCTGTCAGACGGCCTCTAACCTCTGAATGGTAGCACTACAGTCACTTTGGTTTATAGAGCTCCAATTCCTGTGTTGTTTTCAATTACACAGGTGTTGGCTCCGTCTTTTTTCACACTTTTCCACCTCTGGCTAAGTTATCATTTTTTTCCCCTCTCCACAGGTGGCAATTAAGATAATAGACAAGACACAGCTGAACCCAAACAGCCTTCAGAAGGTAATTTGCTCTCTCTAGTCTCTTCTATATAAATTGTACCTAGCAAGCAGCTTCTGCTGGGTCCGTATCGAGATGTGACTGTAACCTTGTGGCTTTTCTGGCTTGTGAAGTTGAGATGACTCGCCGTTATCATGACCTTTGCATTCGATTTGAATTTAAAAATTCTCTGATCATTGTCACTACACATTGAAGAGTTTTTTTGTTTTGTTTTTTCTCCATCATCTTAACCTCCATGATGAATAATGTAATTGCCGTCTTCCTGGCCGGTGGTCGTAGCTGGGTTGGTTTTCATTTGCTTGTTGCAGCTCTTGGCAAAAGTCCTTGTTCCGCTTGAACTTTTTTTCACATTCTGTCCTGTTCCAACCACAAACCTCAGTGTGCTCTGGTGTGTTTTTGTGCCGCGTGCCCACACAGTCACACTGTGAAGTGGAAGGAAAATCAAACTTTTCTTCGTTTTCTTTAACAAAAATCTGAAAGGTGTGGCGTGCATTTATATTTAGAGAATCACCATTCAGTACCAACTGTACACATTGTAGTTGTTTTTTTTATTTTTATTTTTACAAAATATCTTCAGCTTATTCAGATGGAATGGAAACTGTCAGTTCAGGTGAACTATCAAAGCTTACCAAGGAAGCTTTCCATCTGGACTTTGACTAGACCGTTAGAACACATAGATATACATTCACACAGCAGGCAAATGTGACCCAAACCTGCTTTGTTTTAGTTATTTTTTTTCCCAAATGTGGCCTATGTAATATTTATTTAAAAAAAAATTTTTTTGTACATTTTTAAATTTAATTTTTCTGGCCACAATTCCAAACTTTAACCCCCCAAAATATTCAAACTGCCCCACTTGCATATGTGAAACTAAATCAGACATGATTTGAAAGTGTCTACAGTTTGAAGGGTCAGTCTATAATCGGAGCGCTGCGTTCTTCTTCTGCAGCTGCGCGTCACTTTGGGGTTATAAACTGTTCAGACAGAAGTCTGTTTGTGGTTCCATGTCATTGGTAGCATTAATAAAATGCTACCAAAAGGGAAATAAAAACAGGATAACAGCAAAAAAAAAAAAAGTAAATATTGCATGTTGCCTAATTCATTCCAGGCTAGATGCATTCTGTGCAAAAATAAATACATAAATTAACCTTGGCATTATGAGAGTTTTTGATTCTCAATAACATGGCAGCAGTATCTCCCCTAAACATCCCTACATTTATTGTTTTTTTCTGTCTTAAATTTAATTCAAGGTGGGATTAAAAAGGTCTTAAAAGAAAGTAACCTGTAATTTCGCTCTTAGATTATCAGTCTGCGAGTTAAACCTGACCTCCGTTTCCTGTGTCTTTGATGGAGGTGTCCTCACTAATAAGGCAGACGAGTGTTTTGTCCCATCATGCCTCTGTGACTCCCGGCCCTGAAGTTTTCGGGGAAATGAGAGCAGCATCGACTCGTTCTTTTGAAACCGTCATGCAGATGAGAGCGGTGAAAGGCTGCTGTTGATGCCGACCCTGCCTCCCGGCTCTCCTCTCTGCCCCTGGCCTCCCTCGGTGCTCGGCCAGTGGTTTTCCATCAGTTTTTCCAAAGCTCCATTGATCGTTGCCCTCGTAGCTCAGGGGCCCGGGCCCTTTGGCGTTTGCTGTGACACAAAGACGCTGAGTCATGACGCCGCCGTTCACAGAAACACAAGGCGTGAAGCCTTTGTGTCGACTCTTGTTGTTTTTAGGTTCCTGCTTTGTCACCGACAAGAAAAAAAACAAAAACATAATTGTCAGATTATTCCTCATGCCGTTCCAGAAAGTATTTGACTTCTTTTCATGTTTATTTTAAGGAAGCAGGGCACGTTAATCCTAAAAAAAAAGTGTTTGAATCCTTGAAGTCATATTCGTGTCACATTTCCATTTATAGACAAACTGGCTGTTTTCTCTTTTCCTTTCCTCGTTGAGAAGAAGGAAATCCAGTTACAAATTGGTTCAGCCAGGCGTTAACAGAAGCTTTTTCAGCATTCACTCATTCTTTTAAAATACTTTTACCTAACAGTAAAAGAGTATGAGCTAATTTGCCAAACTAAAGTACATTACATTCTGTGCGCTTGAATGATCGAAATATTTTCCTGGAATTCCCAATAAAGTCACAATTTTGACCACTAATGAAATGGATTATCAAGTCTGTTGCCTGTCAGAAAAGCTCAAGAATTGAAATTATGAAGCTAATTTAATATTATTTAAGAAGACTGAGTGAGGGGGAGTTAACAATAGTCATCTCACTGTTGTCAGCTTAGTGTCTTTCTCAACTGACAACAGTGATCTTAGAAATCACAAAATCTATATTCAGTGATTTTATTTATTTATTTATTTTTTGACAAAAAGACAGAAATCGGTATCTGTTAAGATCGGAATCGGGAATTGAGGCTTTTTAAAGATCTCTGATCGGCCTGAAAACTACAATCGGTGCTGTCCTACCTGGTAATAATTCCCTTAATCTGTTGTAGAAAGTGGCGTTCCAGCTGATTTTAACCATTTGGTCGGGGTGACGCAGGATTTAACCATTTGGTCGGGGTGACGCAGGATTGTCAGCCAGCGCTCCAGAAAAACAGCCAATCTGAATTAGAGTGAACTTTTACGTAACAGTGCAAATGGTTGAGAGTCTGATGGCAGACAGGAGGGTGTTTTTGTCTTTAGAGCCTAAAGATGTCCGTTCAGTAGTTTAATTGTTATGCGTGGTCCAGCTGACGCATCTGAACTCTCCAAAGCTCTGGATGGGATGTCAAAGGTCAAGGTGGGAGTTCAGCACTTAAGTCTTGATGAAATGTAAACAGAGGAGGCTTAAAGCTAACTCTGTTAGCATACACACTTTTCTCATTATTAAATCACAACAACAAATCTTCATCCAAACCCTGTTTTTATCTTCCTACTGCATTGTTTAGTCAGGCATCAGGTACTGCCTTTAAGAAGTTTTTTATTTTTAATTAACCAGCTGTTTTAAATCAGGATTATATAACTTCAGCCGAAGGCGGTCGTTGTTGAAATGAATTTCCCAAGCTAAAGTTAGCATGTTGACCCATTAACGTCTGTGATGCCCCAGTATCTTCTGACGTAAGCTAACATTAGCCAATATTAGCGCGACAGTGAGCCCTCTGAATGTGGAATGTAAATCTGTGCTGCTGTTTTTGACATGGATGAAATTTTTTTCTTTTCTTCTTTTTAGGAAGAAAACAGAAGGTGGAGGTTAAAAATGTTTTTTGTTGACAGATTTTGTTTTTCATAACTGCTTTGCTTAGGTAATATATTTGAACTCAGATCCTTTTCATCCAGTGTGTTAGATTAAAAGGAAATGTAGTAATTTATTTGAGGTTCTCAAAGTAAAAGCTCCCCTATGTAAGGAATAACAAAGAGAT
This sequence comes from Poeciliopsis prolifica, assembly GCF_027474105.1. Taxonomy (NCBI): domain Eukaryota; kingdom Metazoa; phylum Chordata; class Actinopteri; order Cyprinodontiformes; family Poeciliidae; genus Poeciliopsis; species Poeciliopsis prolifica. The sequence goes on along the minus strand of NW_026562422.1, from coordinate 1,933,112 downwards.
AATTAATCTTCAGCGCCTCCCTGTTTCAAACCTGTGTGGGAGGTTGAACCTTTGAGGCTCATTTAAGTCGACATGTTTTTTGGTTTTCTGACATGAAGAGAACTGGGGATTTACTGAGCCCTGCATATGTACTTAGTGCCCCTTCAATGTCTTTCAGGTCTGGCCAACAGTAGCATAACAGCAGTATTGGCGCAAACTGTATGGATTGCGATGTAAAATAAAATTTATACATTGATTCCATTAAAAAAAAAATTAAAAAAGGAAAAATATATCTGAAAAGTGTGGTGTGCAAATGTATGCAGCCTCTTCATCCAGAACCATGCATTTTTCTATTATTGGCAAACTAATGCCTCAGATTATACTGTCAGTGGTGACAGTTTCATAGTGTGGGGTGAATTTTCTTTAGCAAGCCATCCCACATTATGATCCGCTTTGTTAAAAAAATGTTTTTGTTTCAGGAGGGGGAGGGTAGAGTGATGGTCATGTGATATTTGTGCAGTAAAGTGCTAGTGAGCGAGTGAAAGAAAGTAAGAAAATAAATGTATAAAGTAAGAAAATAAATATATAAAGTAAGAAAATATACATATCAGTTATCGGTATTAATATCGGTGCATCTTAACTTTTTTTGTTTTTGTGGAACAATTTAGTGCATGAGTAAACCAATCTGAACTTCCCACACCAGGAGGATTTCTTGTGCTGAAATGTTCTGGCCGGGCGCAGATTACATATTGAAGTGTCCTCATCTGTTAGTTTAAGGATTTGTTCTTTCAGGCTGATTTGTTTGTCCACATGAGAGCTGAAGGATCCCAGTGATGGGCTGAGCTGAACAGAACCTGTTCAGAGTCCTCGCTGAGATAAACAACGTGGCTTTGCTGCAATAAACAGTAAACGCACATCTTCGTCTGGGTTAAAACTCCAGAGGCTGTAATTTGTTGTTTGTGACTCATCTCACAGCCTGCAACCGGATGGAACGGAGGTTTCCAAAAGCACACAAATAAAAATAAAACCCAGGAAGTGATCTAATGTTTAGCCCACTCAGACTTGTTTATACATCCCGGATCTGTTGTAGTGGATACAGGAAACAGGAACATGTAGACTTAGTTCCTCCTTTTGGTCTTGTAGCTTGCGAAAGCCAACAGCGCAGGCCTGTGATTTTTAGCTTGGCGCTGTGTGTTACTTCCCCTGAAGGCGCCCGATATTGATGACAAAATGGATGTAGTCGGAGCACGCCGCACATTGTTGCAGTGGCACGTTTTTGTCCTTGACCTAGTTTATTGTGTGGTTACCTTATTTCATTCCACCGTTCTTTTCCCCAACCATTTTATAGTTTTTTTTTTCTAGTTTAAATTTAATTCAAGCTAGCATCAAAAAGGTTTTTAAAAAGTACTGAATTTGTCTTGCTGAAACCTGCCAATTAGCCCTGTTGTGATAACCAATAAATCAATTAATCGCATGATAAATTGAAACGAGCTCAATGATTTTTCATTTGCATGATTTATGTTTTTTCTCTCATCTCTTTCTATCAAAAACTGGTAAAGTCTTCAGAATGGTGCTTTAGTTTAATCTGGGACAGTTTTGTCTAAAAAGACTGTTTCATTTTGTTTATTTCTGTGATTTAATTTGAATATTTAAGATGTCTTCCGGTTCCAGTTTTAAATGTTCATGAGAATTAGAAGTTTATTAGTCTTTGAAAATATATTATTTGCTTTATTTTGCAATTGCCATTATTATTACTCAAACAACATTATCGTTTATCTCAATTTCTGGGAAAATTTAGCGGAAAAGTAACATTGTTTTATCGTTACAAACCTTCTGCCGATACGCTAAAACAACCAAAGAACAGCTTCCTGATTCCTATTTATTTTGACCTGTAAAATGTGCTTTATCTATTCACCTGCATTAATTCTATTTCAGACCGAATCTGCACAGTATCTGAGGTTGAAGCGATATTGCCAGACACATGAGGCATGAGCTAATTGTTCTCTACTTTCACACGGCTCAGTACCAGCAGAAAGAACCTGCAGGTTTTTACATGCAAAACTCTGGCGCAGTAAAAGATGGGATGACCTGCTGTCGGCTGTTTGAACATGACTGTGCAAAAAAAAAAAAGGAAAAAGCTTCTGCTGCAGTTCAGAGTAACGCAGTCAACTTTGAGTTTGATTCAAACTAGCCTACACAGAACTGATCAAATCTTCTAGTTGTCTTTCTTTGCCCTTTTCTAAGTCTATGTAGGTTGTGTTGAGCAACATTCACAACTGGAGGGTAAATTAGTTTTAACCTTTCAATTTCTAAGCTATAGAACAGCTAATATTTCCTAAATGATCATATGTATCTCAGAGGCGTTGAACATTCTTGAAACGAGAGTCGAGATGATAAACTTGGTGACATTCTGTACTATTTTAATTTTGTACCGAATGGGAGTCGATGTACCGCCATGGAAAGCTGTTGGACTCGTTTTACCAGACTCAGTGTGACTCACTGAGCTGCATCGCCTTGTATCATAAAATGTTTGTCCTGACTACTCACTTTCAGATCACCTTTGATGAAATGATAAGCTTGTTGGTTTGCTGGTCAGAACCCTCCATGCCTGGAAAACTCCCAATCAGCAGCTTCGTGTCTCAGACCGTTTTAAAGCCTCAGGTCTCATTGATCAATCGGTCGAACTGGAGTCCAAACACACTCTAGTGTCTTACTGATATGAATCAGCAGTTTGTCTTCTGGGGGTCGCTGTGAAGTGATTACATCTAGAATCAAAGGTTGCTTTATTTCCCAAAAGAAATATGGATCAGACTTGTGTGCTGTTTTCAAATTCGAAGCCTCGCTGCATTTGAAAATGGCCCCCGCTGTTTATCACCATCTGTTAGCCTTTCAGGCAGAGCGGTGTAGGGTTCTGGGCAGAAAGTGTCCCAGTACGTCTACCAGCCTGAATCTGTCCACACACCTCTGCCTGTTGCTCACACTCTCTGCCTGCTGCGGTGTCTTTATTTATACCGCTGGGCCAGGGCGAGCCGCTTCATGCGTTCAGTTTTTTGTCTTTAAATGACGTTCACACCAAACTCACTAGCACACCGTGTTGACATACGTCCAACAAACAGGGGAGAAAAAATAGCAGGGAAATGCTTAGTTTTGTGAATGCTAATGACAAGAATGCCAATAGCTCCGTGTGCTAGCAGCATATATTTTTCATCTTGGTTGCAAAATGTGTATGTTTTTGTACACTTTAGGCTTAATTACTCTAGAATCTCTGTACTCCAGTTAAGCATTAAGTGATTATTAAATCAGTTGATTATTTCAGGAATCGATTGATCTAGTTGTTGTTCAGCCTTACTAGTGAATATACTAGCTCCACTTTTTAAATAAAATGACTAAAATAAAAACGCTTTGAACCCGTGCTCTCTCCACTGAGGCCTGTTAGTGATGTAATGGTGGTGAATCTGGACAGAAAAAAATATTTATTTTCTGGCCTAGATCTTTTGTCCATAGATTAGTTTGTATGAATTAAAACGGTGTATTCATGTAAGTTTTTCATGAAACAAACTTTGTTTGACGTGTTGCAAGTATTCAGAGTGACTGACACAATTATTGTGGTGAAGCTGATAAATCTTTTTTTAGCTGTACTATTTCATAAAAAACACTCTCTTAACAGTCCAGTGGTGTATTTTTACAGTACAGACTCTGAGTCATGCAATCAAGTGTTTCACTGGACCAGATTATGCAAATAGAATAAATTGCAAATCACTTAAAAAAAGAAAAAAAAAAAAAAAAAAAAACCCACAAATGACAATATTTGAAAACTCCCCAAAAAAAGTTTTCTATAATATTCCACTCTGATAACAATGCACTAGACATCAGATGTTAGACAATCAGACGTTCATCTGTCGCATCATTTTGCTCAGTCGCATAAAGGAAGTGGTGGTTTGTTTTTGTGTTCCAGTTTCATCTGCAGCGTTTGGTTCATCAGCACGCCTGACCACGTCATGAAAGATTGAACCCTTTTTAGCTTTTTATGGGCTGGAAGAGCGTGGCGCAGTGAACAGCTGGTTAATAATACATTCCTCGCTGTGCTGCTCTGAATGTGCAGCCAAATGGTGAAGCGGTTTTGGCTGCAGTTGCTCTCCCAGCTCCTCTGATTGAATATTTGTGAGATTGTTCCTGGTCAGACTGGTTAAAAGTTTGGCAGCTTTTTGAAATTATATCAGCCATATATCTGAGGGAAAACTCATTTGGGTGTAGTTTTTTTGGAGTTTATAGAGAATAAAATGCATTGTGCTTCATAGATCTGTTTACCCTGGCATAATTTTTTATCATAAGATTTTTTGGGGGGGAGGGCAGGAAATCAGTAAAATTTCTATGATGAATAATAAAATTTCTTTATGAATTATCATAATAAACTTCAGTCACTGTAGAAACCATACAATACAATTACATGGATTATCATGATTGGGTTATAAATGGTACAAATGATAGATTTGGTGGTTTTCTGTGTTTCAGCCTCATTTTGGTAGATTTAAATTAAATACTTTTATATTTTTGCTAACTCTGTTTGTCTGTAATTTACAGCTTTTCAGAGAAGTCAGAATAATGAAGATCTTAAATCATCCCAATATTGGTAAGTGGATCTTTCATAACTTCCACACAGAGAGACTGCAACATCACATTGGAAGGATTTAGGATGCGAGATGCTTGTGTCCACTTGGGAAAAGCTAAAAATATCATTTTAAAAGTTAAGATCATTGCTCAAATTATGATCTGCTAACTTTATATGTTTCTAACGCACACATTGCCACACATTCAATTAAACATTTTAAAAGGTATTCCTGGAAAAGCGACGCCACTCTTTTTAAGTTGATCTTTGTTTCAGCCTCGCTTTCTAAAGGCTCAGCTGACCAATCACGGCTGAGAACCAAAACTGCTGCTTTTAGCCGTCTAGTCCTTATCAAAGAAATGAGGTTGATTTATGATGGCAAATAAAAGATGAAGGATTCTGCTAAAATTTTAGTTTAAAAGGCAGTATTATGTAAAATCCACTTTTTTGACCTCTGCATCATGTCATGTTGTTCTTTGACCTCACAGAACAGACTTCCCCCACTCAGCTCCTTCAGACTAGCTAGTAGCACTTAGCAAACAGCTGCTGGACCTGCAGAGCTCATTATAGGAGCTTCTTCTCAGATCAATGCTGGTAAACCGTCAAAAGATTAATAGAAGAGCCAAGTTGTGATGACTTCCTGAATGCAGAGCTCCAGACAGAGCAGAGGTTTTTAAAGGGACATAGACCCAATTTCAAGGCATTAAGTTACAAAGTAAAATTTCTTATTTGATATTTACAGCATTTTTCTAACATCTGAAGTTAATATAGTTACTTGACTGTCCTATAAAATGGCACTTTTACCTGGAAAACACCTAATGCTGCCCCTTTAAGTAATGAGCTTCTATATGTGTATTTTATGGATATGGGACATTAAAGATGTTAAAGAATCATTACAAATGCAGAACATTATTCTTTATAACCTAATAGGAATGTTTTCTTTTTTTGTATTAAACATTTGTTGATTAGATTAGTTTTATATCTTGATTCCAAAATACATCTGTTTTTAGTTCTGTTTTTTTTTTTGTCCTTTCAATATAAACTATTTAACTTGATATTAAGTATATAAATTTTTTCCCTCTGTTTTTGACAAATCACTTAACCTGCTGTATTGTATGGCTTAGTCAGTTTTTAACATTTGACGATGATTCAGTTTTCATTTCCTTGCTGCTCGCTCCATAATTTCCTCTGCAGGAAACGTGATCAGAATCAGAAGAGAGATCCCTCTCTTCACCTCTGTTTACTCTCCCACCTTTTCCACATGTAGCAGGATGAGTCTCAGCTGGTATCGGCAATCGGAAACAAACAAACAAACAAAAAAAAAAGAAAAACACTCCATTTTGTTGTGCAGTACTAAGAGGTTTGATTTGCCTCATCATGCAATGCTTACATTACCGCCTCACCCACACACACACACACACACACAGGTCAATTTTTATTCCACGTGGCTCTTGTTCGTGTCCATGAATTAGTTTCTTCTCTCCCCTCCCGGTTTTTTCAATATAATTGAATTCATGGTTTTCCCTCTGTCTGTCCTTTCTTTCTGCAGTCAAGCTGTTTGAGGTGATTGAGACAGAGAGGACCCTCTACCTTGTCATGGAGTACGCCAGTGGAGGTGAGCTGAAATCATTACATCTCATGTTACATAAAAACCCCTCGTAGCTCCGCTCGGTCCGCCACATTTCACCAAATTTTTCTCAGATGGATGGAGGGATAACATGAATGCCGCAGAGTTTTACAACCAGCGGCAAAGCTAAAATTTTTCTAACGGTGTTGAAGCAAAACGGATGAGAAGTAGGATTGCACTGATTTGTCGGCCAGCCGATAAATTGGTCCCAATTTCCTTAATTTTCTGAGATCTGAGATTTGCTGATGCCTTTAGATGAAACTGATCTTGTCTGTCTCCACAAAAATGTAGAAATCAACTTTTCAGGCAAAAAGAAAATCGGTATTTGCCAAAACCAGCAATAATCCAGAAAACTGCTTAGCTGTTTGTGTTTTTGCTCTCCTCACTAAAAATCAGTTGTAGCTGCTGCTACTTTGCTCCAACATTCTTTAGTTTAAAAGAAAAACTATAGCGTTCACTCAAATGGGGGGGTGGAAAAAATCTGATTTACACAATGTTAAATGAAAAAATAAGGTAACAAAACTTAACATCAAATGTTATGAATTGAGAAACCTGGTTTGGTTGTAAGGGAGGAAGAATATGACAATTTTATATTATGCTGGCATTTATTGCTTATATATTAGGATTAAAAAAATAAGTATTGCTCTGCAGTCAGTCTGTATTTATTAGAGTTATCCTCCTTTTCTGTGTCTGCAGTTGGGATGCTGAAGGTTTTGTATTGTTTAAAGGTGCAGAAAAAGTCTACATTTGCTCAACATTTTCAGGCTTTCTCTATACTTTTTTTAATCAAATGAATTAAATTAGTTTTAGCTTTGCAGGTGTTTTAAAAAGTAAATAAATTAAAAGGTTTTTAATTCTGTGGTCATAAAAACTGATTCAGATATTGGGAGCTTTAATTCCTACCAGATTACATGTGAACTTAAACATCTTCCAGTTTTATGTACTTCTTGTACTGATCCGGCAATATTTCCAAATGAAGTTGAAATAAACTTCATACTCCAGTTGGCTTCACACAATACTCCCATAATCAGCATCATCAGTATTTTTGATGAGCTTATTTGGAAGATTAGATGTATTATCAATATGCAGAGCATAAATTTGAGATGCTGGAAAATTATATTCTGCCATTGCAATAATAACCACACATATAAACAAATCCTGTACGTTTAAATGATACACTAGCATTTTTCCTGCGTTCAGGTTCTTGCACCTTAAATTTCCACCTGAAAATCAAAGTTTTATATTTCTGTTCAGCTCAAACTCCAGTCGCAGTTCTAACGCAGTGCTACACTTTAGTTTTTTTCTTAGATAACTTGCTAACTTTTTGTCCTTGAATGTTTTTCTGTGTCCAGAGCTCAGCTGGCCTGCTTTTTGGGTGTGAGCTCACTCTCTCTATCTCTTTCTCTCATTGGCTCCTGCGTCTGAGCTCACAGATGATTAAGCTTTCACATCCAAACACACACTTGCACACACACACTGTGCCGGCCCCTGCAGGTAATCTCTGGGTGAGGAATGGGGCTTCATTCATGTTTTCAGGATGTACAGAGGAAGGCTTTTTGATGGTTTTGTCTTTTTTTTTGTTGTCTTTTTTCCCCCCCAACTTTACCAGGCTGGAATTAGTCTGAATCAGAACCAGCTGTAGCTGTGCGCCGGTCTAGCGGTGTGTAGACGTGCTGACCGGGGAAGCGTCTGCTCCTGAAACTCTGCAGCAGCAGCTTTGTGCCTCCAGGAGGGGCTCAGTTTGGAGTTAGCGCACGTCAGTGTGCTCAAGAAATGCCCTCAAACCATGCACATGGGGGGCGCATTGCGCCAGCTGCATGAGGATGTTATTTTTATCTGCTGAGCTTTAGAAGTCGTGATTCGCTCGGTTTCAGCACGTCTCTCTCCCACTTGGAGTCCCGACCTTTCCCTGGTCGCCATCAGGCGCTTTCTGACTCCCTGTCTGTATTTGCAGGTGAGGTGTTCGACTACCTGGTTGCACACGGAAGAATGAAGGAAAAGGAGGCCAGGGCTAAATTTAGACAGGTACCTACCTTTCTCCCCCTGCAGTGTTCTGGTTTCACACCTCTGCTCCTGACTCCGCCTCCTTCTGCTGCCTGTCTGAAGACTGAACAGAGAAGTTTAACCAATAACACACAACACTCAGCCAAGGGAAGAAGCTGGCCATGTGCCGAACGACTTAAGCCTGGTGACATCATCAGTCCTTCCATAGTGAAAGGTTTAAGTAACATGGCCACACACTCAATAAGGTGTGGCTGGGTCCGTCACCTTAACATACATATATTTTGCTAGATGATAAATTGTCCCAGAAGTTATTGCAATAACCACTAAGTCATTTTAAGACCTTTTTCAACTAATATAATGATAATAATAATGTACAACCCTCTCATCAAAGATCAAGATACGCTCATTTCTAGCAAACATTTAACACTGCAACTGGAAGACATTTTAAATATCTCAAATAAATAAAAAAAACCAAAAACGAGAAATGAAATGAATTATGAGTCTCTGTAAAGAAATCTATCCTTCAAACAAAGGGCCAGTTGAGAACAAAGCACCAGACTGAGGACTTTTATCATCCAGTTTTTGGTAGAAAAAGACACTATAAAAAAAAAATAAATGTTTGCAATAAATAATTTATCATGCGATGAATTGATTTATTGCTTATCAGAAATGGCTTAGTGGTATCAACCTTCAAGGCCTCTCTGGTCTTCTGGTTCTGATTTGCTCTGCATCACCAGAACCAGCAGCATTCAGCTGCTATGCTCCTCTAGTCTGCTGAAACACAGAGTTCCTTTAAATTAAGGCTTGAAATCTATTTTTACTAGAGCTGCCTTTAATTTATAATAACTGTAGTTTCATAAATTATAGTCTAGTTTTGCTCTCCTGTATTTTGTCACTAAAAAGCAATATCTAACTTTTTTGTTTTTTGTTATATTTTGTTTACTCTCAATCGTGTCAAACACTTTAAACTGTCCTGATGGTGAAGTATGCTTTCCAAATAAAGTTGCCTTTCCTGGTCGTTGTAAAGGAAAGTTTTTATGACCCATCTAAATTACAGCAAACATGTAGGAGGTTCTCTGGTCCGACCAAAATTTAGATTCAAAACACAACTTCATGCAACTTTTCAAAGGATTTACTTGTTAATAAAATTTATACTTGCAGGACTATTTCGTGTTTGCCACATAAAAGTTTGCCTTTGTAATGTGCCATAAAAAGCTGAAGGGGTTTGAATAAGTGTTGAGGGAGGCAACAGGACTCGGCCTTTGTTGGTGAAGAAAAGCCTCTGCCTGTACTTTCTCACCTCTCTTCTGTCTTTAGCGCCACCTTCACAGAGTATTATCTTTCCTGTTGGCACCGACCGCATCGCGCTCTCCACCACATCCTTTATCACAGTTTGACAAGTCAACAGCAGACACTGTGCTGAACTCTTGCTCGTCTCTCCCCCTCCCACCCGTACAGATCGTATCGGCGGTGCAGTACTGCCACCAGAAGCACATTGTTCACAGAGACCTCAAGGTGAGTTCAGCAGCGTCATCACAAACCTGAAAACACACGCAGGAAGTTCTCACACTTCTCAATACACAGTTAAAGTATTGAATAGTGGAAATCTACAGTGGGACTTAGAGATCAAGCTTCACATACTCTGGAAAAAGTATATATGTTTTTCTTTTTTAAATCAGTTTATTCGCTTGAGTTAACAAATGTCATTATTAATTTACATTTTCTTACAACACATTTTCTTGAGTGAAAAGGAAGCTGGAAGAAGAATTATCTTGAATTAATCTGTCACTTTTTTAATAATTACGGAATAAATTTTCAGGGCTATATTCATCCAGTTAACAATATAAGTTGCAAACTGTAAATTATTCTCCTTATTGTCACCTCAAAAGTGTCTGATCTAATCTTTTTTTTTATTTCTAAAGCGTTTTGAATTGATTTTTAGTAGAGCATGTCTTTAACTCATCCTCCAAACTATTCCATAATTTTACTCCATGCACCAAAGTGCACAATGTTTTAAAGTAGTATTATTAATTTTAGTAATAGCAGGGCTTATTGCTACCCCCTCCTGGAAGGCCAATCGTGTCTGACTTGTTTGGTAGAAAAGGTCCCAACTTGGCCTCATCATGCCGTCGTACCAGAAAGCCGTCTGCTGACGACACTCGTCTTGAATTGGACCACTGCGTCCCACTGGAGTGTGTCTGTAAACACACGCCCACGACTCGAACCGTTCTCACGTTGCTCCTGCTCCATCCGCTGCCTTGCAGCTCCCTTTGTGCTTTCCTTGTGTAAATATTCATGTTTCCATGATTTATTTATTTAATTTATTTTTTTTAAGCCGTGGAGCAGAGAACGTCGTTCGGCCAAGAGGAGTTGCTGATGGTTTCCTCTGCGGATCATCAATGATCCATGAAGAGGCTAATGAGACAGGAGCTCAGAGCAGCCTCCTCTGCCTGCTCTACATGTGCAGTCATGTAGCAACATTAGCAGCTCCTCCTAATGGTTCAAAAAAAAAAAAAGGTTCACAAATTAACCCCTACTGGAAAAATTGAAGTTAACTTTAGGTAAACATGGAAAACATAATCTGTTCAGTCAACAGAAGATCAACAAAGATATGTTTAACTCTGGATAAAGGACCAGCGACACCTCAGCCTTGTGTGTCTGTTTAATGCTATGGTTACTGGACAAATAAACATTTTCTCAGAATTCTCATTTGTCTTTTAAACATCATGTCACCAGCATTGGTCACTTTAAAATTCTATTTTTTTGTTTGTTTTTTGTTGTTTTTGTTGTTTTTTTGGGATAACCTGCCATCAGAACTTTGCCACTCATCTGCCGTTTTTTGTGATTCAGCTTTCACAGATTCCCATATATATATATATATATATATATATATATATATATATATATATATATATATATATATATATATATATATATCCTTTATTCTGTTGTAAGTTGAGAATGCAGAGATTAATAATGGTTTGATCAGAGATGTTGCAGAGTTGGTCCTTTTTTTTTTTTTTTTTTTTTTTTAGCTTAATCACAGCCTCAGTGAGAGTTTTACCTCCATAGGCCGATAGAAAACTGGGCGGATGAAGAGATAGTAGCAAACATAATAGAGCTTTTGGTTATTACTAAATGATTTGGATTGTTCAGTCTTGATTCCTTGTTTGGTGGTATGTGATGGGTGCAGTACCACTGATTACAGGAGCAATCCTGTTTCACTTTGTACATGTACAACACACATAATGTGGATCTTAAACAAACGGATGTACATTATGTAATATTTTCCCCTTTCTTTTATTCAAAGGCGGAGAACTTGTTACTAGATGCAGACATGAACATAAAGATTGCCGATTTCGGCTTCAGCAACGAGTTCACTTTAGGCAACAAGCTGGATACGTTCTGCGGCTCTCCGCCGTACGCGGCCCCGGAGCTTTTTCAGGGGAAGAAGTACGATGGGCCGGAGGTAGACGTCTGGAGTCTGGGGGTCATCCTGTACACGCTGGTCAGTGGCTCCCTGCCCTTTGATGGACAGAATCTAAAGGTACGATCAGAGTGTGTGTGAATTCATGCTCCAATTACTGGCTACGTTTTAATGGGTTTCTGACTTGTTCACACAAGTATTTTCTCCAATTGTCTCTTTTATCTGTTGAGTTTGTAATGTTGGAGTATGTGACATATTTAAAATGTTGTGACAGTGTGGAATGAGACACACTTTGTGGCAAAACTTACTGTTTTGCCACAAATGCAAACTAGCCTTAGTATTTGTGGCAGGCTAAGTTGAAGTGTACCAGCTGGTAGTAGAGAACAAGAAGGGAGATAAGCATGAGTGATTGACAGCACTAAGCCCCTCCTCTTGGCCCTGAGTCGTTGTTTCTGACTGAGCACGGCATAATAATTGGTGAAGGCAGAGGAGCTGTTTTTTGTTTTTTTGTTCACAGATTTTCTGTCTCATGCTGTTCTGGCACAACATAATAAAACATCTTAACATACTCTGGAGCTTTAATGAGAACAATAGATTTGGAGATCTCGTTGCAAATATTTCTAAATTTTGATTGCAAGAATCCCTACCGGGACTGATTAGCTGAGTCTTCTGGTGTTATATATATAGCACATCTATTTTTAATATATCCAGTTTGGTCTGGGTGCACAATGAATGTTTTTTTTTTCTAATGTCTTGCATGATGACTAAGATCTGCATTCTTTTCTTTCTTTTTTTAACATTCTCCCTTTATTTTCTGCAGGAGTTGCGTGAACGTGTTCTAAGAGGAAAGTACCGTATTCCTTTCTATATGTCCACGGACTGCGAGAACCTCCTGAAACGCTTCCTGGTCCTGAACCCGACCAAGCGTGGTACTCTCGAGGTGAGGGAGGACACCGAAAATGTAAATATGCTACTTGCTTCTCCCTCCCTGTAGCACGTTGGAGAATGACCTCCTCCTCACTCCCCCCTCTGCCCTGCATCATCATCTCCAACGCCCACAGTGTCCTGCTTTCTGTGTGTATCTGGCCCACACTCCTCCTCCTCCTTTTTGATGTTGTAACTATGAATAATACATTTGAGCTGTTTTTCTCTTGCTGGTTTTTTTGTTGTTTTTACCAAATTTTAGTGCAGTCAGCTCTCTTCCTTCATATCAAACTGATGAAAGAATAGATTTATTCTGTAAACCAAGCACAAATAATTGTTAAATTCCTTAGTTTTATTCACAAACTGTTAGTTCAGATACCAAATACACCTCCATGCGCATTATTGCACACCTTGGGGAAACGTTTTCACAGAAGCGAACTTTGGCCTTCTTTATCTCATTTGAGCATTCAACCAATCAGCGCCATGGGAGATAAATGGCGCTCCTGGATTGGCTGTTTTGCAAACACCATGTAGCATTCCACTGAGGTACATCAGCTACCCAGAATGCATCTTGTTTTTTTCTGAATATTTTAGATGTTGTATGAAAAAAAAGTCACCAAATAGGTGAAATTTGTTTGCAAATAATTGCAAAATATGTAACTTTCATTCTTGATCTGGATAAAATTTGGTTTTTAATCTATTGTTGCACAATATTTGAAAGGCAGCAGAGTTATCCTTCAGCCTGATCATCTGTCAAAATAAACTACAGATAGTTCATATGTCATACCCCATATGGTAGTCATATGGGGTATGACTTTTTCTTGTTGGCTTAGAAAGAAGCTAAAATTATAATTTTGGTTTATTTGTAGCACATCGTCTGTGGGTTTTGAGGGAGTAGCATGCCAAAACTACAACAGCATATTAGTCATTATACATTGAAAAAAAGAGAAAATTTCCACCAAAAATCTGAGATATTGAGATCAATCTCAGAAATGTTTGACATTTGAAAGGAAAAAAAATCTTATAAACAAGCTTATATCTTCACTGATTTGTTAAAAAATAAAATCCAGCCTAACAGAAGCTGTTGGTCTGCTGTTGATGTGACGCTGTTGACCTAAAACTGTGACAGTTACATCAGAGCTGAGGTCATTAATTTGGACAGACCCTCATCAAAACCTCACACAGCCATTGATATGCTGCAAATTAAAAGCAACACTTCATCCAGACGGGATGCAGTTGAGTTCAGTATGGATGTTGACTGATCTAATCTAAATATGATTGGTTCACATGCAACCTGTAATTCCTGCAACACTTTTACAGCTGTTTACCTGTGTGTAATAAACAAAATCAGGCAAAAAAAACAATAAATCTGGTATGAATGAGGCTTAAATTGTCATTTTGCTTTCTTTTTAGCAAATCATGAAGGATCGGTGGATCAATTCGGGATTCGAGGAGGACGAGCTAAAGCCTTATACCGAACCAGAACTGGACATCACGGATCAGAAGAGAATAGGTAACCAAAGACGACGGCTGTCCTCTTTGGCTCGTTTCTGGTCCAGCGTGAAGATGTGTGAATTTTGAATGTGCTAAATGTTGGAACACGTAAGGCTCCGTAATGCCGGAGCAAGGTCATTATGTCGGAGCCGAGGAGCTTAAGAAGGAGGAAACGTAACGATGAATAAATGAACACGAGCCGTGCGGCTGCATGCACAGAGCGGCAGAAGCCTTCCTCATTACACGAGCTGGAAATAGAAGGGGGAGCTGTTGCATAACAGCAGCTAAGGCTGGCTGTCTCTGAACATGTGTCAGTGTGAACTCACCATCACTGAGAAGAAAGCAAAGATTTAAGGAATGTCTGAATTCTGATCACAAATCAAGCTTTTACAGGTAGAAATATTCTCCATTTTAGGTAGGGGTGATAAGCTTAGCAAAATGTCAGCTTTATTCTTTGGTAATGCTAAGATCATATTTGTGATTATACATTTCACAATGACCCTCTATAATAAAAATATATTTAACAATAAGGACTTGACTTGGACCCTGTCTAAGGGCTCCTGGAGTCCGTTGTGGTTCAACTGGGAGGCGTGAGGAACTGTTCAACTCAATGTTTGGGCCGTTGGAGCGCGATGATACAAACAAGTCCCACGCGAGTTGTTTTGGGCACATTTATCCACTGCTGAAAAACGACTGAGACGAGTCAAGGCTGCAGAGTGGGTGTTGGAAAGATGAAATCTGAGGCCATTTCCTCTGGTTAGTGTTGGATCGAAAGCTTCTTTCACTTAACACTCAAATTACCCGTCTTTCCTGTCTCTAAATATTTCTCTCATTTACAAGTGACAGAAATATTTTTTTTGTAGCTCCAATATATTTTCAAAGTGCTACAATTATCTAACAATAATTGTGCAACCGTTCCTCTTGTGAAAGTGTCATTCTCTGCAAACAAAAAATATATATATATATATTTCATGTTTATATCAGTTTCCTATTTAAAAATGTAATCTTTCAAAAAAACCAACCAATTATGATCAGCATTTTTGGTGGAAAAAAATCCTCAGTTTACATGAGGTTTTCTCACTTTTACTTAGGCACAGTTCTTAAACACAGTTCTGAACAAGTTAACTTCACTTTTACACTGTTAAGCAGAATGTGAACTGCATCAAACTTCACCTCAGTTAAAAGATGAAGAAGAGCAAAATACATTGTTACCTCACTGCCAACAAAATGTGAAAAAAAGCAGACATGTCTGCACAGCATATGTTTTGGAAAAAAAAAATCAAAAAAGCATTTTACATAAACCAACAGAAAGTCATTTTATTAAATTAAAGCCACTTTACCTCTGACTAAAGCCTAATAACACTAACGTGCATGGCTTTATCGTTCATTATTAAGTGACTGTGGTAAATGATTACAAAGTGATCTTTTAATAAGGAGCAGTTGACAGTTTGTCAAACGTTAAAGCTGCCAGTAACACCTGCCTCACTGACATGATGCTTTATATTGGAAGCAGGGTGGTCACTGTTGATCCAGTTACCCTGTCTTTCACTTAAAGAACAGGAAAATCTCTATCAGAGGCTGAAATAATTTTTTTGAACTGACCATTCAAAGTTGGAAAGAACACCTGTGTCTGTTCAAATCTACGCCAAACCACAAGAGGCATTTACGTAAATCCCCCGAAGTCTTCGCCCATTTCCGACTTTAGCATAAAGTAAGGCATCTGCTGGCTGACTTATTCTACTCTTTAAAAATTGTGTCCATTCTTTAGTCATGCCAACTTTGTTGAATATTTTTCACAAGCATCTTTTCTTTTGGAAGTCAGCAATTCGCAGTTCTACGGCGGAGCTGAACTGTGAAGCTGAGAAAGAAGCTGAAGTGTTAGAGGAGGCTGCAGGATGAAAGTGAGAAAGATGAGATCAGGCTGAGGAAGATGACAGATCCAGTTCTGCTTGGCTAGAGAAGCACAGCTTGTTTGTTTCTTCTTCTCTCTGATGCACAGGAAGTCGGACATTGCTGAGAGAAACTCCGGCTTGTCTCCAGGTGGCGTTCACCTCCATTTTTAACATTTAATACCAGACTATTAATATGATATCGCTGCTGAACAGCCAACACATCAGGTTCTCATTTTACCACCAGCAGCTACTCTTCCTGAAGAAGTTTTCCACTTTATCTTACAATACAACTACAAAATTCAACACATTTTAATGCTTTATGTTTGCCAGAAAGCATTTATTGGACACAACAAACATGTTCCAGAAGGTGTTCAGATCAGATGGGAACTAAATTGATACTGCAGCTTAACCATTATCCAAACCCAGACTCTAAGGGAGGACAGGCTGCTCAAAGGCTTTGGTTGGTTTGACAGTGCAGCTGAAAATGAAACAAATGCTGCAACTTTGGTCTCTAATCAGAGTTTATCAGAGTATTAGGTGTGAAAACACCCTTTGCATTTCCTGTATTCTTCATAAAATAAAAGTTTTATCATTTTATTTAAAGCAGTGTATAGTTACGAATGTTCTTTAAAATATTAGGGAAACATGCATGTTTTTATGCTAATTCAACTAGCATGAACTCTGCACACACCTCCTCATTTTTGGCCCAAGCCAACAATGTATCAAATATAATTATTTAAATAACTTCCAATGGTTCACTTGAAGCCTTGTGTCCTCTGGGTGCATGTGTTCATCTTAAATTGTCTCCTTGATGTTGCTCATGCAGATGTGATGGTGGGTATGGGCTACAACCTGGAGGAGATCCAGGACTCCCTGGCCAAGATGAAGTATGATGAGATCACGGCCACCTACTTGTTGCTGGGCAGGAAAGCCTCTGAGGTACAGAGACACACACCGCTCCACTTCTCTTGTTGACAAAAACATTTTCTGTCCTGCGTGTTTTGACTTATCATGCATATATCCATGTCAGCTGGAACCTAGCGACTCTGCCTCCAGCAGCAATCTGTCCCTGGCCAAACCCAGACCAAACAGTGAGCTCAACGGCCAGTCGCCATCCCACCTCAAAGTGCATAGGAGCGTCTCCTCCAACCACAAACAAAGGCGTTACAGTGAGCAAGGTGAGCAGCCTGCAGGTCCTTCACTTTGTCACTGCTTTCTCAAGCAAAATGAAGGAAATTGGGGCAGGTTTACCTTTGCACCCCTGATTGTAACCTAAAGATTTGATGGTTAACGCGTTTGAGTAATTATTCAAGATGGCTTTGATGAAACCATTTAAAATGATATTGTTGCTGTTCGTTAGCTGGTCAGAACGTTCCTCCAGGGATGGCTCATCCAAAGAGAAGCCAGACCACCACAGCAGATAACGCTGTGAAGGACGAAAGTGGAGCTCAGCTCCGGAAACCCGGCAGCCGAGGCGGTCCGCCTTCCAGCCCCCTGCTGGGCAACGCCAACAACCCCAACAAGGCTGACATTCCTGAGCGGAAAAAAGGAGCCACCACCAGCGCAAGCGTGAGTAACCCACAGACCCAGTCTGTAGAGCCCCGTACATAAAGGGCCGTCTACTCCTGATATCAGCTTCCTGGTTTGGATTCTTCTCCAAAGATGTTTTTTGTTTTTGCTGTTGTCTTCCGATCACATCTTTTAGTGACGGTCCGTTTCCTCCTCGTAAAAAGAAACTGCAGTTATTTTCTTCCTCATATCATCTTAAAAGAATGAATCTGATTGAGAAGGAAAAGTTTTCAGTCCACTGATTTATTTCTACGGGGATTTAAAGTTAGCTGCACAACAGAACAGGAACATACTGTTAAAGGTTTCCAGCCTGGAGATGAGGAAATGTTTTCACCTCTGGATGTTTTTCATGCCTTGTCGGTGATGTAGAAAGCAACAGCGCAACTGTAACTTGATTGAATGTATTTCTTTTGTTTAGAGAAATTTATTGTCAATGACGTTACTGGAACTGAGCCCTTAAGTTTAAAGTTAATTAGACTCAGCTATGTACAGTGCTAAAGTGCAAATTACATAAATTATTCACACTTCATAAATGTTGTGGCAGGTCTGTTTAATCTCAGATCCTTGGATTTTTGTCAGACAAAAGTTTGAGTTGTGCGCAACTCACAGCGTTTTGCGACTCAGCACAGTTAAGTGTACTGAAAAGAAGCTAATATTTTCTAGCTAGTTAGAAAGGAAACACCTAGCAGCTGGGATATTGGTCAGTAGTTTGAGTTCACTCAAGCTGGTCAATGACCAGCTTGACAAAGCTCCTTGCTAGCTAGCAACAAGGTCAAATGCCATGTGAGAAGCTCAAAGCTGCTACCAAAAGCCCAGAAAGAGAAGTTTTGATCCCCTGCATGTCTTTTGTACATCACTGTTGTGATATTACTTGTAAATTTTACTTATAATGATCTTAAACGGGTCTCTAAAAGTCTTAAATTTGAGTTGTTGCAACCTGCATAAACTCTGTATGTGCATGCTTCTACCTAAAGCTTGTGATCTTGAATGATGAAGTTTTGACCTGGAGCCTCTGTCCTCCTTTTTTGCTCTGCAGAATAACTCTGCTTCAGCAGGCATGACCAGGAGAAACACGTATGTCTGCAGCGACAGGAACAACACGGACCGCCTCTCCGTCATCCCCAACGGGAAGGAGAACAGGTAAGAGCTGGAAGATAATCAGCTGTGATCTCGCAGCTTGGTCGGAACAGCAAAGTTTCAATTTGAACCGCTCATTAGGAATGTCCAATTTATTCCTTGATTATTATTTTTGTTTTTCTTCTTCTGTTCCTCCTTTTATTTCCACCTTTTATTATTTTATTTCTCCCCTTCCCCCGCCTGTTTGTGATGTGGGGTGTGTATTATTTTTCTCCTTCCTCGTTTCGGCATGCCCAGCATGACTGAGATGGCTTGTGCCACTAGCCCCTCTTCTTCTTCTTCTGCCTTTGCTGCCGTCGTTTTCGGCGCCTCGTCCACTTCGGTACAGCAGAGGTATCAAACCGTCAGCCCTCTGTATGCTTGTCAGGCAGACTGGGCCACCCTGCCCCACTCCTACTACGCTCTGGACAGCTGCTCGGCCAAGTAAGACAGCAGGGCTCCCAGTCCATAAACTGTCTCCTGTTATGCATCAGCCCCGTTTTGCCCTGCTAACCCACACATGCAGCGTCATGCTGTAACCCTGCAACTAAAGCACGGAATACATTTACACAAATATCTATTAAATATATGTAAAAAGATCTTCAACATGTCAGCACGTTTGAGGATAATTTACACTTTTCAGCCTACAAACGACTTACCAGCAGTGAGAATGGATCAACTAACTGAAAAAGTGGTTCTAATTCAACTCTGCTGCCCATATGACTCATGTCTTTTTGGCCCGTTGATTTGTGGTTTTGTATCAGACATGGGCCAGATCTGTTTTTTTCCAAAATTTACACTTTCCTGTGTTACAGACGCTCCATTTTCCACCAAGGAAAACGGGAAGAGGCCAGATTGAATGTAAATAGTGTTTGAAGCAATCATTGGTTCTCTATTTAAGGGGACAGTATCTTTTAAAATTGACTTTTTTGAGCTTCACGTCATGCTAGTTATTCCCAAAAACATGGCACCCAAGAAAATAAACACCACTGATCCGAGTTGCAGGTATCCGCTTTGTCTCTTTCCGACTCCATTGCCTCAAGCTAACCACATGGACATGTCACTTCCTGTTACTAGTCATCATTTTTGTTGCTCAGCTTCAGAACTGATCAACACATGACAACATGTGCAGCATCAGTCTTGACTTGTATCGTTGGGTCAAAATTAAATTGGTGGAAATGAGCTTCAAATTTCTGATCAGTGAATCTCTGGCATTAAGCAAACAATATTGTTCTATTCCATATTTCCATCCTTCCCCTGATGATCCCCTGCTGCTGCAGCGAACATCAACAACCTGCTCCTGATCTCACCTCAGTTTTCCGCTCTGAACTCTGACCCTGGACTCCTCATCTGCTCACCTCCTATTGGACGTCAGAGGTCTTCTGCTCATCATCTGTCCTCTGTTTCTGTTCAAACGTTAATCTCTTCCTTCACTCTGCACCTCTATGCATTCATGTCCGGGTTGGAAAGCTGTTCTGGGTTTTATTTTTCTGTTATAGTTTGAAGTGAAGTGAATTTACATGAAACAAGTTTTCCTTAGTTTATGGATGTCTGGCTTTTAACTTGATTTACAATTGAAACTGGCTTAATTGTTGTAATTCACACTGTTGAAAGAGAATAGGAAGAACTCTAGTTCTAGAAGTTAATCATTTTAACTGATTAAAAATGATAAAAAATATATATATATATATATATATATATTTACTGGGACTGGTTGATAAGTTTATTGTAACGATTCATCAAATTTTGGGCTTCTGAAAATTCCATTTCTGGGAAATCTGGATGTTTTATTTATTTATTTATTTATTTGCACTCTAAGATTCCATAGTTCAAAGTGACGTCAGATTTCGGTTTCCATCTCGTTTGGAAAGCCTGCTTTACAGTTTTAATTTAGTTGGACGTTGAATTTTTATCACAAGAATAAAGTTGTACAACATTAGAATCAAAATAATCCAATAAAGTTATAATACAACCAGAATTAGGTCATTTAATTATAATAAAGGAGTCATTTTATAACAGCTCCAACACGAAAAATAAATATTTAAACTCAGGTAATACTTCATCTTTTAACATATCGTCATCAAATTATCAGAACTTTGAAACAACTGAAAGAACCACACAGACTGAGTTTGTCACATCAAATCATGATAACTCCATATGCAAACTTCCTGCTTTTAGTTAAATTGTGTTTGTTTTGTTGCTAATATTATAACTATTCTTGAAATTAAACAATAATACCTGTATACTGGCCCAATACTCCACTGTAGAACTCAGAAAAGTCTCACTGAAATAAAAGCCAAATTTTTAACATATTTTCTCTTTTTGTCAAGAAATTTAAAAAAGAAAGATTATAATTGGATCTAGTGTGAAAAATATTGCCCAGTCCTGTGCTTAATGTTTTTATATTTGTGTTTCTTTGGTTTTCCAGCCATGTGCTGAAATATGTCATTGTTTCAAATCCACCTACAAATACTAATACATTTTTATGTCTGCCGCCTCAAATCCAAATTCAGTCGCAGTTTTTGTTTCAAAACTGGAGCTGTTTAAAAATGTTGTTGTGCATCAGATAAAATTATTTTAGGTCTATTGAATATTTTGCATGTCATCTGACTACACTTCAATAACTGGAATGCAGGTGAAACGTGAAGCGCCGTCAGACCATGACCTCTCCCTCCTTCCGCCTTGACAGTGTTGCCGTGTCGCCCGGTGGCCAGAGGAACCCAGTGGCATCCACCCACAGCATCAGCAACGCCACCACGCCCGATCGTCTCCGCTTCCCCCGCGGCACGGCCAGCCGCAGCACCTTCCACGGCGGCCAGCTGAGAGACCGCCGCACCGCCACGTACAACGGCCCACCGGCGTCCCCCACCCTGTCCCACGACGCCACGCCGCTGTCCCAAACCCGCAGCCGCGGAACCAGCAACCTGTTTTCTAAGCTCACGTCCAAACTCACCCGCAGGTAGGTGTCCATGCTCCTCAGCAGGTCCATCAGACTGGGCTGGAGTTCAGCTCACAGCTGTTTTAAGACATGTCGCCTATTACTGACTTGAACGTTCAGGATGATCCCAGCCCTTTGCAGACGACAACCTCATGTGGTCATTGAATACAAAGACGTGTCCTACCTGTGTCCTTGCCCGGGGGACAGCCATGGTGGATAGGAAAAAAAAGAGGAGTAAACTTCCGCCAAAAACTAGAAAAAATGTGGAAATATCTGAGTTTGAAAGTTGAAAATTTGCAAGAACAAAAATTGAATTTTTTTTTTTTTTTTTGGTGGAAACTTGGTTCCTTTTTTTCTTCCTACAATAGCCCTAATACAGCGTCATGTATGGGGGAGCACTTCAGTCTTTTGATCATGATTTTTTTTTACTATAATTAAATCTTAGTAGTTCATGTCGCTGACTGGTTGGCTGCTGAGAAACTCTTTGAAGGAGCTTCAGGTGGAATAATTGGACTACAGCTGTAGGAATAGGAAACTACGAAAAATGAGGATCAGGGCAGCTGCCACTGACCAGATAAATATTCAATAAAGCAACATACAGCAGTGTTTGGGTAATCGTTGTTTTTGATGTAACGTATGGTGAATCGTAAATATATTCGCACCTCTTGACATTTCTCAAATCACAGTCACAATCAATCACAGTCACAATCACAGTCACAATATTTTATTGAGATTTCCTACTATAGAACACTTTTTTGTGAGCATCAGTTTTCAATTCGTCCTACGTGTTTTCAAAAGGACCTACGTAGGTCTGGACTTGAACTGGACCGTTTCAAAACAAAGAAATGCTTTGATCCAAACCTTTCCATTGTAGCTTTGGCTGTATGTTTGAGTTCATGGTGCTCTGCCATAAAGTTCTTATTTTGGCCTCTTGGCTGCTTCTCTGAATAACTGGCTCCTTTTACACCATCTCTGTTTTGGTGTACAGACAGCCAAAACTGTACAAAAATATTTAAATCTTTCTCAGTCAATGTCTTTTACCCAGAATTCCCCATAGTTTTAGCTTCACTAGATTCAAATTTCTTATTTAAAATTAATTGAATTATTTCTTTTTTATATAGAAAACTCTTAGTCACATAAAATCCTAATAAACTCCACTGAAGTTTCTGTTTACTATGAGAATGTGACGAGCCTAAAAGGGGTGTTAATATTTTGCATGCTGGCACACACTCCAACTAGTTTCTGCTTCTCCTTTCCTTCAGTGTTTAAGGCAGAAACTCATTTCTGAGAGCAAAACCCAACATTAGTTTAACTTTTAGCTTCCTCATTGGTGTGTATTCCTGTTGGGACCCCGTATGCATTAAAAACCCAGCTGACGTCAGTGAAGCAGCAGCAGCAGCCAGGTCAGCGACATCCAACGACGACTGACCTAAAAACCAAGTGTCATAATCATTTCATGATGAATCAGAAGGAGAACCGACGATTCCGACCACCGCCATTTTTTTTGTTCATGCACTCAGCCCCCTCATGCCCCTCCCTTACTCCTCCCACTGTCTCTTTCACCATTCTCACTGTTTCTTTGTCTGCCTCTGTTGTAGAAACATGTCATTCAGGTTTACCAAAAGGTAGGACTCCTGCTCTGTTCTCCGCTCTGTACCAACTATAACCAGATGGGCCTCACTGAGAAGCTGCGACTTGGTTTCTGAGCCGAGTGGGGCTGCTGGCACCCAACTAACACCCTGCTCCGTTTGGGGGCATCTACACACACAGCTTCCAAGCAGAGAAACGTTGCTAAATCTTCCAAACGGATGGTGTTAAAAATTGCTTTAGTGCTGATGTAATGAAGTAAAACTGTGTCCTCCGTTTTGCTCAGAGAGAAGCCGTGTGTGCAAATGCTCTCTGTGTGGCTGCGGTTGGTCTGAGTGGCTGAAAGCTGATTGGTTGAGCCGACCAATCAGCCGATAAACCAACAGCAACTACGAAGCAGCTTGTCACTAATCAGTCGTCAGTGCATGCATGGGGTCGCTTCTTCCAGCCGCCATTGATTGTGGGTCGTTTTCACCACACCGTAACACAGCCGCCATTAGACTGTTCCTTAGTCAGTATTCTCCTGCATTATTACTATTCTAGGTGCGCAGATGTACGCTAGTCCTGGTTTGCGTTCTTCTTGATTTCGACTGATGAATTGGACCAAACGACAAACTAGTTTGCTCCTTCTTAAACACAACCTGTTTTTTGTTTTTTTTGTCCCTTTTCTGTAAAAGTTTGGTGGGCGTTTCATTAACGTATTCATTTACATTCTTCAGTCCTTTCTGCCGATAAATGATACACTGTATTAAATACATCACACAGTTATCCTTGATCAGAAAGCTTGGTGCCATCAGATGACGACGTAAAGATTAGATTGTTGCTAACAAGTTGCCACAAATCTTCGAATCTCCACTAAATTTTGATTGCAGAAATGCTGTATCAGCCAAAACATCAGATTGCATTTGGTTAAAATGCTGCCATGAGGGCCGGCTTTACGTAAAATAAATCTTTCATTGTTGAAAATGAACTGTCATTTTTTTTATACATTAGGCTGTATATGTATGAATTGATGCATTGTAGGTTTATTAATTTATAATTGTGATTTTTATGTCCATAAAAATCCCCAAATTTTAATTAATTTCTTCTCATATGGGCTTCTGAGTTTTATTTGGGCATTTATCATATCATTTATCGTGATAAATTTAAGAATTTGACTTATTGTTATGATAAATTCCAATTAATGCTGTTTAAAATGTCAGAGATTAATCATATTTTGAGCCACAATACAAATAAAGACATTTAATTCATTTAAATAAGCTCATAAAATATAAGCTAAAAATTAGAGCAAATTTCATAAGAAGTATGCTTAAATGTAATTTCATCAATCAAAGCAAAGCAGAAATTCACACAAAATCACAACAGATCCCAATACTTTATTGTGGTAATGCATAATTGTGAGTTTGTCGCAAATATTCCACAAAAACGGTCCAGAACATCGGATTGAAGTGATGCCAACTCCCGGCTGCAGGTGGCAGTATTTGTTTCTTCTACTACCCTTCTGCCTCAGCCTTACTTGATAAGTTCTCGTCCATAATTGTTGCAGCGAGTAACAAAGTCACATCTACCTGTCATACATGAGTACAAATATCACAATTATTTTTGGGGAAATATTTCTTTATTGGCACCACAAAATCAATGATTTTGATTGATTGAGATTTAATGTATTTAATTTTAAGATGGGACGCAAAGAGAGCTTTTGCTATATACAGTTTGCTCCATTTGATCAATACATTTTGGTACTATCAGCTTTTTGGAACATTCAGGATCTTGATATAGCCCAAAATGAAAGGGTTGACACCCCTTCTGTAGAGGCGAGAAAACCCCTCCACTCTCCTGTAAAGGTTTTAGACGTTATCTGTCGAGACTTAAAAGAACGGACGGGTTCCTTCAGAAGACGTAACAGACGATGTGTTGACTTTATGAGATGTAACGAAAGCTTTGACTTGATAAAAACAGTTATGGATCATTTTCTGGATCATTCTGTAGACTGTGGCATGTTTAGCACAAAGTGTAGCACAGCCACTGGTGAGCTCTTGGAGTGCTGACCTGAGGTCAACAGCGGCCTCCGGTGGCTGCTCTGGGAACCTTCATCTTCATGACGATGCAGGGCTTCCTGTCGCTCTATTCCAGTCTCACTCAAACACCTTTCACTTTTTTCTGTTCTCATGTCTCTGGAGGTGAAAAAATGTAGTAAAAGGTGTGAAGCCGTTGCTGTTTATTCCCCCTCCTTAGTTTTTGACTTGTCTGATAACCTTTTACTAAATTTTGTCAGCTCTGAGTCTCCGTACTTCTCCACATCTTGGGACTTTATCAGTGAGTTTTCATCTTTCTTTCTTTTCTTTCTTTCTATTTTTTCCCCTCCTCAGGACATTTTAGGCTGAGTCACCTCCTCTGCTCTCCTCACAGCTTCTGTGTTTTTTTTTTGTCTTCCTTACCTTCTCATGTCCTTAACTTTTCCCTCTTGCTGCTCTTCCTCTCTGCCTAGGGTCAGTATTGACCCGGCCAAACGGCAGATAGCCAAAACAGGGCCTGCCAACCCTTCTACCCAGGGAGGAAAGACCCTTAGTAAGTCTTCTGCCCTTTGCTTTCTTTCTCTCCTCAATTTGTTTCTCTCTTTATGTCCTCCTTCCTTTTTTATCATCCTGCCATGCTTTCTTTCCCTCCTCTTGTATTTTTTTGCCCCGTCCTCATGCCATTCATTTGAATATTCTTTCCTTCGTTTTTTTTTTTTTTTTTGCCGTTTTGAGTTTCCTCAGATTCCAATCTCTTTCTTTCAGATTCTCGAGCAGAAGATATAGAGAGTTGTAGGAAGATGAAGATCTAGAGTAAGGGTTGCTTCGATCTCCTAATTTGTCCCTGAGGAAGTCTCTAAAGAAACAGTCTGGTTTTCAGACGTTGCTCCTCCTTCTGTAGTGTTTCTTTGTTGTTGTTGTTGTTGTTTTCTGCGCCATTGTGGCTGGCCTAGGACCTGCTGTCAGTCCCGTCTCTTCACTTGTCCTCTTGTCCCCTTTTAGATGTTAAAATGTAGCATTGCACATGTCCTGTTTGTTTCCTCTGCGCCGCAGTGCATGATGGGAGCCTGTGCAGAACACCCGTCCTGTCAGAGGAGAGTTTTAATGTTGCATTATTTAGATGTTATTTCTGTATCTAAATGCTTTTAGTGACATGAGGGCCATCAGAAAGATGTTTTTGATCAACTTTCAGTAGAAGTTTGTAAAATTATTTCTGAGTTCTCATTGTTCATTTAGGTGATGTCACACTGCTATGAGAGACACTGTAAAATATGATTTTTGCTGTGTTAAAGGCAAAATGATTTGGACTTGATGCTTTAGGCTGTTTTTGGCGAATTGGATGTTTCGGGTTGCAGCAAATAGGGATCTCTGCAGCTTTTCCTAGAAAAGCTAAATCATTATTTGACCTCAGATTTTCAGAAGGCTGCCAAGTATTTTCCAAATCCATCGTGTTTAATGACAGCCAGAGGCTCACAGCTCAAAATCGTACAATAGAGAAACGGCTAGAATTAGGGGTGAACCAATAAATCAGCCCAGGTTTCCTTTGTCTGCAATTGTGAAGCCGATCTTATTTCCCCGCTGGTGTGTGTTGTGATCAACACACACCAGCGAGAAGCATTTGGAATAAAAATAGTTTCCTTTTTTTGTTAAATGCCCTTTTACATGTTCTGTGCTTGAAAACAGGTAAAGTTGTGGTATCCAAAGTTGAACATGGATACCGCTCCTGTCTGTCAGTGGAGCTGAAAATCGGCAGCAGCACTGATTTCTTGGTGCGTCTTTAGAAAATACGGGGGGAAAAAAAACAATTGGAGAAAATAGTTGAAGGGAGGAAAAATTGTATTTCTCAGCATCTCTTCACATAAGTAGATAAAATCATCTCGGATTAAATCAACTAATATTTCAGTAAAGCAGTCCCACTCATTAATGGACAGGTTAGATTATTAATATATGGATTGGTCCTGATATTGAAAAAACTTGTAGATCGGGAATCGGTGACGATGTTCCCGATCCATAAGGGCAGATCTATTCAGTATAGTTCTACACTGAGCAACGTCGTGCATTGTTTATTTTTACTTTAGAATTCCTAATTTCACTTTTTAAACTATTTGAAAAGTTTCCTTATGTATTTTCCATTGGCTGTTCTCCTAATTACACTGAAAACAAATGAAAGTGTTTTTTCCATGTTTGACCAGCTATGTTGGTGTATTTCAGTGAGCTGTTCTGGTGCAGAGTTGGGAAGTAAATTTGTAATTCAGTGCATTTATGTCTGTATTTAAAAAAACAACAAAATAATTGTTTTAGATCAGTTCAGCTGATACTAAACCTTAGATTTTTGTATCAGTAGTGAAAAAGTGGATCAGTGCATCCCTAGTTCTAGTTTTAACTTTTTTTTTTTAACACACATGCACACACGTATATATGTGAGTATGTTTCAATCTTGCAGTCAGGCAGTCTGCAGCAGTTACTTTTTAATTCTGCAGCTTACAGCTGCTGGTATTTAACATCACGGGGATGTTTTTGTGGAAAGTCTGGCATATTATTCTCAAGTTGTTTGATCAGAAACTGAGCTCATTTTAATCGTCCCTTTTAATACACACCACTTGGACCCCGTGATGAAGCCCAGGATGTCTTCCTCACCTCCTGGTGGACTGGATGTTGGGTCATTAGCGTTCTGCAGTCACAGGAACACGTCGACTGGTCTGTGAACTTCACATCTCGCTGACTGCAAACCCGGATGCTTCATCTGCTCACTGACGTTTCTAACTTGGCGAATGAAAACCGATTGTCTTTCCAAATTATCCTGATAACATTTAGCAATTGGGACACGAGATCTTCAGTCTTAACCTCTTCAGGCGTCGACTCGGACTTTTCTGAGAACTTTTTCGCAGCTTCTCCGTCTTCCTTTTCTCATCCCACCTGCTTTGGTTGCTGCTGTTTTGGGTTGAAACGCCGCCGCCGTGTTTTTCTGTTTTCTGTCGTTGCTTCCAGATGAACAGCCCTCACCGTTTTGGTTTCTTTCATCACTACTTCTTCTTCTTCACTGACATTAATGGAAGCCAGCTCTTCCATCTTTCTTTGTGTTTCTAATTTATTTTTGTTGTTGGTGGTGGCTCACACCGTCGCTCACGTATTCCGTCACACACTATTTATTTATTTATTTCCATTCACTGAAATTGATCAGAAATGATTTCTGTTGTGCACAATCCACAATCTGTTGTGTTGTTTTCTTCTCCCCTGACTCGCCCACGCCTCCCTGTGTGAATCATCTCATGGCGCCTCAGAGTCTCAACCGAGTTTGAGAGAAACGGGAGACTTGAGGGCTCAAGGTGAGCTTATACCTGCCCCGCCCCTCCACCCTACGCCTCCCTCCGCCCCACTGCTTCCCATGTAGCGTCAGGCCCGCGCTGCTTTGCCCCGAGTGTGTAGGAGTTGCAGCAGTGTGTTGTTGAAACTTTGTTGCTGCGGTTGCATGGCCGTGTGACGTGCCGCTCTGCTATCGCTGCATGCTAGCTCTTCTGTCAGCCTCAAGATTCAAAGTCTGCTGAAACGTCTCTGGTTTCTGTTGCAATTCTCCAAAAAATATTCCTTTACATGATCTATGAAAAACCCAGAAGGCAGTGGGGCTTTGCAGGGGAGGGGACGTTTTAGTAATGTCTATTTTAAAATGTAAAATGTTGGTGTTTTTTGTTAGTAATTTTTTTTAAAAAATTGATATGAAAACTAGAAGTGGCCAGAATTTCATTGAGATATTTTCTAAATAAGTAGATTTAAATGTTAGGCCAACAATAACTGGGGTTTCAAATCAAAACAACACAAAAGACAAACAAAACAGATTTTTTTTTTCAAATAAAATATAATTTTGAATACTGAGAAAAAATATTTTATACTGTTAAGTAAAATACAAGTTTTGAAGAAATCCCTTTAATCTTATAAACGAGTGATGGTGAGAAGATTTGGAGCTTCTGCTACATGAGGAAACATGTGAAGAGCTAATCAGAAATAAAAATAGATTTTGAAGAAGTTTGACTGCTTTAAAGCCACTCAATATTGATTTATTGATTATTAAAAACTGCTATAAGTAGTTTAAAGTTACTTTGAAATTCTTACATTATCTTTTGAGAAATACTGTTCTCATTTCCTATGAAAAAAATGTTTTTAATCTTCATCTGTCATGTATGAAGACGTTTATGTTTGAAACATCTTAACAGTTAAAGAACTTTTCTTATTATTTTTATCATTTAAAATGAAGCAAATCTTAATGTTGCAGTGATATTCTGGGTTTTTCAGAGATGGCTTCTGTTTGTTTTACTTTCTTTTACTTCCCCTTTCTCAGTTTGGAAGTCACAGACAAAATGTAGTAAAAGCAACAAGAGAGTAAATATGCTCATAGATTATTTAAAACATTTTTATTATTCTTACAATAAGATTTAATTTTACCTTCAAACTGGAATCAAAAGTTGGTTTCTCATGCAAATAAACCTGTTCACTACATTTTGTCTAGTTAAAGGCTCCACAGCTTTGTGCTGCAACCTAAATGTGACGTAAAGATAAACTGAGCTCAGAGCGACTCGGGTCACAATAAGAAAAACTTTGGCTTTATTAGACCGTACAGTTTCATTCTCCCTCGCCCCTAAAAAAAAAAAAAGTCACTTCTGTGAAGGATTTGTTGCAAACAATCCCAGCAGGATTTGTATTTATTCTGAGCTAATCTGAGCAAAGCTCTCCTCCGTGTCTTTCTCCCCACAGTCGCCATGTACCTGGGGATCAGAAAGGGGAAATTAAAGACAGTAAGCCCCGCTCCCTCAGATTCACTTGGAATATGAGAACCACCAGCTCCATGGAGCCCTGCGACATCATGAGGGAGATCCGCAAGGTGCTCGACGCCAACAACTGCGACTACGAACAGCAAGAGAGTTTCCTGCTCCTCTGCGTCCACGGCGACGGGCGGGCCGAGAACCTGGTCCAGTGGGAGATGGAGGTCTGCAAGCTCCCCCGTCTCTCCCTGAACGGCGTCCGCTTCAAAAGGATATCCGGGTCATCCATCGCTTTCAAGAACATTGCTTCCAAAATTGCCAACGACTTAAAACTATGAACAAAAGGACTTCAAAGTATAAGTAAAACAAATTAAAACATCTATATTCAGAGGTATTTAAGCTGTACAATCATCCAAGTAGCAGTTTCCAAATGTCTCCTTTTTTTTTTTTTTGAACAAAACACAGTATGTATTGAACATTATAATGTATAGATACTGGCTTTTGGCAATAATTACTGAATTATCTACTAATGTCTGTTCTGACCACCAGGGGTCGCCATTAACAAGTTCAAAATGATTTGTCATGCTGTGAATGTGGAGAAAAAAAGAAAAAAAGCATTTCTGGTCTTATTTATTTCACGTTTTATTTTATTTTTTTTGTCTCGGTTAAAAAGAAGAAAGATGTAGCTTTTTGTTTTATCTTGTGTAAATAATGTATCTTGCTTTCAAGATGGCTCCACTGCTACACTTTAAAAAATTTTTTTTCTTTTGTATTTTGTTAAAAGTTAGAGATAATGGGAAGTCCATGTTAACGCCACACGGTTAAGGTTCACTCATGTCTCCATTAAAGCTCATGTCTGTCAACCTGAACATCCCGACTCGTCACTGGACCAGAACCAGCAGGAACAGTTACTTTTAAAGTTCAGAGATTTTGGGATTAAAAAATGTCTGATTAAAATATCGATAAGGTGATTATGAGAGGGAGACCAGATTTAGTGGCCCAGTTTAAAAACAATCATTGTTTGCTGTGATGTATTTGTGGACAAACCCAATTCAAACACAAAGATGTTGCAGCCATGGTAACAACAAACGAGATGATTGTTTAAACTTTTCCAAAGTAAACTTCCTAATTAAATCCTAAATGTAATTTTTTTTCACAGTTGAATCTGTTAAATAAAATGTAATAACATTGTCATTCTCTATAAATGAATGCTACAGGTTTAGATCCTTCACTAGTACAATCATCAAAAAACCTATCCATTCATTCCACCTTTCACTCACTCACACATTCACACCTAAGGAGAGAGAGACATACTTACGTGATTGCATGTTTTAGAGTGTGGGGGAAACCGGAGTACCCGGAGGAAACCAACGCAAGCACAGGGAGAAACATGCTAACTCCATACAGAGGAGAGACCCCAAGCTGGATTTGAACCCGGAACCTTCCGACTGCAAGGCAACGGTTCTACGAACTGCGCCACTGTGCTGCCCGATACATAACTATGCTCCTATTAATATAACCTTGTACCTTTTGACGTCACCGCCGTTCTCTGCTGACGACGTTGAAGAAGCATCCGGGGTTTTTCTTCGTTATCATCCGGGTCTTACTCCTCCTTTGAGTAAGGAGGAGTAAGACCCTCCTTACTCCTCCTTAAGGAGGATTAATGGAATATATTCCATTCCAATATATTGGAATGGAAATATTGGATTTCCATTCCAATATCTGCTCCTTCACCATTTGAATGATATCTGTTTACTGTGCTGTCAGCAGTTCTGGCTTCTGGCTCACCTGTGAGCCTTCAATCTTCAACATGTTGCCAACTTAATGCCGAGGATTGGTCACCTCCTCCACGTCTCATTCATTGTTTTTAGCTGCACAGTCCGGATCATTCTCCTCCACTATGTCATTAGTGCTACTGTGTGGCATTTTTCAAACAGCAGGTTGAATTAACATGTTTGGTTCCAGTGGTCTCTATGACATCAGCGGTTATGACATCACTGTGATACAACAAAGGAATCTCTCTCTTGATTCTAGCTCTCAGACAGTGTTTTCTCAGACCTGTTCCACAGCTCTATCACAACAGATCACATTTCAAAGAAACAAGAATTAACAGATAACAAACATGGACCAACAACTTTCATGGATAGAGATGATAGAAGAAAACATCCAGGTAGACTATGATGCAATCCTTCATTTTGATGATGAAGAGGAATGCCCCATTGCGCCTGAAGACGAACCAACCGAGAGTCCAAGAGCATTCGACGACAAGGAGCAAGAAACAACCTATGACATCTTGGATCTGACGAGGCAGATCGATGATTTAAAGAAAGAGCTGGATGAGGAAAGACAACAACGAATTGCCAGGGAGAAAGAACTCAAAGTCCAGCAGGAGGAAATTAAAAACCTGAAGAACTTGTTGGAAAGAGAACGTCACATGAAGAAAACATCAGCCCAAGAAAGCAACATCAGCGGTTCAGTCAAAACAGGAGGATCGTTGTTGTCCGTTGTTACTTCCAAAGTAACAACGGACAACAGACTTCTTCAAGAGCTGGACAAGTTTAAGAGGGAGGCAGAGATGTATGCCTCAAGAAACAAAGGACTCATAGAAGTTATGATGGACGAATATAGAATCAAATTAAAGTATGAAGAAAAACTGAAGGATCAATCAGAACATGTTCGCAAATTAGAGGAAACAATCACATCTTTGCAGGCTCTGGTTGGAGCCTGCAAAGGTCCCCAACCAAAGGTCCCCCAGCAACAAGATGTCCCCCTGCAGCAAGATGTCCCCCTGCGACCAGATGTCCCCCTTCAATCAGATGTCCCCCAGCAACCCCAGGTCCCCCTTCAATCAAATGTCCCCCAGCAACCACAGGTCCCCCTTCAATCAGATGTCCCCCAGCAACCCCAGGTCCCCCTTCAATCAAATGTCCCCCAGCAACCACAGGTCCCCCTTCAATCAAATGTCCCCCAGCAACCAAAGGTCCCCCTTCATTCAGATGTCCCCCAGCAACCAGAGGTCCCCCAGCAACGGACCTACAATCAACCGCAGTGGTGCCACGTAAGTCGGGCCTCCAAAAAGCCAGAGAGGTCAGAGGACAAGAGAACATATTATCAACCGCAGTGGCGCCACGTAAGTCGGACGTCAAATCAACTTGAGAGGTCAGAGGACAAGAGGACGTACAATACACCACAGTGGCGCCGCTAGACGATTGGTCTCCATGCCACCAACCTCCACTGGTTGCATGGAGTCCAAGTCCAGCACTTGGACCCCATGCAGGACCGTTGAAATGAAGGCCAAATTATGCCCGGCTCAGCCTTTACGCTGACCCACACCCAGGTGGTACTAAGTGATGTTTCACCAGGTCACTAGCTTAGTGCCTTGACACATCAAAAATTTCTAACTCCAAAATCAATGGAGAAAACACAAAGCGGACAAAAACTAACAAAACAAGATACATTTCAGAATGAATGACAGCATCACAAACATTAAAGTTTCAAACCTATAAAATACTCTATAGTATTATATCTCATTACAACAATGAGATATAATTGCGGCACCACTGTGGTTGATATCTCATGATATCAAAATAGTATTATATCTCAATATAATACAGATTTGTCCATCTGGCCTCTCAATTCCAATACCAAGAGAGGTCAAAGCATTCCAAAAATATCTCAATATATCTCATTGTTTTGAGATATATTGAGATATATTCTGAGCAGTTGTTTCCTGCTATATCTCATTACATAGATATAGCAGGAAGAAACATAGTAATGAGATATAATGATATAATACAATATATTTCATTATGAGATCGTTATCTCAATATGAGACACTGTGATTACTATCTCAAAATATTATATTGTCATATCTCATATCTACATAATGAGATATAGTACTATATACTTATATAATACAATATATAATGAGATATTGTATTATATCTCATTATAACAATGAGATAATAATAATTATAGCATTATAATCATCTTTATGAGATAGATACTATCTCAATACAATGAGAAAGTGTCTCATTATATTGAGATTGTATTATATCTCATTACAACAATGAGATAATAATAACTATAGCATTATAATCATCTTTATGAGATAGATACTATCTCAATACAATGAGAAAGTGTCTCATTATATTGAGATTGTATTATATCCCATTGTTATAATGAGATATAATGCTATCTCATTATATATTGATGAGACATAATGAAATACTTCAATATAGTATTTCATTACAATGAGATGGTATATATTTATATTTTCCAGAGTGGCAGAAACAGACTTCCATGGAAATAAAAAGTCAGGAACTTCATTGCTCCATTGTTGGTTGTTGTAGGTTTCTGTGAAGTGCAGTGGTGCAGTGAATGGTTATCGTCTGTCATTGATCCTGACTGTTTTTAGGAAGGAGAAATGTTAGTTTTCCTCAAGTAACACTGGAATGCTGGGACATTGAATTAAAACATTGTTCTGTTCTTTGGTGAAATATTTTTCACATTTCCTCTAAAAACTATCTGTTGTTTTTTTTATTATTGTTTATTAGGATAGGATAGAAAGACATCAAAAACCTATGATATAAACAGAAACGTTCTGAAAGTAGGAAATAAATAAAGATAAATCCTAATTGGGATTATTTCTGAGTTATTGTCGCAGGGTAATTAGTCATCTGACAGTTTTGACAGCTACAAATGGAGAAAACATGGCAATTGCTTGTTTCACTTTGGCTCAGGTTTAACCTTTGGCTTTTATTTCCCTCAATGAAATTATCTTAAAACTCATCCAAACTCTTTGCTTGGGTTAAGGAACATTACAAATCTCAACTTGAATCAAACCATTTTTATTGCATTTCAGATTTTAAATACACAAGTCAACAACTGAAACTGGGAGTGCAGCCAATCAGAGTGCAGGGCTTTGAGGGAAGAAAGTGATGGTTAGAAAGGAACAGAAAGAGAGAAACAGGAGCATTCATTGTGGGCTTTTTTCTCTTTAGGGCTTTACTTCTGGGCAGGCATCAGGTTGTCAATGGACTGGCCTTTCTCCAGCCTCTTCTCCATCTCCACCAGCAGCTTGACCCCGTCGACCACCATCTGGACCAGCTCCACCTCGGAGAAGCCCAGTCGGTCAGCGTTGGAGATGTCAAACACTCCGCCGACGGCAGCAGTGTCCACGCCGCCTGCGAGAGGACAAGAGCAAGTCTAACACCACCCTGCACAGGATGAGAAGAACCGGCGCCCGGGGCGAGCGTCCTTACCAGTGCCCCGTTTCTGGAGCCTCAGTTTGGTAAGAATCTCCTCAAACTTGGCGTTCTTGCTCATGTTTGGCAGCTTCACATGCACTCCTGCACGCAGGCCGGTGCCCAGGTTGGAGGGGCAGGTCAGAACGTAACCCAGGTGTTCGTTCCACATGAAGGCGTGGCCCCTGTCCCTGAACAGGGTCTCGATCTGTCGACACGATGCAGGTCAGACGCCAGGCTTTCAACGAGACAACGGCTCTGAAATGAAAAGATCCCGACTGACCGTGGTGAGACCGGTGCAGAAGCGAGTGAACACTTCCTTCATCTTTCCTCCCTTCTGCATGGAAATCACACGCAGGTGGTCTTCCTCATTCACCCACACCAGGAAGGTCTTGTTGTCGTTGTGCCTGTTGAAGGTGAGACAGACTGTCAGAAGAAAACTTGAAACAGATTCTAATAAATAGAAACACTAATAATGTTGCTAAAATAATGACCCAGAAATCATGGTTTGGAATAAAAATGACTCAGGTCATTGTTTTAGCAAACACATTTCAA
The DNA here is from genome assembly GCF_027474105.1 of Poeciliopsis prolifica. NCBI lineage: Eukaryota > Metazoa > Chordata > Actinopteri > Cyprinodontiformes > Poeciliidae > Poeciliopsis > Poeciliopsis prolifica. Next base: position 1,897,379 of record NW_026562422.1, on the reverse strand, counting down.
ACATTGAATGATAAAAAAAATACAAAATTAAATTGAATTCAAAATACTTTGATACCCTGAAGGTACTGACATGTCAGAACTCATTTAATTCAGTTGTTGTGGATGACGATGGATGTGGGCAGAAAGGGGAGAAAAAAGCTATTTTTCTCCCAAAAAGATAGAAATAAAAGTTTGAAAAAAAGGAAGAAAAAAAATCAAAGGCATTAATATTTAGTTTATTTAATTTCCTCTAAGTTGTAGGTCTGAACAATCGGTCAGAGTTTAGTCAGGAAAAGTTGCTTTTGTCACAGGAGACGTTGTGAGACCATTAAAGCTCATGCAGACATGAACTTTGACCTATAATTGTACAGAATACCTTCATCCCATCGTTATATTGGGCTGCAAATTGTTAAATGAATTTTTTTTAAAAACAAGCTGGTTGCACTTGTTTTAGAATTTGGTTCCATTTTGTTTAGGGGTTTTTTGTGTTTATTCTATAAAGAATGAGCTTTGTTTGCTTTTGCCTCTGTGCCGTTAAACAAATGTAGAAGATTAATGATCAAACCAAACATATCCTGCTTGTCTTGACCTGCCCTTTAGTTAGCTTCACTGAATCAGTTGGTTACCATAGTGACTTCTGGAGAGTCAGACAGACTTTGTTAGTACTGGAGTGTGTTTACATTCCCAGTCACTTTAATCCAACAGAAGTTACGTTTTCCATCCTGATCAATCATTTAATGTGTTCATCAATCTGTTGAAGTCACTAAACCTCATCTGGTGACTTTTCTGTGATCATTGTTTCCATTAGAAAAAGTGAACTAGTATTTTCACACTGAACACGGCCGATGCAGTTCAAGTATTGTCAACAGTTCTTGTTAAATGGCTGACGGTTTGTTGTTTGTGATAAACTTTTTGCTGTGATGCTCAAAATTTGAAAGTTGAAAGCGATTGGATGGGGTACATGAAAATGCATTTTTGTTAAATAATAATGTGAAAATACATATGTTGCACAGAAAAAAAACAGATTTGTTTTGAAAATGGATCAAAGAGACCCAAAAATGCATTATTACATCACAGGCCTACATTTTCTAAAATATTGCCTTATTTGTTTGTTTTTTTGCTGGATGTTTTTGGTGCTAATTGATGAATGCAGAAATTTGAAGAAAAAAAAAAGTTTTGTGCCTAATTTTGTTGTATTTTAGGATGAGTTCATATGTGAAAAGTTGCCTAGATTTAAGTTAAATGTCCATCAGAAGCTACATACTGGTGGAGCTTGATACAGTATGGAGCTACAGGTGCACTGGTTGCAGCTTTCTGTCTGATCACCAATCTTTAAAAAGCTTGACCTTCCTGTTCTGAACCTTATCGAACAGTTTAAAATAAAAGCTCCATTGCCTTTTAATGTCTTTTCCTCTCGCTCACATCATTTAAACAGAATCTCTAGACGGTTTGAATAGAAAAATTGGTTTCTGGATGGAATCGCTGGACACCGGCAGATCTGCATCTCTGCCTGGAACGTTGGCTGATTGTGGTATCTAGAATGACACCCATCCTCACCAGATTCCTCTGGCGTCCGGCCAATCACGGGCCATTCCTGAGGCCAGCAGTAGAGGAGACACGGGCTTATCAAAGAGGAAGTGGTCGTCAATGAGCTGCTGCTGCTCCGCCTCAGTCATGTTCTTCAGAGCGTAGTATTTCCCCTTCAGGTCTCCACTGAGAGCGCTCAGAGCTACAGGTACAGAGGACGCGCGTCAGACAGCAGCCGAAGCACAGGGCTGGGTCTATTCAAGCCCGTTTGTATGCAGATAATGGATCAATCAGTCAACATGACAAAGGTGATGAATTCATAAAAAATAAATTCAACGTGAAGGCAGGGCTGGCAGAAATGCCAAGTTAAGCTCAGAACTATAAGGTCGAGCAAAATAAACTAGAATATCGTCATCTTCCTGAAATAATGCTTTGTGTCATTTTTTTGCCAAAAGTGATTTTTTTTTGTTGCAAAAATCACTTTTGCCTTTATTTTAGGAAGGTGACAATATGTGTTCTGATGAGACTCATTTATCAAATTAAGAGTACTTTTGAAAAACAAAAAAAAGCATCTTAAATCATTAAATATCACATTCCTATATAAAAAGTTTTTTGTGACTAATGTAATAGTTTTACTTTAAGTCCAACTTTTGTATTAACTGCAGACGTAAAATTGTAGAACAAATAAAGGCTTTCAAATAGTGATTCTGTATGTCACCAACCTATAAAATATGTTTCACTAGATGATAAAGTTTCTCAAATAAATGATATTTTCATTCATTCAACGGGTCTGTATTTTTCAGACTGCTGCCACTAGAGGGCATCCTCCCTTCAACAATAAGTTCCAGTCAGGTTTACTGTCAGAAAACGGATCCATTGTTGTTTTTTGTTTTTTTGCATAACAATCACACATAGATAATACAAGTCCCAGCAGTAGCCATGCTTGATGACTCTCTACCTTCAACAGAGAGCTTCTCCACGGCCCGCCGCTCTCCACGGCTGCAGTGTGGCGGCAGACAGAAGCCACGTATGCTGCGTCCTGTTCTGACCCTGGAGCTCAGGACATACTTGGGGTCAAGGTCGTCGCCGCCCTGAGAGGATGCACAAACTGTTTAGAAATCTTTCCTCCCCCGCCCCGGTCCCCTCGGTGAACCCCAGCCGCAGTACCTTCAGGTTGTCCGGGTTCAGGTCGGTCTTGTGCTTGTCTGTGGGTTTGTAACCTCCGTGTCTGTCCTCAATCACAGGATCCAGCAGCTCTTTGAAAACTTCATACGTCTCCTCATCCCCGGCCACACAGCCAACGGTCATAATGAACGGGTGGCCTGCAGGGAAACGTCGCGTCGCAAGACAAAAATAAAACATTAATTACGCTATATGTAGTTCTTCATTCTGGTCAACTCAACTTTGATCAGGCTCAAAAGTGGAACCGTTACTGTACCCGGATTATCAACCCCTGTCTGAATGACACCCTCTATGGTGAAGCCGTTGGGTGTCACCCGCTCTCTCAACTTCTTGTACATGGGCAGAGTTAAGACCTTAGCCATGTGGTTGTTGTGCTTAGAGAGATCTGGAAACTCATCCTCAGCTGAGAGCCACTTCATTGACAGCTTGGCCATGCTCTCAGAGCTGAACAGAAACACGTCTACAGGGTGAGGCTACACTTCACTGAGCACATTATGGACACAACGCTACACTGAGAAGAGAATGGAGCGCCAACTTGATCCAATTTAGATAACGCTGGAGTATGTAACATTTATGAAAATATGACTTTTACATTTAATAAAACCGTCGCCATGTTGTGACAGTGTGAGAGAGAATCGTCTCTTTTGCCTGCAGCAGTGGGCGACATGGAAAAGATCAATCTGGTCTGCAACAACCAATCAGAGCCAGGAGGAGGGTTTTAGCGCTGTCAATCAATCTCCTGTACATTAGCTACATGTGACAATGGTGGAAAAACAACTTATAGTAAAAACAACAGAAACAACAGTAAAAACAACAGAAACAACAGTAACAGAAAAACTGTTAATACTAACTAGCCTTAGTGGCAGGCTATGTTGAGGTAAGCTAGCTGTAGCTTAGCAAGGACCAAACAGGAAGGGCTGAGCATCAGAGTATTTGTAGTGTAGTTAGTACTCAGACAAGACAGAGGAGAGCCATTTTTTCCCAGAGATAACCAAAACAAGATCACTTTAACAGACATGCAAAAAGCTTTCATTCATAACAAGTCACATACTGCAGCTTTAATTTGTTCCATGCAATCAAGTGAAGTTTTCCAAACTTACCAGTTTGTGTAAAATGACAATTTATTTGAAATCCAAAAACATTCAACTTAGAGGAACTTCATTGAATTACTTGTAACAAATCTACTACTGTTTTTGTTGTTGTTTGGATCACCCCTTTTCTTTTTCCAGTGTAGGAATATGATTCGCTTATTACACAAGAAATGGACAACATCACAAACCTCAGAGCAGCTGGGGATCACCAGCGACAGTGATTCAAAAGTTTTGGCATTTGCTGCAAAAAACATTTTGCATATTTTCTGAGATGAGACCTTTAAGGCAAGATGGCAGTTTGAGACACATAAAAACCTGGACGTGAAAAACGCTGGTCCTACTTGATCTCATTGAGGTGGAAGTCAGAAAGGCTGGCGTCTTTCTTTTTCAGCCATTCAGGCTTGATTTAGTCAAGCAACAGTTTTGTTGTTGTTTTAGTTTAGTTTAGGTTTTTTTTTTTTTAATTGGTTTACCTGGGTTGTCAACCCCAGTCTGAATGACGTCATCCAGAGTGAATCCACTGGGCGTCTCTTTGGTCCGCAGTCGCTCGTACATGGCCGGGGTCAGGATCTTGGCCATGTAATTGTTGTGCTTGCTGAGGTCCGGGTACTCCTGCTCGGACGAGAATTTCAGCTTCGCCTGGTTGTGCGTGTTTCCGAAAGGCATGGCTGATCCCTGGAGGGGAGAGGCGGTGAGGAGCAGCGGCAGCAACCCGCAGCTCAACGGCAGGTTTTAATCACATCAAACATTTTAGTATTATGATTATTATCATTATTATTATACATTTTTTAGAACTATTAAAATTCCTCATTTTAGCCGTTTGATAAACGCATAAATGTGGGGAAAAAAAAGCCTCCGCGGAATAAACATCCAAACAGTGAAACAGACCAGCAGCCTCCTGCTGGCCCACAGAAAACAGACTGTAATTAAAATCAATCCCCTACCTGTTGTGTTCGGGCTTGAGGGGAACTACTACTACTATTAGTTGATACAAAGATCCCTATGTTTCCGACCGAAGAGCGCGCACGCACACACACATACACACGCACGCACGCGCACAAACCACCGGCGGAGTCCTGGCTGCTCTCAGACCAGCCTCCGCTTGGGACGGGCATTTATAGATGACCGTCTGCGCTCTCATTGGCCACTATTTGGAGTCCATTCAGTCGATTGGAGGCGTGGACGCGGCTGCAGAGATCACTTCCGCTCCTCGTTCTTCTCCAGCAGGAGAACCACAACCAGGCGGTGCAACATTACCAGCTTCCTGAATAACAGGAGCACATCTTCCTGCAACTAATTCTACATTAAGTAAAAAAGATAAAAACGGTTTATTGGCACATTTATATGTTGTCCTGAGAAGTTGCGTATTCAAAATCAAGTCCTCCTTTTCACACAAAAAATAAAACATGGTTCCACATCCAGATGCTTCTCCTCTGCTGCATCAGCTGCCACTTCACATCATGAACCACATTTTATCATTGAGCTCCACCTGCAGTGCAGCCTCCACCTGCAGCAACGCATCATCACCACGGTTAACAAAAACCATATTAAAATCTGTGTTTACGAATCCCTGCTGACCAGATCAGTTCTTGTGCCTCCATTCAATGCCAAGCAGAACAACCTGATGGTTGTAATTGGTCATTTGAAAAATTATATTGTCAGGTTACTCCCAGGAGGAGCTCTGTGGAAAAGGTGGTGCTTTGCCTGGTAGGTGGAGCTAGGTTCCTCCAGCTTAATGAATTCCTGCAAGGTGCAGTGGAGGCACAGGGGAAAAGCACAACCCATGTATTGAGTCTCATTCCTCGCAGGCTCCAATCCTGGTCTGGTGACATTTGCCGTTTGTCTTCCCACTTTCCTGTCTGAGCTCTTAGTTGAAACGGCTCAGACAGACATTCTCGACTGACGACTTAAAGAAGCATTCGGTATTGTTTTTATTCCTTGTAACCCCTGGGATTTTTATTTCATTTCCCCCCATTCTTTACTTTTTTTGACATTTTATAAAAAAAATAAAAATAAATAAATAAATAAGAAAGGCAACCCGGGTCTTTCTTCGTCATCATCCGGGTCATTTCACTTTACTTCCGTTGAAAACAAACACCCACGTGTGTTTCCCATAAATGCAGTAACTGTCACTTACTACGCGCTCACAGCGGGATTAAAAGCAGCATTTATTTGACATATAAATGCAGACGAGTTGAAGCGAGTTTTAACAAAAAAGGACACGCTTCGGAGAAGGTAGGGGCTGAGTTTGTAACGGCTATTTCGCTTGCCAAACGGTACCACCGGTCAAGGAAACCGGTGTCGCTCGAATTAGCTCATATTCTAAAATCTCCAAACATCTTCAACGTTCACCTTCTAACGGCTTTGTGAAAGTAGCTCATGCCAGCAAACGCGTTGCACCTCTTTATGCTCCCGAAGTAATTTCTGAAATGCAACTAAATAACATTAAATTGTAAGAAAATGTGACTTAGAGGCTAACGTTAGCTTCAGGTAGCAAACGGCTACTTACTTTTTCTGCTTAGCTAGCGGCTAACCGACAACTTTATGTGTCTTTTACCAACTGCCATCTTTCACTGCTCAGCTGTATCCCCAGATATTTTAAGGTATCCAGTAATTTAGCTTTAATTACTAACTTGCTATAACTAGTTTGTCAACTATTAAAGAAGCTAAACCATTAATTTAAACCGTTAGATTTAATAACAGTGTCGGAAATACAAGTTGACTCGATTTTGACATTTTAACTTGACACTCTGTTAGAAAACCTTACTCACATTCTCTCTATGTTGTCTGTCATCTTGACGTCTTTTCTTTTATCCTTTCAGACAGACAAAAAAAATGTTTTCTGTTCTCTCTTTTGAGAACTGCCTCGAGTATCCTAACCGTCACCGCGCCTGGCAGAAAAAACGAATGGTTACCGTGGCAACTGTGGGAATTTGAAGTGATATTTTTGTTTTAAAGTTTTGCAGTTAATCGAATGTCCGCAACATGTCGTGGAAAAATAAGTAACCAAAGTCGTGTTAGTGCAGTTATGTGGAAGCACCAACATGAATGCGTCAATATGACATAATGATGCTGAAGGTTTGTAGTTTTCACCAAAACAAAACACTTCAAAAGTCATTTATTCATTGTAAAATGCATTTCAATAACTTTTAATCAAAGTATCACTAAACTGGCATGAAAAATATACATAGCTTATTACAGGGGCCAGAAATCTTGGGTCCCACTGCAAAAAATTAAATGAAGTGTAAGACCACAGCTGCTGTTTTACTATAACATACTTCACCTCTGTCTTCCAGACTGATTGCCAGCCATGAGTTTCATTGAATACTCCGATTTAATCCAAGATGGGGATGTTGCCATTGTTCACCTGGGCCACAACTCAGTGACAGCCGTCAAAGTGCAACACGGGGCTCAGACGCAGACTCGCTTCGGAGTCATTCGCCATTCCACAGACCTTATCAATCAGCGTTACGGCTCTAAAGTAACCTGTAGTAAAGGTGGATGGGTACATGTGCTCCACCCCACACCCGAGCTGTGGACCGTCACGCTGCCTCATCGCACCCAGATTCTCTACACCACAGACATCGCCATGGTGACAATGATGCTGGAGCTGAAGCCGGGATCGGTGGTCTGTGAGTCAGGTGAGAACTGTCTCTGTGCCACATGTGTTTGATAAACTGTTGTTGTATGTGGTTGAAGTTACAAGCATGTTGGGTTGTAGCTGTATTTGGTTAGTGTCTATTACACTCAGCTGCCCTCAGGACAGGGTGTACATGTGGCTGTTTGTCCTGTGTGTCTCTGTGTTGGACTGGCGACCCACACAAGTTGTACCCCTCTTCTCACTCAGTTTTAGTCAGATTATTGTCATGCATTTGGGATTTGGACAAGGTCTTGGGAATGTGTGAAGTGATCATTGTGTGGTTGGTGCTGTAGAGAACTAAGAATCCAGATTCAAGCCACTAAAGGAGATCTTAGCCATTTTGCTAAAGATTTTTTTTAATAGGATTTGCATCATTTTTTTATAGACTACAACTTAAGCTAAACGTATTTTTATTATCATTATATTGTATTTACTTTTATAATAATCCTGCTTTTTGCCATGGCTCCTGGTTATGGTTGTCACCATACTAAAATTTAAAAGTCAATACCAACATGAAGAGCTGAAGTTGGCTTCAAATTGCAACTTTTGATTCAAGAAATGGCTAAAGGGAACTTATTTTCTTTCTCTACAACTGTAATCTCATGTATTTTAAACTTCAATGCTTTGTTTTCAAACTGGGATTAGATTATTCAACAGTAAAATCAGAATATTTTAAACCAGTTTGTAGTTTTGAAAACCTTTATTTAACATTAAATACAATTCCCACAAAAATCATTTTCAGAATCAGAAGCTTCAATGGGAAGCCAACTTCAGCGCCATGTTAGTATGAGTGTTATGTATGATGCTTATGTTTGATGTCACTTTGGATTACAGTCAATTCTACCAAGACAATACGTCAATGAATCAAATAGATGCCGCTTATAGATATGTTGTCAAACATTTTCTTTAAACTGTTTTCTTTCAAGAAGAACATATTTATTATCCCATTTGCTAACAACTAGCATAAGAAGTTAGCTTCTCCAAAGCAAATGCTAGTGAGCAGCTCCGTCTCATTTGCCAGTAGCTGCTCAGTTAGCTGTGCTGGGCTTCCATAAATCAGATCAGTAGCTGGTTTTGGAAATACATGTAGCCTTCCACGGACCTTATCAGTCCGTATCAAGAAATTAGCCACCATTATTGGGTGAGCAATAGTCTTAATTTTGGCCCCAATACTGTGCCGTACTCCTAATCCCTTACAGAGAAAAATTGGCTATTAGCAGCTGCAAAAAAGTCTGGTTTTAGAGGCTGACTGGTTACAATTTCCACCTCTGCAGATATTATTGTACTGCTTCTTTCAAAGCAGTAAAACAGTATTTGTCTCACACCGCTACATTTAAATGACCCTTAAAGTTACTACCACCCGCTTGTTTCTCCTTCTATTCATGACTTAATCATACCTTCTGTTTCCCAGCTTCCCATCCCTCACGTTTCCAAAGCTTTGAAAGGTTTAGATTGTTACAAATCAGTAGACCCCGACAACCCATTACTACTGGTCGTTTGTGTTTCTGGAAATAAAAAACATCAAGAGCTGCATTAGTTTTTATATTGATATTTAAAAATAATAATATTTTTAGCCAAAGTTGTTAAGAGACTTTTTGAGTCTCCAAAGAGCTACTTTCAGCTCCGGAGCTGCAGGTCACATATTCCTTGTGCTAGACCGTATATTCCCAACAACAACTGTATTTAACCAAGGTTTAATTACTGGGTGTACCCTAGTGGTGTGATGGTACACAACAAAAGTGATGGTTTGATGCAATTTCGTCACACTTAAATCAAGAAAATAAATAGCAATGTAGGATTTTGGGCTTTTTACTTTAGTCAGCAAGAAACAAAGAATCCTTTTCAGTTTCTAAAGTGATTTTTGATTTGATGTTCTAAAGCTTGAAGTGGAAAGTGTAGAAAAAAGACTGGTAATTTTGTTTCTTTCTTTATTTTTTTCAGTGAATAAAGATATACATTAGTAGATTGTTGGAACTCATATAATCCAGTTTTCTTCAGAATTGTTGTGGCTGCTGCTTAGTGCTGTGTTATGAGTGTTTTCTTTAGTTAGTGGCTAATTTTTACATTCACACATCTGATTCTGCGCCAGATGTTTTCACCCAGAGAAGCTCAGGTGTTTCAGTAACACACACACACACGCATTCTGGGAAGTGTTTTGTTTGTACTCTTGTCTTTTTCCCCCAGAGTGGCTGCAGCGCATATTGTTGTCCAGTTTGCAGACTGTGTCTTCATTCGGTTTTCCGCTCTAGTTCCATCACTAAGATTGAATGACCCAAATGTTTTTGAGTGTTGGACTTTCTTTCAGCAAGGCGGAAGTGAAAGATGGGTGTGTTTGGGTAATAAATAGTGTGTACGTGAGCTGAGATGGGAAGTTTCTCAATAATATAAATGACTCCCACATACATTCAGTTTATTCAGCATTTGGTGCAACTGCTGTAGCTGGAATGGGCTTACCTCACTCTGTTTTATTCAACAGACATCAGATCAAATCAGTGAAGCTCTCAGGTGGGAGTAAATGGAAGTTATTAAAGCATTTTATGATTGCATAAGTGACACGTGTTACTGAGGAGGTTACTAACCAGTTTGGGCTTGTGTTCTGTATAAACAAGGTGAGATTAGAGATGTTTGAGCTGTTTAACGTTCCCACACTCCGGTGCCCACCACAGTGGCTCAGTCTCTTATCAGTAGTTGCTGTTAGAGCAGGATCTAATACCCTGAATCATTTACTACTGCTTTGCATTTAGTCACACCTGCATGAGCTTGGTTAATGTTCACTTAAGCATTCATGTCCAATGACTATCAGTTTTCAATAAAAAATGTTTTAAAAATGGGTGATAATTTGTTTTTTTATCAATGGATCAAATTTTTTGATTTTGAACATTTCATTTTGGAAAATGAATATATCTCCCCCATCAATGCAGTCCTTTTGTTTCCATAGTTCTGATGGAGGTCAGCACATTCAGAACTGCAATCCTGTTTGACAAGCATGTTTTACACAATATTTTATTTGGACTTTAAGGTCTATGATATAATATTAGTCAGGTGAATATTTTGTTTCTTTATTCAGTTACGAGAATTAGTCTTGTTAAAATAACGAGGTTGTATTTTATGAGAAACAAAAACTAACAAGATATTAAAATGAGGAATGTTGAGCATCTTGTGAAGTTTTATTATGATTTTACAGATAAGTCTCAATAGAAATACTTCATCTTTTCACACCTCGACAATAAATAATCAGTTTCAGGACTTTGAGAAGTCTTGTAAGCAACTGTCTATCTTAAAAAAATAATCCATGACATTTTTTTTTTGTTAAAACAACTTTTTTATGGTAAAGGGATGACTAGTCTGCTATTGTTATAACTACATTTTCATAATCAATCTGGTGTTAATATGTTTGCTTACAAATCACAGAATGGATGATTGAAATAAAAGCCACTGTTTGGAAAATAGTGTTTGTTATTTGTGTCGGGTTTTTTTTAAAAATAATTTTATTATTATTTTTAGTGAGAAAAAAATAGGTTCAAATCAGACAACAGCCAGTCCTCAATTCAAACTTGGACGTCTTTTTTTGTGAGTGGCTACAAATGGTTAATCAATTATAGTTTGCAACTTATGCACTGTCTCAAAGCAGTGCTAAGCACGGCTTTGGTTCTGGTCCAGTATTGTGTAATGACGGCGTGTACGCTCAGCATCAACTGGAATAGCTGCCACCACGTGCATTTGGCATCAAGTTGCTGCTCTACAACATGTGGGATTAGACTCTTAGCTCAGGCGATCAGCCTCTGCAGTGGGTTAAAGACGAGAAGACATTATTGTGTTGCTTTCGTTTTCTAAATCGACTGCTAGGAAGTTAAGTCATTTAACCTCTGTCCTGGTTTTCCGTCATGTTTTGCTCTGCAAAGCGGTGAAATGTGTAGATCTCTGGGTTGCTTCTCAGAATTAGCTGCTTTGCTGGTTTTGGAGCATTTTATCTGCTCTAAATGTTTGCAAATAGCTAATAAAATGTCTCGTATTTTCTACGTCTCAGCATAAAATATCAACTATAGGTGAAGCCTGGCAGCAGAATTCTTGGTCTGCAGCCAGTAGATGGTCATATCACTAACGGTGCTGGGCTGGTGTATCAGTGTATCAGGTATTCCTATCAGCATGTAGTGTGGCTGCATCAAATTCTATGTCTTCTTTAAGTTTTTGTCATTATGATGTAGCGCAGGATTAATATATTTTTATATGCAAGAAAAAAGTCATAAAGCCATATTTTGTTGATCATAATTAATTTGTAAAAGCAATTAATAGGTAAAACCTCCAAGCAAGTGAATACCTTTTCTAGGCGCTATATGTTCTGTGTTGTCTATTACATAGTCAATAAAGTTATCAAAAACACCTGAGATTTTCACAGAACCGACTGTATTGATACTTCAGAATCATATAGAACTTCTTGCAAACCATTTTCTATGTGCTACTTTGTCTTGATTTGTCCAAACAAACCCTGTGGAAGGTTCTGCCTGTGCAGGATCCACCAACTGATCCTGCACAGGATGGATTTCCAAAACAAGCAGTCAGGCTGAGCCTCGACTGCTTGAATCAATCCTTTTTTTTTAACTACATCCTCTGTTTAGCTCTGTCACACTGGAACTTTTAGTCACCGTTTCCAGTGGATTTTTTCTGCCTGTAAAATCTTTCCAGTCAGGTGATGATTTCCATCCGGCTGCATCTGCTGCTCACATGTTCCCCCTCCTGAAGTTGGAACTGATGTTTCAGACTCATCCGGATAATGGGAACAATTGGTCGTTAAAACACGCTTTGTGCCGATATTCTTATGTCTTTGTTGAAGGAAATACTTTCTAATAGTAACTTTGTTTTACTCCGTTTAATGTTTTTTGTTGTTGTTTTTATGTTTAAAAAATGTTGTAAAATTGTGATAGAATTTGATAGAAAATGGACCCCAAATGTTCTCTATGCAGTTTTCTGGTCTCTCTCCGTCTTTCTTCCTGCCCATCTACTGTTCAATAAAGACCACAAGTCCTAGAAAAAGCTTTTAGGGAAGAAAAAAGAAAATCCCTATTTAATCTCAAAGCAAAGCTGCTAATGTTTTATGTTTCTCTGGGGTCTGGCTGTGTTCCAACCTTTCTATTTCCAGAACTTTGCAAATAACCAGAAGCCATCAGCATCCTTACTTTGCTGATTTATTGAGTTGGTTGAGCCCAGACACTCTTTGATGACAAAAGTGTGCTGCAGCCACCAAGCTATTTCCTATTAACAGTAAAATTAGCTTAGAAACAATGTATTAATTAGGCGTGGTGGATGGCACCAATTTGTACATGGGAAAAAGTTGGTGATGAAACGATATAGGGACAAAATGACCATAAGTAACAATGTAAAACATAAAAGCTAGCTTCAGTTTATTTTGTGTGGCAACATATTTAACTCAAGTTCACCAATTGTGAAGCAATAAACATAACATTTTGTCATGTGCATCACAATCATCAACGCACATCAAATATGTTGATTATTGTTTGTTTTATTATGGTTCAAAAGGAATTTTAAACACTTGGGTATTTAGCCTTGATTTAAAGAAACTCAGTGTTTCAGCAGTTTTGCAGTTTTCTGGACGTTTATTCTAGATTTATGGCGCGTAGAATTTGAATATTTATATATTTATATACTTTCCATTACCAAGCAGTTGAAGAGATCAGAGTAACTGTAGATCTTGTATTGTGCAAAGACTAAGTAAGGCCTGTGACATCCCTTTATTGAGAAGTTATGGAGAAAAAAATCTCAAATTGTCCAAGGAGGGTAGTTGTTGTGTTTACCAGCCTCTTGTTTTCCCCACATTCATATGGAACTTAAAGCAAACAGCTAATAAACTTTGAAGGAAGTCCATTTGAATGTCAGTTTCCATCCAGTGTGGGCTGTAGGGCGATGGGACTGCTGATGTAATCAGATGTGGTTTACTGACTGAATGTTTGAACAGGGAGTTCTTCATCATGTAAAGACACTCGTTTCATGCAGTAATGAACAGGATTATAGAACAGAACCGTCTCTCTTTCTGTTCACCGTTTATCCAACAATCTTCCAAGTTGTTATCTCCTTTTTCAAGTGCCATCGTGGACCTTAGTTGTTGTTTGTTAGCAGCGTCTCTCCATCCGGTCCAGCAGTGTGAAGGGTCTAGTCGTGTTTCAGAACACTGCCGTCTTTGTGGCCTCCGCAACAAAGGCGGCGGCAGTGACATCACTTCATGGGTTAAAGTGGAAAGTCTGGGAGGATGGGATCTGCTGGCCTCTCCCTATGGTTTGGACTCTTGCTTGCCCTCCCCTTACTGTAAGTCACATGAACAGAGCTGCTCTCCCTCGCTCTCCCATCACGTACATTAGCAATCATTGTTTATGGCACCAAATGCGCTGCTACATGGAAATGAAAGGCTCTTTGGAAGTTGAGCATCCTCTTATTGGTAAAGCGCTCTGGAAGTATGCAGAGTGAGCAGCTATAAGCTGCTTGAAACCACCTGGGACAGGCTGACAGCTCTTTGTAAGAAATCACAACATCTCAGCTGGGTCTTGCATAAAGATTTGATCTGAACATTTGGGAAAAGTATTTTATCTTCAGATAAAATAATCTGATAATGTTTTGTTTATACAGAGATAAAAACAGCTTCACTTATAACATTTTTTGTGGTAGTTTGTTCCAGAAAAGCTGAACTGAGATCCAGAACCACACAGCATTCTGGGGGATGTAGAAAGAGACAGCTTTGAAACCTTCTGTATACCTTTAGACTCATAATCATCTCGCTATCCCCTTTATGATTCTATAGGTACCGGTAGTGGATCCCTCTCCCACGCCATCCTGCGCACCATCGCCCCCACTGGCCACTTGCACACAGTGGAGTTCCACCAGCAGCGGGCAGAAAAGGTGGTGGAGGAGTTCAAGGAGCACCGCGTGGATCACTTGGTGACCGTCAGGAACCAGGACGTGTGCAAGGACGGGTTTGGAGTGACCGGGGTAGCAGACGCAGTCTTCCTTGACATCCCCAGCCCCTGGGAGGCAGTGGGACATGCCAAGGCTGCTATGAAGAAGCACGGTAAGATGGACTCCATAAGGGAATTATAACTTCAAGTTGTTTGTTGAGCAGCAGCAAAATGATTTAATCACTTAAAGGGGCAGTGTTCTGTGTTTTCCAGGCACGTTTCCATGTGATAGCACAGTGAAATGACTATGTTACCTTCAATTGTTATAAATATGACTTTACTTTTTTTAACTTTAATTTAACTTCTTGAAATTGGGCTTCTGTGTCTTTAAAAGCTCTGCCTTCTGTATGTCATCACAACACGACTCCTCTATTAACTCTTAATAGTGTTTTTACCTGTTCTGCACTGAGAAGAAGGTCCCATAATGAGCTCAACAGATTCACAGTTTGCTAATTGCTGCTGGCTAGTCTGAAGGAGCTGAGTGGGTGAGTTGTTGGGGAGGGATGCTCTGTGAGGCAGAAACTTAGAAACCACAGCTTAGAGGAGGAGTTTCGCCTCAAAAACAGAGCTAGGTCCACTTAGAAATTTTGCACAGCTGAGTAGTTGCCATGAGGATTAAAGGATGCATGAAAGAATCAAGGCAGTACTCCAGGTATGGTTTTGATGAGGGAATAAGATAACATGGTGTACAGCTCAAAAAAGTCAATTTAAATAATACTGCCCCTTTAATGTAGCAGAATGGTGAACAAATGATGGATTATTGAACTCACCACTATTGACATAAAGTACAGAACTCTGCTCTTCGGTCCAGAGCTCACCCAGGCTTTAGCTCCACCTACGGCTCTCAGCAGCACATGATGCACCACAGCTGTTATATAAACAATGTATCTGCTCACTCACCCTGCACTTTGCTTCTCTGCAATATAATAATTCATCATTTCCACTCACTCTCCCAATCAATCTTTCTCCACTACATTACCGCAAACATGGAAAGGTTTCCAGTGAGTGCTGAAGCTGCAGAATGAACATTATATTATCTGAGGCAGACATGTTGTTTGGCCAGGTACCGCTTCACTAAATACAACATTTAGAGTAGCACATTTCTGTCAAGATGTTTAGTTTTTAGTGCTGTCCTAATAACAGTTTCTTTCCACTGATATATAAGTACTTAAGTTTAAGTATTTGTCAGGTCCAAGTACTGATACAGTGTGGCATCACACAATAACTTTTGAAAATACATTTCATTTATTTAGAACAGGGTGGCTCTTCTTTATGAGCCTTCAGTCCCTCTGACTGCACTAACAAATCAAAGCTACAGCATGACATGTGTTGTTGCTTACTTTTGAAATAAAAATAATAAATATGATAAAATAAACAATAAAGTTAATACTTTCTAATACCCTCCACATTTATCCTTCAAATAACTCCAAACCTACCTATTTCCACCCTCTCCATGTCGAACTTCTCTTTTCTTCTTGTATTTTTTTCCCCCTGTAACTTATTAGCACCACCACCTGGTAAGGAGTGCGGTCTAGACTGTAAGTTGCAGTGCAGCGCACGAGGAAAATTAAGCAAAAACTATCCTTGGCTCAGACTATCAGGTTGCTTTTACCACAAAAGCTAACATCTATGGTCCTTGTTATCTCAGTCCAATCAGTGCCAATGAAAATTAATTGATCAGCTGCTTTGCAAGGACCAGTTAACAAGTCACGTAGCAGTGAGCGTATGTATTTATTTCATCTTTCCAAGCTGTGCTTTTTTTGAACTTGATTGGAAAAAAGAAATGAGTGAATAGGTGGATTTCAATAAATTATTAGGGATCATTTATTTTATTTGGGTCAATTTGCCTCTTTGCTAAATCATATACACATTTCATAGATACTTACTATTTCACCCCTCCTCTTTTCTAATTTCTACCAGTAAACAAACCGGAACAAACGACTGCACATTAGTTTTGTTGTTATTTTTCTATTTGCAATAGATCTCTTTTTATATCATAGTTCCACACTAAACACACAACCACAAACTTCCCGTCTCACATCACTTTGTCTTTCTCGTTATATGAGTAGATCAGTTGGAATCCCTGGCTCTGTGTGGCTCAGAACCAAAGGACTGTGGCTTACACTGCCCCACATTCACTTGAATTAAACATTTGATAACCCAAAAGTAGTAAATTAGACTATTACAATCATCAGAGAAAACCTAAAGTAATACTATATTTTGTCAAGTTAAACCTCCATTGGGATGTTCTACACTGATTATGCATTCTTTAAAACACACTTTGGGATTTGTGAAGTATGTTGCATTTAGGGAAGAAAAATAGATTCTTCTGGTGGTTTTAATGTGTAAGCCACCTCAACAATTACACACAACTACAAATTTAAAAACACAACAACATATTCAAAAACATAACGATGTTAACAAAGCACAATTACAAATTATGAAAACAAAACATGAACAAAGTGGAAGAGGCGGGTCTCCGTGGGAAACCTGAGACATCACTGATTGGAAGATTCCACTTTTAGCTTGATTCTGGCATTCGCTCTCTCTTTGCTTTAGATCAGCAAGAAGACAGTCACAAAGCTATGTATTGCTAACAAGCTGCAAGGTTTGACTCAAAAATATTCCTGCATAGCGATAGTCACGTTTGCATCCCCGGTAATGTTCATATTTTTAACAAATATGCTAAAGCCAGTTCAAAAGCTGTGTCAACCAATCAGTGGTGTCTTAGGCTTCCCATTGGGACCCATGTCTTTGGATTTGCTAATGTTGTGTTTTTGATGTTATGATTGTGCTTAGTTAATTTCACTGTTTTTAAATTTGTAGTTGTGTTTAGAGAATTATCGAAATTTTCAACCCTCCCAACAATCTTTCTTAGTTTTCCAAAACATATTGTAAGAGTTGTCATGTTATGTGTCCAGTATTACATTTCCTTTCATCATATTGCTAAATTTATGATTAACATCTATTAAACAGTTTATTGGAGGGTCAAAATGAGGCATTACATTGTTTTTAGATGTTTTTATTTTATTTTGAGTTTGGCTCTTTTCACTACAGTGAATCCTGCTTGCAGTCACACTGAGGTCACCATACCCAGTGAAATATCTTGTCAGGATATATATATTTTTTTTTTCCCAAACCCTCATTCTTGTTGCTCAGTGATAAAGGGAGATTCCCTGCATCACAAGGGAGATCAATAGCATCAAGGAGGAGCCAGTATGCTGCAGAGCAACTCTCCTACCTCCTCTCCCTTTTATGGTGCCACTGCTGCATATTCCTTTCATAAGCTAGCCTCCCTCATGCACACACACACACACACACACACACACACACACACACACACACACACACCCACACCCCCACACACACACACACACACACACACAGTTCTAGATAAATAACATGCTGCCATATCACTGTTAGAGCGATCTCATGACCATACTGGGTATTGCTATGAGCAGAGGGCTTCTGAATGCAACTCCATATGGAAATGCTCTGTTTTCTTCCCACTGCAGAACAAGAAAGTTTTTTTTTTTCCTGTTTGTTGCTGACCTGAAATGATCCAGC
Source organism: Poeciliopsis prolifica (assembly GCF_027474105.1). Classification (NCBI taxonomy): domain Eukaryota; kingdom Metazoa; phylum Chordata; class Actinopteri; order Cyprinodontiformes; family Poeciliidae; genus Poeciliopsis; species Poeciliopsis prolifica. Next base: position 1,879,431 of record NW_026562422.1, on the reverse strand, counting down.
CAAAGTCTGCCATGTTTATGCCAGGGTTAAAAATATAAAGCTAAGAAAATCTGTAGAAAAAGTGTTCCTCTTTTTACTGACCCCAGTAAGTGAAACAAAAAATGACTCTTGATTTCCTTTATTATTGTATTTTGTGGTTTCTGTGAGTTGTAGCTGAAAGGCTGCAGGAACTTCTTCTCCTCCAGTGGACCGCGTAGGAAAGAATACTTGTTTTCTACTGCGAGTTGTAATTTTCCTGATGTTCTGGCCTGCAGCCCAGACCTCTGAGATGGACTGTAAATCCTAACAAGCATCTCCAGCCTCCCTCTTTCTCTCTCACTCACTGCCTCACTTTCGCTCTTCCCCACGCTCTCTCTCTCTCTTGCTCTCAGTGTTTCTCATGAAGATAAACACTTGTAAACCATGAACTTCTCCAGGAGGAATCACAGGATTATGTCAAAATTGCTTTCCGTTTTAGACTTTCAGTTCAACTTTGACAGCATTAACCCCCGGTTGGAGACGCCCTTGTTGAATGATCAACCCGACCCCTCCCTGTGTGTTCATCTTGTTGCCAGGAGACACTAAACTGTGTGACCGTTTTGAGGGGAACACTGGACCCGTTTGCCAAAGGAACGACTGCTATCTGAAGTATGCTGCGGTCTAATTTAATGGTTACCAGATACAATACACTCCTCCTCTGTAGACTTTTGCTTCTTTTTTTTGCTTTTTTTAGGACTTCATATAGTATGGACTTTTTCCTCACATGCCTCATAAAAGCTAAACTGCATTAAAACCTTCGGATGGACAGTGAATCACCGAAAGGATCGTGTGCCTGGCAGAAGTTATTAAAAGGCCTGAAAGGGAACATGAAAACTGTTAAAGCAAAGAATGCTTGGTCTGGTGAATGTTGCTCTGAATAAGACAGAATAAGTAAGACTCTGTGTGATGTAGCTGAGTTAGAAAACCTGAAAATACAGGAATAAATATAGATCAAATAACACATTTAAAGGTAAGTGTTGAGCTCCTGTGGTCACAATGCAGAAGTGCAACGTGACTATCTGCACAGCTTCAACCCATGAGGAAGTAATGCATCAGATGCTTATGAAATATATTTTCCTTGTGTTGAAGTCACTTTAGAAATCTGTGTGTTTGATTTAAAAACCAGCCACAGCCATGTTCTCTTAAAGTAATTTTGATGTTTGTCAAAACCAAAATATTGACTCTAAAATTCTCCCGATAGATTTGCTGTGGGAATTTTTTTTGTAGTGAAATCTTTTTCTTAAGTTTTCAAGATTTTTGCATAGCAAAAATAATAGTGGTTCTTGTCTTATGCTGTTGTGAACCACCACTGCAGTAACGTGAAATGGTGATTTAATTTTAACCGTAATATCTGTCAATGAGTGAATAGTCATTATGTGCACTTTGACCTAACTTCTACCTATAACCTTCAAGCACAAGAACAGGAAATGATAAATGTCAAATAAAACATGAACTTTGATAGAATCTTTAACCTTTCACTGCTTTAGCCGTGGTAAGGATTTTCATATTGCCACCTACTGGTACAGCAGTGCAATTACACTTGTTGGAATGTTTTTGTCAACAAAAGTTTTTTTAATTTTTTATAAATGGATAATAAAAACCTAAGTATTTAAATATACCCTCACTTTTTCTCGACACTAAGGTACTCTGATAAACTCAGCTTAAATGTAGAAACTCTAGACCAAACCAACAATGAGGTTCATGCAGGCCAGGTTGACAAATTGGTAACTCTGTATTCAGACTTTGTTTTCCACGAACCACATATCCAGTGACCTCTGGGGTGATTTGGAACTTTTGGAGTGAAAGCCCATGATTTTTTTTTTCATTTAGCAAACAGCAGGTTCTCCCATGAAACACTCCCCCATCCTAAAACACGAACAGACAGTTGAGTCCTTAAGTCACAGTCAGACTGCACATGAATTGTAGATCCTCGAAGCCAATGATAGAGCACCTTCCAAGTTGTCCAGTTTGAACAGTCCACAATAAGATACAAAAATTCAGAGGTACATTACCAGGAACTACGGCAGCGCGCAAGGCGTGATTGGCATGGAGACGCTGGAGCCCAGCTCAACGCTTCAACTGTAAACCTAGCTTTAGAAAGGGCCATAGATGGTAGATGAGCAATCACTAAGGGACAGAAATAACTGACAATATGATTTGGCATTATTTAGAACTCATGCAGTTACTACACGCCACAATCAGCCTCATGGACAGGGTGGATAATGGTAGAAGAAACACTGAGCTTGTCTTGATTGGGTCATTGTTCTCTTTACCATAAACTGACCTCATCATTGGTTGAGGGGAAGCTGTTGAAACTCCCACCACCTCGTCTTATTTTTAAGGTGAGCTAAAGAGCTAGCATTGACCTCAGACATGGAAGTTACTGTTTGTTTCCCTTGGCTGATTTCTTCTTAAGTCATTTTTGCCATTCGACTTAAAAACAGTTGAGCAGTACAACACCACTTTTCACTGCCATGGCCTCTCAAAGTCCTGCTGTAAATATTCTACTATCTATACGCGTGAGTCTTTTCAGTGCTAAGCTAAAGCTCTCACAGTACAGCTATCAATATCACGATGACTTCAGCCCATTTTTCAGTCATAAACATTTCTTGGAATTTGTTAGTGGTTGCTGTTGAGTGAACCAGGGTTTGCAGATGAACTTGTCAGATGACTTGACAGGTCCTTGTCTTTACAAACTGGTTTTTATCACTACTTTTTGTTTTTGTTTTTTAGGTCTTTGTCATTTCCTAGAGACGAGGCACTTAAAGCCTTGTGTTCACAACCTGTTCAACACCAGCCAACCTGTTTGTTTTCATAACCTTGGAAACTAGTTGAGTTAATTGGGATTTTCATTAAAACTCATTGGAGTTAGGAGAGAGTGTGAAACTCTTCATCCCGTAAATAAATCTAATCAAAATCTATAATTAGAAGATCACACCTCCATGTGACTGTCATGAATTACTCTTCAGCCTTTATTTCAGGGCTAAAGTTTGCATGCTTCTTGCTCTGTTTCACTTTTTAAAACTCACCCCTAGTTCAGGTTTGAACTTGAGAACTCAGCTTATTTTACCAACCCAGAGCTGGTCTCTGTGCAGCTGCACCGCTCCGAGTCAATGTGTGTCCTTTATGTCAGCCATGAGCGGCTTGTTGCCGTGTTTCTCTGACCTCCCGCCGAGACGACCTCAGGGTTCAGCGTGGAGATGAGAGTCCGCGGCCAGTAGGTGATCCTCTGATGATCCGCTCGCTGCAGCCCGGAGCCAACAATCTGCATGGATGTTTTTCTTTTTAATATTTCTTTTTGTGGGAAACTAATGCATGTGTAGAAGTTGTATTATTAAAGGAGGGAATGTTTTCTCTGAGTAAATCGGCCCAGGAATCCTGTGCAAAACGTTTACCTGAGGGATGTTTAGGCCTTTCAAAGAAAACATCGAATTTTACACAAACTGATTTCTGTAAACATGGAGTCATGTGTGTCTCAGCCAAAAGAATCAGGCAGCAAAAAATCTTTATTTTTTTATGTCCTTTCTTCATATCTACCCTCTTTGGAGAATTCCACTGCCTTTAAATGCATTCATGCACATTTTATGTGATGTCTCCATGTTGTATTGTTCAGTGAAGGATCTTTTTTGTTTTGTGCAAAAGAAATCAATTAGGGTTTTTTTTCACATAAAATCCTAAGTATTACTGATTGTATCTCAGTGAAAGTTCAGTTGTATTTTTGTGTGTTTGTTTATGTGTATTATAAGATTATATATAGATATAACACCATTCATAAACGGGTTCATTTCAAGTGTTTCACAAGAAAACAAAGGATCAGAGTAAGACAGCTTTAAAAACACAAAATGTCCAATACAAACACAATGCATCACACAAGAAGAGGCTAATTACACGTTTAGGGTGAATGGAAAACCAATGGTGTAAAAAATATTTGTGCGTTGGTACATTTAAAGGAGCAGTACAATAAAAATGGACTTTTTGAGCTTTACATCATGTTATCATTTTATTCTGTCATCAAAAAAAACTCAAGAGTGCTGCTTTGACTCTGGATATGTGAGAAATTGCTTCATCTCCATGACAACCGTTCAGTAGTGTCTGAGTGGCCTTAGCCCCGCCTTTGAGGCAAAGCTCCTCCTCAGTGCTGCAGTTTCCAAGCTTCTGACCCCTGACCCTGCGACTTTCCTGCTAGTCATTAGTAAAGACCTGGAGCTTCTGCACATTATAGGAGCTACTTGTCAGAGCAACACTGGTAAAAATGTTGTTGTAGTTTAACAGAGGAGCCATGTTGTGCAGAGATCGGGAGTTTTTAAAGACACAGAGGCCCCATTTCAAGGCGTTAAATTACAAAATCAAATTTCTTGTAAGTCATATTAGATATATAGCATTTTAGAACAACTGAAGGTAACATAATTACTTGATTGTGCTATAAAATCTATAACACTGTCCCTTTATATTGAGAATGGGTGGAACGTGTGTTGGTTTAGAATTGTATCGCTCGTAAACTTACCTGAAAACACCTGCATGTTTTACATGGAAATCTGAAAAGTATTGACTCATGCATGCCACACTACCCAGATTGTTATTTTCTCAAATTTTTATACATAAAATCAAAGCAATAAATTTGACATTATAAAAAAAAAATCACAAATCAAAATGTATGAAAAACGTGTGTATGTTATAAAAATCCTGACCTGATGGTAGCATTAACCAGTTTCTTATCTGGGTGTGGTTACCCGTGTCGTCCTGCAGGGGGCCGGCTGTGCTCCTTCTCCCCGTGCATAGAACAGGTTCAGAGGACATGCCAGGCGCTGACGGAGCAAGGCTTTGAGGAGGTCAGGACCCTGGAGGTTCTGCTCAGAGTCCATAACGTCCGACCCGTCACCCTGCAGCTGCCCGACTTCGGCCCCGACTCATCCTCTTCCTCCTCTCAGGCCACGGAGGAGGCTCCTCCCTCTGCCGCTGCAAACCCCGCCTCTATAAAAATCAAGAGCACCACTGCGCCCAGAGAAATGCCGGGCCACACCGGGTACCTCACCTTCGCCACCAAACCCAGGACCTGAAGGCTGGAAGCCGCCGTTCGCTGCTTACATCAAGCAGAAATTCAGACCATGAGCTTCTTCTGTGATATTAAGGATGTTTATCTTAGAGTTATAATTTTATAAGGTTAACCTTTTATACCTACTTTCAGGTTTGCTAAGCATTTTGGTTTTTGTTTTTTTTTTATACAGGCAATAAATGAGTGAAAATTATTTTTCATTCTACAGCCTGTTGAACTGAACCATGTAAGGAAGAATAGTAAAACATGAAAATTAATAAATTAACTGAAAGGATTTTGTGTCAGTTACACTTTACCAACTATTTCACATGTTTTCTCAACTCCAGCATTTTGAGATTTCACATCATAAACTAATGCAGAGTGTAATTTGGGAAAAGGACCAAGAGATGCATGAATTTTACATTTATTTCACTATTAAATATCTAAAACATCTGTCATGCATTTGTGTTCCAGAACTGTGGAATATTTCATTCTTCATAATCTCGGTTCTCAGGGAGAACAATGGCAGCACGCCGTCTCCTCCCTCTAATTCTGATTGCGGCGTAAACAATGTCAACGTGCCGCTGCTGCTGATTTGAGCCGTTTCAGTCTCTGCCTGTCCAACCAGCCATCTGCCTCCCTCTGACAGCAGATAACTGGATTTGTATGAAGAACCAGAGTTACCTGCTGATAACTTTAACACAACTTCAAAAATTCTCAACTTTTATGAAATCAACAAGCAAAGTTTAGGTGGAAACTTTTTCGTTTTTCTTTCTCTCATGAATTAGCATGCTAACCATGTCTGAAACGTAAATGGGAGCACTTGCCAAAAGTAAAGTTCCTGTCTTAAGACTAACATTGATCCGTGTTTACAGTTTTTCAGCTAAAATAAACTAAAATCTGCTCAGCTAATGGAGGGAGTGGTTTGGCTGCTGAAAAGCTTATTTATATCAGGAGTTGCAGATATAAGGAGCCATGAATACATTTAAAACAAAGTCACCATGAGCAATGACTGATTAAAATCTTTCTGTGACATGGGAATGTTTTGTCAGAGCAATATTTGTATTTGTGGGAAAGCTTTCCCATATCGCTCACCGCTAATGTAAGTTTTTGCTATTTTTGCTTTTCCTCAAATGCTAAACGTGGGATGCACGACTGATAGTTGTGTTGATAAATGATTCAGTTGGAGCTGTTGCTCTCTGCAGCTCCTCCAGAGTTAAAATTCATTTAGCTTAAATGTCAAAACTCAACCATGATACTTCTCTGCAACTTGTCTCTGTGTTAATTATGTTTCATATCATGTATGTAAATGCTACGAAGTTAAATGAACAGGCCTTCATAAAACATCTGGATTTAATATGGGGATGTAATATGAAGAGGTAGAGGGGTGTAAATACTTGTGTATGTCGCAGTAATGGTTTGGTGGACGACGACATGAAGCTCTTTGCTCCCTGAACGGAGGAGGTAATCCTGGTGGACCCGGCTGGGAATAGCAGCTCTGATCTGCTGGAAATCCCGTCACTTAATCAGCTTGTCCTCTGAACAGCTGAGCCGCGCGCTGAGGCCTCACTGGGGACCAAGACTGGAACTATGGAGCTAAATGAGGGCCAAATGTTATATTAATTTGAACATTTTAAAAACAACAATGGTAATAAAAAAACTGAAAGTCAAATTTAGATGCCAATTTTTTTTTTTGTATTTGGTAAAAACTTCAAAAATACCATCATGTATTCAGATTAAAAATAAATGTGAAGATTTTTTTCTCTTAGTTCAAATAAGATATTAATTTAATTCTGGAAGGTTTTTGAGGAAATTAGGCATTTTCATTTTTCACTTCTAAAATATTGGCCGAAGCCTTTTGCCAAAATCACTTTTGGCAAAAAATTGACAGGCCATTATTCAAGAAAAGTGACAATATATGAAGATTTTTTTTTTCAGCTCCATGTTTTATGTTTTCAGAAACGTTTGTTTTTTACAACTACAATTTATTCATCTTTTCACTTTCAGATCTTTTTATTTATTTTTTGTTTGTTTGTTTCTGACGTTTGGCCCAGATTTTGTGTAGGGGCTAACCTTAAGTTTTCCATTTCAAGTTTTAGTTTTTCTACTACAACTTTGTTTTTCCAACACATTTGGCCCTAATTTAGCTCCATAAAGGAAGAACTGTTCTGGACAGTCCAGCCTGCAGCTGGGCCATATGAGGAAGAGGAGGAGCGTCAGCCCTCTGCAGGTTCACACAACTGATCTTATGGAGGTAGAGGCAGTGATGCAATGATTTAGTTTTTACCGTTTAATATTTTTTTATACCCTTTTTGACATTTAAAGCTGTTTGAAAGAGTGTTTGAATTACATTTTTTTAAATCAATCTTTGAACTCTTGTATTCATATTGATACAGAAAAGCTTTTAGTTGCTGTTTCTCGCCGCCCATCACAATTATCCCACCCTTACTAAATGACCACTGCTCCATGTTGGACCTCAGTAAACTGCCTGTTTGTGTAGAGTGTGTGGCATTCTGCTTTCCTTTGACCCCATGTGCTCCTTCAGGCCTCCAGCTGCATGCAGCTCTGTAATCCCAGGGAGGAGAGAAAGGAAAATTAGCCGTGATCAGATTAGAGGCTGAGAGTGGTAAAGCTGTGAGCGTGTTAAGTTGCTTGTGTAAAGCAACTTAACACGCTCTTACCGAAGCATCACATTCTGATGCACACAAACACATCAGACCTGAAGCTGTTGCCGGGGGAAAGCGAGAGGTTTTTGCTTTACGGAGCGCTGCGGGGCTGCACAGCTGCTTCCCTGCTGCAGCTGCTTCCCTGCTGCAGCTGCTCGGAAGCATCGACACTCACATGACACAACGCTGGATTTCATTTTACATGACATGGACTTGCAGATTGCATGTGTATGCTTTAAGAGACAACACGCTGTTTGAAACTCCTGCAGCTCCTCCAGTGTCTTACTCCTGGTCTCCTTGATACTTTCTTTTTTTTTTAAATCTTTAAAAAATTACAATTCTTTAAAAAAAAAAAAGAATAAAAAGTAGCGTAACATTCTACTTGAAAACCTTGCAAAGTGACTGTACAGGTGATGGATTTCCATCATCCTTATGTCATGATGTCAGAATCTGAATGACATGAGGAAAATAACATTGATTATAATTTTTTATTAAAAAAAGCAACTGTCAGTGTTTGATCCAGAGAAAAATAATCATTGACATTCAGCTGACTGACAGTGAGCATTTGGCACAAAAAGTCTCCCGTAACTGCAGCTCTGATACTTTGGCTATCAACTTACCTGTTAATTTTAAATAATAAAGAAATCTCATAGAAAATGTTGGACATTGGAAACAGTTTGATGAACAGTTGTGTGGTTTTCTGTTCACCTTTTAATGTCAGAGAGTAAAAAGTGCGACGCTCAATACTTGGTTTTACTCATCGATGCGTCGATATGATGATTTGGGCCGATACTCATATCGATTATCCACAATACTGCAGCAGATGCGTTTAAAATTAAAGACACGTTCTACCAAAAACAAATTCTGCAATTGTATTTTCAAAGTTCTACCAGTATGGGTGGATAAAAAGATCCATTAATCTATATATTGCAATTATTATTATTATTTTACAGTTCAGCATCGATTATTAAAAACCCTGTAAATTGTGCTATGTCTTCAAAGAAATGTAAAAAGGTTATTTAACTTCACTTCCATTTAAATACAATACTGTCATGTTTTAACTTTTCTACTCCATATTGATCCAGTGATTTATTTTCAGATATTTTACTGCTGTAAAATGTGAATGTGTGCACTGTTAATGTAATCTATGCCATCCTGGTTATTAATATGGGCAAGAAAATGTTAAAAATTTTGCAAATAGTATAAATTGCAATGTGCAGACATTTATTCTTAGAATTATTTTTTATAACAGTTACAGGAGGTAAAAAGCAGCTGATGAAGCAGTAAAGTAAAGGATAAAAAGCCAAGTTAAGAATCGAGAAAAATCATAACAGTCGTCATATTAAAAGAATAATTCAGAGTTTTGGTCCTGATATGTCGTGTCCCATCGTTGGAGGAGGTGGGTTAGGGTTAGTTGTGCTGATAAAATGTAACCTGATCAAAGTTTGTCCTGCCTGGCATCTCGTGTCTCATTACGGCATGAAATATTGATTAGAAACCAGAAGCAGACAATTCTCGAGTCACGGCTGATCGGTATTTGGAAAAATACAAATAATATTGTTTCAGAAATGCACTGAAATTAGCTGGTTTTGTAGATTTACTGATGGGAGCACAAATCCGTCTGTAGCCTATATATGCATAATGAAGACCTTAACTATTTTAATATGAAATATTTCAGAGTGTAACCTGCCAGTTTTGTGCATGTTTTAGATGTTTGTCTGGTACATTTGGGTCAGCACCAGACCGGTGGAGAACTTGACGACATGCTGATCATTCAGACCATCTGGCTGCAGGAAGTGGAAGTAATAAATGGGAATCTGTCATTTCTGGACTGGGAACGCCTGTGACAGAATCACAGTCGATGTTTCTATCTTAACCAGCTGTCAGAAGCAGCAGAGTTAGATCTGCTCAGTTTTTACAAAGATTATATGTGAAGAACAAGCTGCCTGTGCTCACTCAGTTAAACTACAATTAAACATACCTTGAATTCAAAAGTTTACTTTAATGAAATCAATGCGGTAAAAACATTTTGAAATGAAGTCATCTGGAAGAGTTACCCACAATGCACTGTTCCACCACCATATTTCTCACCGAGATGAATTGGTTGAGTTGAGGTGAACAAACTCAATCCATGCAGTCAGTTCATCCAGAATGAGCCCAGAACCAGAGACACGAAGCAGATCTTTAAATTAAAATTTCAAAAGATAACAGCTTCAGGGTTTGTCCACCTGTTGCTGAATTTGATGGGACAGTTGTTGTTGTTTTCCTGGGAATTGAGCTCATTAACTCCCGGCTCCCTCGTCTTTCTGTGGAGCTTCACTGTCGTTCCTGCGGTTCGTTCTGGATCCCTGCCAGGCCTTTAAATGTGTGTGGTCACACTCTGGAGGGAACAACGGAGGAGGCCTAATCAGAGGTTCGGGTCAGCTGATGAGAGCGGCGCTGGACGCGTTCCATCAGTGGAAATGGGAACACAGCAGGGGCCACTAAGGGCCTGGAAAGTCCATCGTTTGCATAATTGGAGCCTGGTTTTGGTGGAGCTGGGTTATGTGTTTGTGTAAATTCCTAGCCCTTCATGTCGTCTGCGAACTCACACGGATGGAGGCATTGTCTGGTTGTAGGGTGTGTGTTGGACTGTGATTCTTTGTATCAGGCAGGCCAGAGCTGAGTGTGTGTGTGTGTGTGTGTGTGTGTTATCAGCGGTGAACTCTCAGAGGCTTTGTACTGCCTTGCTCTGACGTCACAGAGCTGTCAGCTGAGTCTTTGTCACATTCTGCAGCCCTGAAAACTCCTCCTGTGTCCTGCAGACACTCTGCACAGCTCAGACGGAAAACAGTTTACATTAACATCCATGAAATAATTGAAATTTTAGTATATCTGGACCCATCAGATCACACGACCTTCTTCCATCACTCTACAGTCCATTCTTTTGCAGTGTCACTGATTAGAGCGTCTGAAAGTGACGTCCATTCTTTTCAATCAGCTCAGGTTTCTATTCTAATTTGATTGAGAGAAATCTGATCTTCAGACTAAATTGATGGCATTTTTGTCACATTATCAGTTCATTGCTGTTCATATCTCTCATCCAGGAAAGGTTTTAGGGGAAAAAATTGTTTTCTGACAGAGTATTAATTAAATGTTACAGACTTGGATTTCTATAAACTGAATAATAAACTCTAATAAGGGTAAGACGTCTTCATTGTCCTGATGGAATCTCTCCTCCTGCTCATCACTCATTGATCCAGATGTCAGAACAAGTCCTGCATTTTGATGCTCATGTTGCTCCATAGTTCAGAAAGTCGACCTGATTGAGCAAAACCAATGAGATTCATCAACATGACCCTAAAACAGATGAAAAACCCCACACAGGTTTTTGGCTGGTTCTGCATTAAACAGTCTCAACTTTGTTTCAGTCATTTCTGAATCTCCTGAGGTGTTTTCTCTGCTTGACGCTGACGATCTGACATGTTTTCTATGTCTCCTCCCACATGGCTGTTCAAGAACCGAGAAGCCACTGGGGTTACATAACTTAAGACAGCTGTCCATGCAGTAGCTGTCCAATAGGACAGCTGTACCTGTTTGATTAGTTAAATTCAAGTAGTGACTGTTTATTTGGCCAGACATGAACCGACGGCAGATGGGATGTGACTGATCATGTCTGAGTCATGTCCCAGTGTCCGGGTCACTCAGCAGGTCACTGTGTCTCTGAACAGGTATGGAAAACTCATAAATATTTCAGTCATGCTTCTTTTGACTCTCGCAGTGACATTTTATTGGCTGCTACCAGAACAGGACTGTGTTGTTTTCCTGACCAGAAACCAGGACAAAACACTTCTGTGTCACTTTGTCTGGACTGGAGCTCCTGCTCTTTCTGAAAGCTTCAGGAAGTCATCAATACGTGGCTTCTCTATTAACCCTTGAAAACATTTTTATAAGTAGCTCCAAAAATGAGCTCAGCAGATGTGCAGTTTGCTAATTGCTGCTAGCTAGTCTGAAGGAGCTGAGTGGGGGAGTCATGATCTGTGAGGCAGAAGCTTAGAAGCTTGGAAACTGCAGCTCAGAGGAGGAGCTGCGCTTTGGAGGCGGGGCTTGGTCCACCCAGGCGTTTTGCACTGCTGAATGGTTGCCATGGCAGCAACCATTCTCAAACATGCAAGAAAGAATCAAGGTGACATTTCAGGTATGATTTTAAGGGAAGATGATTATCCATTATAATATGATGGAAAGCAAAAAAAGTTGATTTTACATGATACTCCCCCTTAGAGTTGTTTTCTATAGTGTCACACAAGGAAACAAATTGTTTAGTGTCCACATCTAAACCCAACAGTGCTCCTCAAATATCAGGAAAAAAGTTTACTTTTAATACAAGAGTAGAATATTCAGCTTTAATGTCACCTGGAACAACTAATAATGAACGATGTTACAATAAACTAGTAGAAAGAGATTCACGTTCAAGTGAGTCAGTGGAGATCTGCTTCCACTCAGTGACTCTCCCTAATCTGATTCACACCCTGTGACTTCAGAGCAGAATCTTCAGGTTAAACATTCAGACATTCAGACAGGACCTCAACAAGGTCGGTAGGAAGTGATGCAGTGTTTTTCAAAGAACATAAAGAACACGACTCAGGCCTAAATGTGGGATTCTGCAGGTCTTCTGCTCCCTGGTTTAGTTTACTGACATGGGCTGTAAACAGAGCTGCTGGAGGAGCTTTGGCCCAGAGATCAGGGTTTGTGTGATATTTTCCATGTGTCTGAGTCCAGGCAGCGTTCCTGTGACTCACTGTGTCCTGGGACTTCTCAGAGAAAATAGAAAACAGAGAATAGAAACACAGAGAAACACACTGAGGAACCAAGAAGAGACAGAATGAAGCAGCCAACAATAGAAACTTCTGTTTTTACCTCTGCACAGGGGGAGCCTGTGTCTCCTCCTTGTGGCAGAGATTTGATCTACAACATGTTTGGGACCATTTTTTAAAAATTAATCTCCTCATGTGAGGAAGACTTGAACGAAAAAAGAAAGTATGAATTTGTTGTTTTTTTTATGTAAAATATTTTTTTTAAATGTCAGCATGTCCTTCAATCAGAAATGCTGAGAAATGAATAGCTGCCATCAGAAACATTGACTATCGTTGACTGATTAACAGGACTCCTCCTCTGGAAAAATGCTGCCCTCTGCTGGCAACACACAGTTGTTGTTTTTTTTCCAACTTTGAGAGTTTGTTAATCAAACCTTTCTCTTCATTTTCTGGTGAAAAACTGTAGAAGGAACCTGAACTGGTCTGAGGTTTGCTGAAGTTCTTGCAGCACGATAAAACAGCAGCTTTTGGGAAAAAAGAGACGGAGCATCCAGAATAAGACCATCTTTATTTTGGATTTTGGAAATACAAATCTGAAACACAGCCATCCATGAAGCATTCACACGACACGGTCAGTCCGGCAGCAGTGTGCTTTTTGTACAAGCGCAGCTTTTGGAAACAAAACAAACAAACTACAACATAAAACACTTGTGACAGTCAGTGCAGTTAAAGGCAACTTAACATCCGGTATTTGGAGGAATAAACTACACGCAGGACTCCAGCCATCTATTAAGGGAGCAAAGGTGTTTGAAACTGTCTTCATTGGGAAAATAGATTCCTGGGTTTCATTTGATTTTGATTTTTACTTTTACAGTTCCCCACCCAGAAAGAAACAGACAATAAGCAACAGGTGATGCACCAAAGTCCCATTTCAATTTGACCTCAGCATGAAAACACAAATGTTGCCTCCTTCAGATGGAAGATGTTTGACATGTAAAACAGTCTTTTCAAACATCGCTCATCCAAGGCTCTTAAAAGAGAAAGTAATGAATGTTGGATTCGACTCTTGCAGTCAGATAAATCCAGTCTGGCTCTTTGTGGCTTCACAATCTGGAGGCATTTCCTGTCTTTCCTTAACGACAGCAGCTGCTGCTGCTGCTGCTGCGACGCCTTGTTCAAGTATTCACACCCTCCGTGGTTTAGGGCACCACACCCACACAGTTTGTCCTATTGGAGGCGATGAACCACCAAAACAGATTGTAAAGTGGAGAGAAAATTGAGAGAATTTTTATTCATTTTTTTCTTATCAATCTGTAAAGTGTGGCATGCTTTTGGACGCAGGCCGCTTTAGTCAGAACCTTGTAGAACAATACACACAGGTGGACTCTGTTCAGTACCTATCAGTCTTCTGATCACTTATGAATATTAGAAAACAACTGGAACAGTTCTCAGCCTTGTATTGATTAGGACATACAACGTATCTATCGACTTTTACTCATAATTGTGTGCTGTATTTAATGAAATACTAAAACATTGACATTTGCAGTTGCAATGTGACAAAATACAAACGTTCAAAAGACATGGATACTTTTTGCAAGCCGGCGAGTTTAAGAACAGAAATAAGATAAATAAGAGCCGACATGAAAGACGGCGCTGAGCTGAGTGGCGTCGAATCTGACCTTTAAACTGTTTGCTCCACGTAAACAACTGAACTGAAGGCCTGGCTTTGAATCCCATCTGGACCGGAGATTTTAACTCCACTTTAATGGACTCCGGCTGCCAAGTTCAGACTCTTAACAAGCAGGAAGCTGTTAGCGGGTGGGAAAAAAATACAAATAAAAAAAGAAATCTCCCCAAATAAATACACCAGTGTTCTGATGTGGCAACACACTGGGTTTTTATATTCATATAAAATCTTTGGGATAAACGTTTGGATACCGGCTCAGGTTGACTCGGTTAGAACACAAAGTTTACAGGCTGGTCTCAGGAAACCAGAGTCCAGGTTCTGATGAGACCTGTTGCAAAATTGAGCCCACATTCCTGTATTAAAAATCTCCTTTTTAATACATATTATTTTCATATTCTAAGCAGATAAATGTCACATTTTTGTAAGCAGTAAGAAAATGATAACATTTCACATGAAAACATACAAAAGCAAAATGTGTGGAATTAATCTAAATGATGGGTTTTGCTTTGTAAATTGACTTTCTAATAACATGATTGAGATAAAATCTGTTATTGGTGATGATAAACATTGTTACAGGAAGCTCATCCTACACATGGCTTCCAGCAGAAAAACAAACTCTACTAAATCCTTCACTTTGTGTTGTTTCTTCTCTTTCACCTTCCATCCTGACCTTTGAACTCTTCAGGAAGCGCAGCGTATGAATTTGTTTTGCTGCATTGTTTGAAAGTGCAACATTAGAAAGTCATGCACACAAGCAGCCAGCAGGGCGAAGTAAACGCAGCATTTCTGCAAAGTGAAAGGAAAGCGTTTCCTCTTTTCCTTTGGATCCTCTGCGCTTCCGGAGGATTAACGCTCACATGTCGTTTCCTGTTTGTTGGAGAGGAAGAATTGTGTCTCGTTCTTCATTAAGGATCAAAGATGTCGGAATTTTGAGAATATCTGTCAGAATTCCGAAAAGAAAGAGTCTGAATTCTGAGTAAAAAAAATCTGCTTTTTTTTTTTAATTAGTGACACTAATCTTCTTCCATAACCTGTTACTAAACTTGTGAAGCTGATGATTTATTATTTTTTATTTCTCTGAGCACAGTGGGAATTTTGACAGACATTAAGTGTTTTCCTCTTATAAATAATATTTCTCACTTCCAAATGACAGACATTTGACCTCATGAACTCTTTCAGGTAACAATAGTTGCTTCTTTACAGTTTACTGTAGTTGCTGTTGCCTTCAATACACGCCAGCGTCTCCCAGACCAACGAGACACAAACTCCTATTTTCTAACAGTCGGTTGTTCTTCTGAGAAAAAGGACAGAATTCTGATCATCCAATCAAGTTCTTCAATCAGTAAGAACTACTTCCCCTCTAAAATCTTGTTCAATCAAAGCAGGAGCTTCGATCTTCATTCATAATGTGGAACCTGAGGCTCGCCTGAACTCATTGTACAGCCAGAGTATCCTCAAAGGTAAACACTTTGAATAAAAGAGGGTGTGCTTTCTTTTCCTCATGACTGTTTGGTGAATCAGTCAGAACAAAGTGAGTGCAGGATGTTGTGAACGCAGCGTTCGTCTGGACACACAGGAGCAGCTGGAGGCCTTGTGCCAAAAAGTGTCTGCAGCAGGTAAAAGATGCTCTTATGCAATTTGATTTTGCTGTGTATCGAGACGCAGATATCTCAAAACATCTGCTCTCAAGAGGAGACGAGATGTTTTCAGGAGCTGCACTTTTATCAACGACTTCTGAACTCCACGACATTTCAAGCAAAAGCGCCGACGAACGGCCTGTTGTGAATTTCAAACTGAAAAGTTTGGTTCAGTTTAGTTTGTGAAGCTGCGGCCCGTCACATGCTGTGCCTCGTGTATATAACTGCAGTTTTTCTGCGTATCTAAACCTCTAATTGACATTTCGCATAAATAAACTGAACCTGCGCTGGATGTTGGTTTGGTGTGTAAACAGCAGACTCCACTGCGTTCAGTCAGTTCTGTGACCTAAATACAAAACTCAGCTGTAAACACTCATGCAAAACAAAAAACGAACAAAAAAAAGGAAAGAAAAGACTAAACAGTTCAATGTTGGCATCACTTTTCTAAAAAGAAGCTGAATTTATCCTACATGTTTATGAAGAGGTTTGGGAAGGTTTCCACATTCCTTGAAAGTGAATCAAACTGTTATTTGCAAAATAGCTAAAGTTTATTAATATTGGAGGGAGAACAGCTTTCAAGTGCTGCCACAAAATCATCTAATTAATAATTAAATATATTAATCAGAAATGTGATTAAGAATCTAAATGAACTTCTTTATTTTTGAATTGAAATTCAATTTATATCACTGAAACAGATTCTTAAATGCCTGCAGAAGAACCTGAGCACAGAATGATGCTGCCACCAACGTGCTTCAACATAGGGATGGAGTTTTTGGAAAGTGCATTACCTTGTAAATAATAAATAAATAATAACCTTACAGCACACAGGTTTTAATTCAACGGTATCAGAGTAAATACAAAATGTATTAAAACTTTCATTTGTTGAAAAAAAAAAAAAAACTTAAATACCAAATGACCAAACCCATCCTGTCGCCCTCCTGAAAATGGAACTTAACATCAGTTTGAAACATCGGCCCAGTTTCACTTGTCAGACCGATACCGATATGTTAACAGTTTACTGACATCCGCTGATAACCATGTTAGCAAATTGGTAAGATCGGTATCCACATCGGTGATTATGGATACCGATTGTATATTAGCGATCCTTCATATATAAACGCATCTAAATATTGTGTTGCTCTTGACCTTATAGTCCCAATAAAATACTTTGAAGTTTGTGGCTGACTGATTCAGATGTCAGTCTAACTGGAACTTTGTTGGGAAATAAATACGCATTTATAAAAGAAAAGAAAAGGAGACAAAACAAACAAAAAAGAAAAGACTCCCAGTGCAAACATGTGGTGACACTGGCCAAGGTGCTCTCTCAGTGAAACATTCAGTTCTTGGTGTCCTATTCTAGTGCATCGATGCATACCAGAAACAACGCGTTCTATTTTTGCTGCACTAAAACACTGTCTTACACAAACTGATGGGCTAAAAAAAAAAGGCTGAAAAGTAAAAAGGCACAGAGCTTCAGACTTCTTTACACGTCCTTCCTCTCTCTCCCTGCTTCTCCAGCAGCTCGGAGAAGTTTCTAGAAGGTTCTGTCGACTGTGATCTCCGTCAGTGCCTCCCTGCCGAGGGCCCTCCAGCGGGGGCCCCTGAGCTCCCTCCTCCACACGCCAGTCCTGCAGATATCGTCGCCTCTGCCTCTTTCTGTCCAATTTCCTCAAAAGGCTTCAGTCTCCCTCAACGGAAAGCGGTGGGTAGAAACAAATAGACAAGAAGCCGCAGAAGCAGCAACGTCGAAATATCGCCCCGCGTCTCCTGAAAGGATTCATATCTGATCTATTTCCAGCCTGGTGTGATCATTACACGGTCAGGACAAACATCTGAGAACAGACGACAACAGATGCAGCTAAAACTGAAGCCTTCCATCTCTGTAACATCCTGCTGCAAAACAAAAAAAAAAAAACATTCATCCATGACTTCCACGTAATCTTAAAATAGATTTTTAGCGCTTCTTTGTCAACTGTTAGGCTGTCGGTGACTTCAAACAGACCATTTTTTTCTTTCAGCTCACTTAGAAAATAAAATCTGAGAGAGAGCGAGACTTGGGCTGATAACATGAAGGCTCAACAGGAAAGTTGCTCTGTTTTCTCCTGTTGAGCTAGTTGTAACCTCCGTCTGACTGTCTAAAAAACATCAGAATCTTTTGGTGCGACTGGTTTGGTAGCTTGTCATGCTAATTGCTAACATAAGATGCTAAAGGTGGTTTTCAATGAGCGGGTTTGCTTTAAATCTTCCCAAAGGGCCAGTTGTCCAGAATATATTGATAAAACGCATAAACAGCTGTTCAAATATTAATGACTAATTGTCTCTGCATTTGATAAGTACTATTTAAACTTGAGCTCTTTTCACATTGAGTGGTCCCTCCACGTTATGTTGATTGATTTTCTGACGTTTTGGTGCTAATTTAGAAATATTTACAAAGACTTTTGAGGTATTTACACTAATATATGGTGGTAAATGTGACTTTGTTTATGGTGGATGACAACCCGATGAAATCTGAGGCAGTATTGTATTACAAGTAAGAAATACTGCCACCTACAGGTGGGAATTAGCGCAACTTGAACCAAATATTTTTGTCTCGAGGGGCAAAACTGTCAAGCCTTTGGCCCCCGCACCTTAGGTTTGATGCATGCTGAAATGATCAAAACTGTTTTACAGCAACCGCTGTGTGGTGTGATGTCACCTCTCCTCCTGATAACCTAATTTTTCTGGCCTTCTTCCTGTGAAGGAGAAATTATTCTGCATGCTGTAATTAGACGTGGCTATGTTAAAACTCAAGGAGGAAAATCAGATCTAAATCTACGTCGGCAGGTCAAAGCTTTATGAAAATCAGAGATCAGAAATTGGCCCCGAAATTCAGATCCTTTCTTCTTTCATGGAGAATGACTGAAGATTAGCAACCTCATCTCCTACTGTCTAATTCCATCTGGTAGAACACAGATGTTATTAGACCCATGTGCATGTCTGCAATCTGACCCTTGAAGATGTAATAAAGTAGATAATGCAGTAAAATCAGCCTGAAGTAGCTGCGTTTTTATTATAAATGTGCGCAAAACGTTGTCAATATTCTGCTAATGTAAAAAAAAAAAAACAATTTTGCATTTGCTGTGTTTCTGCTAAATAAGAAATATGTTAAAATCACATGAATAAGTTTGTTCACGTGATATTAAAAGTATGCAGCACCATGATCTCTCCGTTTCCTCCTGTTTTCTTCTTCATGGGTTGCGCCGGTGTTGATCAGGTGAGTTGTGTGATGCAAAAAAAGTGTTTCCATTGCAGTTTTGTGAAATGCACAAATTTCTATGCTAGTGCCGAAACATCAACAAAAACCGAGTCATTCTTTTGAAATTGGCCCGCTTCCAGTGAACAAATGTATTTTTAAATGTCAAATTGAGCAAGCATGTGGCTGTGATTTCATTGACCATAAAATTACACAATTTGACATTCTGAAAATAAATTTCCTTACTGGAAACATGTCTATTTCAAACAACAAATTTTTCTATAAAGTTTTGATGCTAAGTTGAGATATTTTTTTAAAAAGTTGGGTTTATTTATGGAAACATTGTCTTTGATTCAGATGGACACTGTTGGAGCACGTCTTTGTGGTTTTTGCCACTAGCAAAGACCACAAAGACAACGACAACAGGAAGAAGTTGGAAGCGCCGCATGGATCTTATTGACTTAACACGTGAACAAACTTATTCACGTGATTTTAATTGTGTCTCATTCAACGGGAACGCGGTGACTTGTGTTTTTCTTTGACACGACCACAATAGACAAAAGTTTTGCGCGCATTTGGAACAGAAACACAGCGACTGCCTGGTTTCTCTAGTTCTACAGAATGAGCCACTCCTTCCTCTGGCAGCGTATCACCAGCTGTCTCCATTAGCAACTGACAGTCAAGTTAATAAAAGAGGCCACTGATTTACAATCACTCTAAGTGAACGTTTTATCAATATGAAGTGCAGTCTGGAGGAGAAGACAACGAGAGTTACTCCGTGCTTTGGCTGCAGGCTTCTACTACCGTACAACAAACACAATGAGAGCAACGAGCAAATCACACACACACACAAACACACACACACACACACAAACACACACACACACACGCACATACACACAATCAAAGAGCACAGAGAAAAATACTTGGCAAAATGTGTTTCACAAAAGGAGTTTCAGATGGGTTGGCCTTGACTACCACAAAGGGACAAAAAAAAAAAACCTCTGCTGCAGTGGATTCTGGGTATTTCAGGCAATATTTACAGCCAACGGAATGATGACGCTCCATTTTCAAGCTCCTTTAATTCCTGCAGCCGTGTCCGACCCAACGTGGTCCTGGATTAATCAGTACTCCCACTCGTCCGTCTTCATGTCTAGGTAGTTAAGAATGTTCTGGGCGAACTTCACCGCTTGCTTCCGTGCCACCTTGGTGGACGCGTCACCCAGTGGATCCACGGCATCCAGTGCCAGCAGCTGTTTGGTCAGCAGTTCCTCCAGCATCATGTAGCTCTTGTCGGCCCGCTTGCCGTCAAAGCCCAGAACTTGGGCCTGCAGGTCGGAGAGGCTGCCCAGGACCATCCACACAGCCCGGTGCGACGGGTGCTCTTCAGGGCCTGGCTGGCGGCACAGCAGCGCCTCGCGGAGGTCCAGGAAGGTGATGACGGCCTGGACCTCGACCACGGCGCGGCGGCGGGCCTCTCTGATGCACGGGTTTTTGGCCGTGTCCACCTGGTCCAGGTGAGTGAGGAGGCTCTGGAGTTCGGCTTTGGGCCGGAAGCTGAGGTCACCCATCACGCAGTGTCGCAGGACGCCCTCTCGTAAGTGGGAGACGTGGGCTCGCACAGCCTCGATCTCACGGATGGAGTTGTTCTGCGCCAAATCATACCTACAGAGACGGACACAGGTTCACCATACTGAGCTCTCTCCGATCATCACTGGATAATGGAAACCAGAACAGGGTTCCAAACTTTCCTAGTATATGTGTTCAGCTCCCCTAAGACAGGACTATGTGGAACAATCTTTTGCTGCAATGTCCAGCTACAAGAGTTTTGGAACATGTGTCTACCAGCTTTGTACATCTGGAGAATAACATTTTCATCCATTCTGTGTTACAGTCTGCGACGCTCAACATTTAACTTTTGCCAAAAAATCTACCTGGAACAAGTTCCATATGTAAACCGCTTGTGGTGAAGGTAAAACAGGAACTTACTGCTTTCTTCTCGCCACTCTGCCATCAAGTACAGGATCACCAAGTACAGAAAATCATCTGTTTGATTTTCAAGTAATTTACTGACAATGGCCTATCAATGCAGATTCGCCCTCTCAAACTGTGATCTTCTAAAAATCACACTGGAACTGGAAGATATTTGAAATATCCAAAATAAAATACGACAACCAAAATTGGGAATAAAAATAAAAAACAATCGAAACGACAAGTACAATGTATGATCAGGTATCTGTGAATAAACTTGCCCTTCAGTCATCAAAATAAACATGACTGAGCTCATTTATGGTTCATGAATTGCTTATTGTGACAGTCTTATTTGAAGGAAACTGAGATGTACCTGCGAGTGTCGTCCCCCTCTCCCTCCAGGTCCAGGTGTTTTAGCAGGCCGTTTATTTCCTCCACCACCTGTTTCCTGTAATTCCGGATCGCCGCGTTACCGGAGACGTCCAGGGCGTCCAGCTCCACCTGCAGCTCCGTCAGGATGCGGGACAGGTGCGCGCAGCTGTCCCTCCCGCTCAGCCCCATCAGCAAAGCCAGAAGCTGACTGCGAGCCATGCTCACCTTCACCATGACCTGGTTGATGCGGTTCACGGCCTCGTGGGTCTCCCCCGACAGGGGCAGAGAGAGGGTCTGCTGCGGCGTGCGGCTCTCCAGCACGTCCTGCACGGCGCAGAGCCGCGTGAGGGCTCGGTAGCGCGCCTTGCGGAGCGGCACCCGGCCTTCAGTCTTGATCTGGGTGAGCCTGAGGATGAACTCCTGAAGGGCGTCCACCAGCTCGTCATTTATCTCCGCCACCCCGCCGGCCCGCTGCGGCGCCACCACCCGCTCGTCCACCAGCTCCCGTGCCGCGTTGCTCAGCTCTTCGATGGCCAGGCGGGACGGGTGGGAGGCGTTCTCCTCCAGGTACCGCAGAAGGCCCTCCACCTCTTGCGCAGCCCTCTTGCGCGCTCCTTGCAGCTCCAGCTTGCCCTCCGTGTCCACCTGGTCCACCTGCAGCAGCAGCTGGGTCAGCTCGCGCTCCATGCGCTTGTACTCTCGGTCGTTCTGCAGGCCGCTGAAGGTGCAGACCTGCGGCCCCAGAGTGGAGACCTCTTTCTGGACCTCGTACAGTCTCATCATCGCAGGATGCTGCGGATGGTAAGGCTGCTGCTGCTCCGCCGGATGCTGCTGCTGGTCCTGTGAACTGCCATGGTCCATCCTTTTGCCACCATCAAAAGGTTTCCCAAAGAGACTGGAAAAGGAGCACAATGAAAGCAGATCAACTGGCAACCAGCACTGAGGCCTAGTGCACAAGTAGCCAGAAGTTCCTATGAATAAAAACTTTTCTGAAAACAATCCTATGAGTACAATATTCTTTTAAAACAACGTGGGAGATATATTCACTTTTATAAATACCAGGCTAAGTGTGGATAAGTCTCAAGTCTGAGTGGAGACAGGATTGTGTTACCCTTGATATTGTTATTGGACTTACCTGCTGAATTAGACCACCGACTAATAAAAGAACTAAATATCCTCAACTAAGCATTGAAATTAGAGTAGCAAGCTTAATTGAACAGTTTTTCTTTTTGTTTTGTTTTTTCCAGATCAGTAAAAGCACAATACACAGGAGTTAAAAGCTCTCTTGGCCATTTGTTTTAAATTCATATAATATTTTTGTCAATTTGGATATTCATCTTTTGATATCACTTCTGAAGCCAATTGAGTCACTTTTCAGCTAAATAATTAGTGAGCCAATTAAATATGCAGCTCCAAGTCACATATATACTCAGCTAGCAAAGCATTTAGTTTGTAAACTAAATATTTTTGCAAGCTCTGTATGACATTCATAAATAAATCAATGAAATTCCTCATTTTTCTTTTTCTATATGGGCTCAGAAAACAAAATTATTGCCGTTATTTGTTTTTTTTCCCCTGTAATTTTACAAATGACAGCACTTACTAGTGTGCACCATGACCCTGGTCTCTATGTGAGGGTTGCCAAAGTGAAGATTTTGATAAAAGAAAGTAATTAGAGATTCTGTTTTGAATCCCTCAGGTCTTGAAGGACAGAGGTCTCCAGTCCTTGTCCTCTGTCCTGCATGGTAAAGACACAGTTTCATGGTTCTAGTAAACAGGTGCTGCTCCACAACATACCGGTAATGTATTTTTATTCTTTTTATTATTATTATTATCCAAAGCATGATTGGAATAAATGTTGTTTGGAGTCAACATTCCGTTATGTAAGAGGGCGAGGGGATGTGCATTTCCAGAATAGTGGATGATCGCATGCCAGACGAAAGCTTCCAAATCCGAATGTTTAGTAGGATAAAGCTCAGGAAAAACAAATCCAGCATGGGAAGCCACTCCTCTCCTGCTTCCCCTCACGGCACTCAAGATGAGGAAAATAACTCATGGGAAGATGCGAGAGATAACGTCTGCAGCTCGTAGCAAGGCGCTCACCCAGCATGAAGGCTTACAGGGCTACAGGTAACATGCGATCCACCACCGAGCGCCATCCCCAGATCCATCCCCAGCTCCAGGCTGCCTGCACCGGCATTGCGCATTATGTCACCACGGAATGCCCCGATCGGCCGGCCGGTTGCTAAGGGATCGGGAGACCAGCGCGTACACCGCCTGAAGCATCTCCAGATGCTTGTCAGCTGCATCCCCGCTCACACACACACACACACACACACACACACACACACACACACACACACACACACACACACACATGACCATCGCTGGGTCTCACCTTTTCAAAACGCCGAACACATTCGCGCACATTTTGGCCGAGCTCTGTTTCCATCAGCCAGATCGGCCTGTGAAAGAAAAAGGCTTCCGAGCGTGGCGAGACGAAGGCAGGAATGTCGGTTACGCTCCGGTCAGCTTCACCACCGGAGCTTCTGCTGCCGCTGACTGACTGAATGACTGCGGTCGGAATGGTGTCGCCCCTCCCACGATAGAAACCACTGTCTTCATTTACTACCATTTACAGCTACTTAGTTTTGAATTAAATGCGTAACTAAAGCATACATGCAGATTAAACGAATGATTTCAAACCTAAAAAGCACCGAACAAAAAAAAAAAGCAGCTTCCATACACTGTTAAAACCATTGTGTTTCAGTGTCGATGATCACCTGACTCTGCCCCACCTGCTGAAACAAAGACGGGGTTTTAGATCTAAAATAAGCCCTTAATATACAAATATACCAGCTCCCCACTCACCTGCATAACCAGCGTACAGCCATCTGAACTGCTGTGGGATAAAATGCTCCTTCGCTGATTAAAGCTTAACATTAGCCTACCTAGCTACCTTCTAGCAGTTACTTTCCTGCTCAACTGTGTAAACTTACACGGAGTTGGATTTTTCCCAATGAGTATACGGTAATTTACTTACATTGTCTCCGCAATTAAAAAGCATAATATGTATAAATGTTTGCATAACGCATGCAAATTATTTTAACATAGTGAGAAAAACACAATGAAGTGTCGACTTTCTGATAAGCGACTTCATAGTTTTCTAACTCGGTGTAAGCTTTTGTTGTCCAACATTTGGTGCGCTCCTTTTACTATCGCGATCTCAAGTGGTCAGAGGAGAGGCAAAGTACGTCGAAAGCACCTGGGATAAAGGCGGGGTTTCTAAGAACTGGGTGCGCGCTGGTGAAGTTTTCGAGCACACCTACACACCCCTTTGCATTAACTTGACTATACGTAAGAAGGAACTGAGGGATCTATGCACTCTGACTTTAATACAGTGTATTTGTTTTGACTTCGGCGACTATTATAATGATTGACAGTAAAAATGATTGCATTTGGATCTTTCGTCAAAAAAAAAAAAAAGATTTTCTGATTAATTACATTTATTTTTTTTGTTTTAGTTTTTTTATTCACAGGTACATATTTTAACAAATAAACTCACATATAGAAAGAATAATTTATTTGGGAATTACCTGAAGTTGGTGAAGAATCAGAAAAAGATTTCTTGATCACGATAAAAAAAATATATATTTGTTTAAATTTCTGTGGAGAATTGTATTTTTATTTTTTTCTGTTCAGATATAATGGTAAAGACTAGGTCTGTTCGTATACATATTTAATAAAGTATGTTTTCAAAGGACTGCTGGAGTCGTTGGGGCAAGTCGTTTTCATTAGGATGACACCGACCGGTAGGTGGAGCTGTTGCCAGGAACGTTTGTCGAAGTAGCAGAGCGTGAACAGAGTAGAAACAGGAGGGCGCTAGCAAAGGGCACATTGTTTTTCCCCTTTATCACAATCACAAATACGGATTAATGTTGAGGTAATTCAAATGGCAACATGGAGGAGCGTCGGTGGCCTCTTCCTGGCCCCTCTGCGGCTGCACCGGATGTCAGGAGCCAGTAGTCGGCTCTGTAGTTCCGAGCAGGAAAAACCTATAAAGGTCCGTATCAGAGCTTTTATTTTATGTGTGGACAACTCGTTTAAAGTATTTACTGTCCACAGTTACCGCCTAGTTTATTTTAACAGCATGGGTTGACTCAGTGTCAAAGAGGGCGGGTACATGGTCTCTGTTGCTTTCTCCTTAAAACCATTCATAAGCAGTCGCTTCTAGCCGTCATAATCTGAACTTTAGTACCGAACTTTAATGGCCTTCCGCCCCCCTTCCATCTGAACGAACCACAAGACTCCTACATTTACAGGAGTTAATGTAGGATTAGGTTTTGGAGGAAATCTAACAGCATCTCAACACAAGCCAACCCTGTGTGTACAAAACACGGTGGCGGGGCTGTGATGATTTGGGCTTGTGTCAGAAATTTGACCTTAAACTTCCCTGTTTACTAAAAGAGTCTGGAGTAGTATTTGAGGCTATCTGCATAAATGCAAGAGAACATTAAATCTAAATAAACGACCGAAGGGCGAGGAAGGAAAATAATCTAGGTATAAGTCATTTGGTTGCTGGGAAGCTGTGTGTCTCAGGTGTGTGTACCTTTTTTCTGACCCCTGTGTCCTGCGTCGTGTTTTTCTTCTCGCTTTTCCCATGACGACGGCTGCTCAGAAATGATAAGCACTGCGTTTTATCGCCTCAGCTAAAGACTTGTGACGTCCATCTGTGCACAGGACAACTGCAGTGACTTGCAAAAAGTATTCACTCCCTCTTTCTAACACTCTGTAAAGTGACAACCATAAACGAAGAGTTAAAAAATCAATTTAAAAAAAATCTGTTTGAATCATTTTATCTCCTTGCACAGATGTTTTAATTCAAGGCAAATGATTTCCAGAGTCTTCGTTCAAACTAAAGGCAAACAACTTGCATCATATATAGATTTTTTAAAATTCATTGCTTCTTTGTCTTATAACCATTAACTATTCCACTTTTTGATATATGTAGATATCTGCATCAAGGCCAGAACCCAGCTCCACACATGACTGGATCGGTCCCCCAAACCCTCTATCAAACCTGCGACCCATTGTCTACCGCGTCAGTGAGAACGAGTCTGATGTGGAAAAGCAGCTGAGAAAACTGAGGCAGGAGACTGAGGACTGGAATCACGTATTCTGGACCAGGCAGAACGTCAACTTCAGCAAGGTTTGAATTCACTTTTCCCCAGTCCATTTGTTTGATTCATTTAATGGTTTACATAAGCATATATATTGTTCATAGGTAAAACTCCCAGAAGATTTCAATTCCTTTAATTGACTCTGCACAGCTCATGGCTGTGTAGAGTCTTATTTATACCAGCAGAGGGCAGCAATGTACAACAATCTGTAGAAAATATACTGAAATAATTATGCTTTCAGTGTTCCTACAGGTACATCTAAAAGAAAGATAACTATTTATGAATATATATTTCATAAATAATAGTGATAATAGAAGTGAATATATATTTCAGAAGCCTGTCAAAAAAATGACTTCATTCAACAGCTGACAGCTGTTGGTTGGTGGATGTTTTTACTGTTTCAATAAAAGCTTCTTTCAAAGTCCTGTTTTTTTAAACAGTTTTAAGAAAATTTTTCAAGGGAAAAGTTTAAAAGCAGGAAACAACAACGTTGTTTTCCTTCTCTCTACAGGAAAAAGAAGCTTACATCATCTCACAGCTGAAGGCAAAAGGCTTGACTTTACATGGAGAAGATGGTGAGTATATATTCATATATATGTTTGATGAGAATAAAAAATTCCTTTAAAAGATGCTCTGGGTACACTCTGATGTTTTAAGATGACATTGTAGTGAATTAATGCGGAGCATCTTGGTCTGTCCCCCAGGAAGACGGCGTTCCCTGAGCAGTGAAGAGATGGCTGTGTTTTACAAAAGCTTCTTGGACAAAAACAAAGAGCGCCATGCAGATTACAACAGGTGAGTTGTTTTTGTACACTTGATGTTTCCCATGATGCCGCTGGTGCATGTCCCAGTGCTCCAGCGGCGCTTTACCACTCTGTGCAGAGAACAATCATGACAGGCTCTAGTCTAGAGAGAGTTTTGTGGATAAACACGCTAAAATAGCAGACTTGTTTTCTGCCTAAATGCATCAACTCTTCAGATAATTTTATTGTTGTTTTCCTTTCTGCTCATGTTCTTTTTTTTTTTTACAAGCCGTAATCAACAAGTTAGTAGCTTTTTTTTATGCAAATGTGTATTAAACGAACAATTCAGTATTTTAACAGAATAAATAAATAAATAAATTTGCATGGCTGATTTTTTTTTTTTTTTTGCCTTTCCTCCCACACATCCAGAGAGTGGTACAGACGAAACTTCACCATCACTTTGCTCATGGCTCGAATTGCCCTCAACGACTTTTGGAGGACTGTAACTGAAAAACATCTCAAGAAGAAAAACAACACTCCAACAATTCAATAAATAAATATTTACATACCATCCACATGTCTGACTGTGTTTTGATTTCATCAGCATTATGTATTCAGAACGTTTGTAAAATTCTGCTAAAAAGTAAGGATATTTCTTTTTAATATCCATTTAAAAAGTAACATAACTCAGCTGGTGCCACTCAGAAACTAATAGCCAGATACTGATTTTAATAGTTTTATTATTCTATCATTTTTGGAAATGAGAATGAGTGTTACTCAAAATTAGCAGGCTGTAGAGGACAAAAATGTATGTCTTAAATTTATTAAAACTTCCCTCGTGAATTAAATTTGCAAGAAATATTATGCATTTAAGACGATCTGGAAAGGATGTGACCATGGCCTCCCATGCTCCCCCTTGATGGCGCCACAGTCTTCGTGAACTGAACTGTTTTGTTTTTTTAATATAACTCGGGTCGATCGCTAAGATATTTTTCATTCCCATAAAATAATATACTCTGAAGCATACATTGAGATTTTTTTCAACGCTGCAGATTGTATCACAAATCTGGCTCATTACTGTCACCGCAACTTCCTCTTTAATCCCGTCAAGATGACATCAGTGTTATCGGGGGAGGGCTGAGGAGGGGGCGCCGGTTAACGCCATTTTCACGCTCCGAGCGGTCACTCATCGTCTCGCGGGGCTGTCATCTGCAGCACCGATTCATTTGTGCAAGTCTGTCACGTGACGCCTCGGTCTGGGCAGTGACGCGGAGCTGCTGTTGGTATGGAACAGGACAGGATATTCACCTGAGCGGCTCCGGTTGGACTCAATGTTTTGACGTAGGGCTGCTAGGTGCTAGCATGTAGCTAACCGGACTGTAGCATTTGATGCAGTAGGGTCCAGCTAACCAAAAACACCCAACCCCTGGACGAGGCACTGGTTGGAATTTCTGCTTCTTCCTTCTTAATATTTTTCACAACCGTAAGTTGTTGGTGACGGAAAAGGGGGGACAGCTCGGGGGAAACGAGAAGGGCAAATTGGAACGATTCAGTGGAGCTCCACTGGCAACGAATGTCCCACAGAACGGTAAGAATGGCTCCGAGTATTTATTGGGCGGCACTCATCGGCTAATTAATGCATCTCACTGACATACAACGTTCAGAATGTGATTTTTAAACTATTTTCTCAGCGAGCACGTACTTGAAATTGAAGCGTGTAAATAAACTGAACAGCGGTGGTTCAGGGAATACGCCGGCTGTTCAGTGTTCACGCTGATGCCAGGAATTAGACGCCACAAGCAACTGTCAATGAATGCTAGCTCGGAGTTTGCTCTGTGGTTCGACGGGAAAGTTCTGGCTAACTAGTTCTTCTGGTTAATCCACTTGGAAGCGAACAAATAAGAGCACGAGCCAGACAGACAGAAGTATGCCTGTCAGCTTCTGAAAACGCCTGAGGGAAAAAAAAAAGTCTCGTCTTTTGCATCTCATTGATATTCAGAAGAGATTGAGAAGTGTCGGACAGTCCCTTTTCTGAGACACAGTGGATCTCAGTGTGCAGCTCACAGCTGGGAGACCTGAAGGTGTCTGCTGTGGACGTTTCACATTTCAGGGCTCGTGCGGATCCACAGGGAAGTTCAATTGTTCTCACAGGTCCACTCCCACTCCCACAGGTCCACTGCCACACCTGGGCAATTATACCGTCTGAGTCAACGTCCTTTGACTAACAGAGGAATGGTTGCGCTCAGGATGTACTGCAGTTTCAATGCAGTAATTAAGAGTCATTTTGTGAGTGGAGGAGCATAATTGCCAAAGTCATATTTTTATGTTCTTGTTAGTAGTTTATTTTCATGCAAATGTTCAGAGAACTTCTGTAAATAAGACATGGGCTGCTATAAGGTTCTCGTATTGACCCAAAAGTTGTATAACATGGCTTAAATGTAAATGTATTAATCAGTAAAAAGCTGTTCAAATTTAATGCTGGAATAACGTTACATTGACTAGAACAGTTATGGTTGCTGGACTGGAGTAGTCATTCAAAACACTTTCACACTAGAGCCACAGTTACCCATAAGCAGGGACATGTCTATTGACCCAACACCTTGGCAGGCAACTTGAGGGTAGGAATTGAACCCACAACTTTTTCCGATTGCAAGATATGATGCCTGTTTAGCAGTTAAAGATGTTTTTTAAAAAGTGATGATTTTTAGCAGGTTAATTAGATTGGAGGTGGCCTGGAGTTAGCCATGTTATAGACATGAACCAAGATTTAAAATGACCTTAATATGAGAGAGGACACTGCTTTAGTTGCCAAACTCTGAATGTTTTTCATGACCAGAGATATCTTTAAACTTCAGAATCTTTTTTTCTTGTAGAAATAAAAAAAAGGAAACTATAAAAACCTTTTTGGCTGCTGACCAGCAGTGCACAGCAACAGATGGGGGAGGGACACTGCTTCCCCAGGAAGCCAGAGAACACTGATCATGGTCGTGTTTCACCATAGTTTTTCTGAAACACAGCCTTTATGTACCTTCATAAAAGTCAACAGTTCATGTCTGTGGTGGATCAAAGTCTAACTTCCCATCAACTCACCAGCTAAAAAAAAAAAAACAGGATCACACAAAACAGCAAAAAACTGAAGACCCGTCTGAACTGATGTACAGTTACTAGTTCAAATTTCTTAAACCACTCTGATTGATGAGTTTGAGACATTATTTTCCATGGTAACAGGTAAGTGGTGGAGGAATGAGTTTGATCACCGAGTTGATTTCTTCCAGAGTCGATGAGCTGGAGCTCCAGCTGATGTGTAAATGATTTGATGCAAGAAAATTACAAACAATCATCTTCATATAACTGCAGCGCGAAGCTGGTGTCTTCAGTCAGAGACTTTTTCAGAACCACTGTAACACAGACCGCTTTAGATCTTCAGCCATCAGCATCGACAACAACTCTGATTAAAATGATCTGTTACTTCATTAATGCTAGAGGGGAAATAAAGGGAGTTTTGACTTGCAAATGTTTTACAAATTTTGCTGAACATTAAATTGACCCAAAATTTATTATGGCAAACTATAACAGCATCGTTCAGAGATCATTTTCAAATAATATATTGACTATAAGAGAATAATGCATGTTTGCCTTCTTAAGGACCAATAAACTTAAATTTTCTTAAGAACCAGAAGAGTCAATAAATACAAATAAAATTAAGAACCCCACACAATCAAAACCATTAAGAAACTAATGGAAATCTGTGTAAACATAATTGCCCTTTAAAAAATATTAATCACCTGAATGGAGATTATGGTGCTTATTTTAAATTATTATGCAAATTAATTAATTCGCAGGCTTAGTGATGGTAGAACACTGTGGGTGTTTGCAGAATGTCCTAGTACTTCATCATATTTGAATACCGGTGTTTAATTTGTGCTGTGAGCAGTTCTATAGACAGCAGAGATGTTGATGTACTTATGCAAGCACAGGGCAGGTCAGGTCACATGACTGAGGAAACCACAACTCAGTGAGATCAATGTGAAAAGGTGAAATACAGAAAAACCATAAATATTTTACATTAATGTAGTTTATATGGGCGTGTTATAAATAAAGTTTTGCAGAACGTACGCAAAAAGTATCTGCATAAAAAAGTATCTGCATAAATTGGAGCTGCACAGCTTGCTAGCAGTGCAATGCAGGACAACAGCAAGTCTAAAAACTATTTGAGGTTCAGTTTTTATAGCCTTGGACTCATGCTGAGTCAGGTCTGAACTTGTTTCTATTTTCAAAGTTTTGGTTTTAAAAAAACTGTTTAAAATGTCATTTAAAAAGATGGTCATCGCTGCATGTTCATATGAGAAATAGTTAATGTAATTCTATTATTAATGCTTTTACTATTTAAATGATCAGTTATTACTGTTGATCTTGAAAGAGTAACATGTTAAAAATGATCGCTGCTTGCTCAAAATGGCATTAAAATAGTGAATGAATGTGTTCTATCAGTTATAGATATGGATATAGAAAATCCTGACTAAGAGACTGTTAACACAGTTAACATGAATAGTAATTTATTGGGTGATGTAGATGGGAGAGGGGTGGGTGAAATGATAAGTTTATACTTCTACCAACCCCTTTGGTTGTGTAAACATAATTCACTACTATGTATTTTACATTTTGTTTAATTATACTTATTCAATAAAGTCAAACTTGGTGTTTTCATCAGATAATAGCCCTGCTGTGATTTGTAATATGCAAAAGCACGTCTTCTGAGCTGATGAACAACTTTCTAATTAAGTAGAAGATTAAGAGTACTTCGAAGTTGCTTTTTTTTCATTTAACCCTTTCCGAAACCCTTGAGGTTCTAAAAAAAAATATATATATATCAGCTTAATTGAAATATTTTGGGGACTCTAGTTAGTTTCTCCTCGCTTCACAAACCCTGTTTGTCACTGGCTGCTTCTGCGCCCATCCGTTCCCGTAACAACAGTACGCATGCAGTGTCAGCTTCCAACTTCCTGTGGATCTGATAGGCTGCGGCCCGGTTGCCGTGTCACATGGAGCGATCGGAGCTGCAGGCTTTCCTTGCTGCGTCCGCCTGCTTTGGTTTGCAGCTCGCCGTCTTCTCTCTGGTGCGTTCGCTGACATCTGAAATGTGTGTGGCGGTTCAGGCAGAACTCGACGTCTCCACCTGGACCTATAGAAGCGTTTACACAAAGGTGGGGTGACTGCTTTGCTACGCTATTAGGGAAACGAACAATGAGACACGCAGGAGTTTCATTTCTGTATTTAACCACATGATGCTTTTGTAATCATTCAGCTGAAATCAGTGGAGTTTGTCTGCTGTGCTTTAAGAGGTGTATTTAGTAGCTCGCTATAAGTTCTACAAAGCACTCCACTATAATCCTCTTATGCGGTGTGTGTGCGCGTATGTGTGTGTGTGTGGAGAAGTCTAAAGTATGTGAGGAGAGGTTATTGAAAGCTGTCACTAATTAAATCTGCATGTTAAGAACATATATGAACTGATTGCTGTAGAATTTTATCATGTCATTAAGAGGCGTTGTTTATTCCAGGAAATGTTTAAGGAGGCGGCCCATTTGCCTCATTATTTGTGTCAGATGTTTAGAGGTTTTTATGTGCAACAGTCCGTCCTTTGTATCACTTATCTGTAAATCAAACTCGGATCACAGCCCTCAGAACCGTCAGCAGACAGCCGTCTGGTTTGAACCGTGTCCTCCATCGGCACCAGAGACACCAGGATGCTGCTGCTCTCAAACGGAGCGCTGTTCATCGCGTTTAATTGGATAATGTTTCACAGGCATAGAGTATGTGAAACGTACAGAGAAGGATACATGACTTTCATATTATCGTATAATCTGAAAATTGTGTGATTCTCATCAGTCAATACCTTGCAGAGAAACTGTTTGTTGAAATCACAGCTGCAGTAACTCAACCGGTAGAGACTGAATGTTTGTAACATTACTCAGGCTTAGCCAGATAGAGAAAATTGGAGTGTTCATGAACTATTTCAAAGTTTTGCCTCACTTTTTTTCCCTTTTTCTTTTTTTCTTGTTAAAGTCTGACTTCTGTCTGTTGGACAGATGGAAATAAATATTGATTATTGAATATCGGTCCAATTTTACTTGCAGGACCAATCCTGAAATACCAATGTGTAACATTGGTGATTCTTGGAAGTGTTTCATATCGGGCAATATTGATAATTATTGATCAGTTGCTTTTTTTTTTTATTGTAAATATCTGAAACACTGCCAAACTGGTGGTGTGACGTTTCCTGTTTTATCCAGAGTTTTCATTCCAGATGGTGAAACCTGAATCTGCTGCTGCACAGGTTACTCAACAGGTCATTGCTAGGCAACCAAGTACTTACTGATGGAGTTGATGCCACCCACTTTTTGAATCGAGCCTTGAGAGATTGAGCAGATAAAGTCTTGACTCTTCCTACATCTCCCAGAAAGGAGTGCGGTTCTGGACCGGAGTGCAGTGGCTATCAAATGTTTTATCTATTAATACTGATCATGTGTCTACCGCCACATATATTGTTATTGATTTATTGTCCAGTTGATACTGATACAACGCTGTAATATTGTGCATCGCTACAGAAAAGTGACTTTTCTCTTAAACAACTTCTCCACTGAAGACTGTAGTGGAACTCACACAAATTTTAAGTGCATTTCTGTTAATCTTGACCACACCTGGTTCTTTAGTAAGAGATGTATTACACACTGTTATTATTATAATACAATGTTTTTGCACTAAATTGCTGTTTTTCTGTTGGAATGATGCAGTTGTGCAAGTCAGTAACCACTTCTTTTTTCTTTTTCGTTTCTTTTGTTGTCTCTGAAATGTGCAGGATGCGTGAGGACATGTCCACCATGGTGTGCGTGAAAGAGGAGGAGGACCCGGGGGAGAAACTGTCTCAGGATGAGATCATCTCCCGGACCAAGCAGGTGATGCAGGGCCTGGAAGCCCTGAAGCAGGAGCACCATTCCATCCTGGAGGGCCTGCTGGGCACGCTGCGCTGCCTGAAGCAGGACGAAGAGGGAGTCCTGGTGGAGGAGAAGTCGCACATGATCCGGAAGTCCCTGGAGATGCTGGAGCTCGGTCTCAGTGAAGCTCAGGTAGGCACAGTCGGCGCTTTGGCCGCTGACGAACGAGGAACCTGTAGAGATCAGGAGGATTTGATTGTTTTCAGGACTGGTGAAAATATTACAGCTTGGGTGGGTAAAATTGCCAACATTATATACTGATGTTCTCATGGAACCAACACTGGAATAAATGACACAAGTAAATCCCTACTGATCCCTACATTCAAAATGACTGATTCATTTTGGGTGTTTATTATATTGTTTGTAATTTTTTGGATAATAATTAGTTCAGATTAGTGGTGTCCAAACATTTTGCAACATGAGCAAGAAACCCAGAGTTGAAAGCATTGAGGGTCTTCTCCAACTTAAAGTACAAAATCATTTTGTTGTGATTCTTATTGTTTTTTTTATTAGCACTCCAAAAACATTAAACACTACTAGAAAAGTAGCTATTTTTGTCTTAATTACATTTTTAATTTTATTTACTCAATTTAATTTCAAACAATGTAAAACAGAACTTTTTTGTAAAAAAGCTTTTTGTTTCTAATAAAATGTCGCTTTTTCTGGATGTTATAGGCCTTCTTACACTATTCTTCTGCACAGATTGTTGTAATATGTTTAAATTTGGAGATGTTTATAGGTATGAATATTAGACACTGGACATGTGGCAATGACATGGGAGTTTTGTGTTTGGACCTGGCCGACTGCAGCAAACTGTTAATGTGTTGCAGGTTAAACAGAGACATTCTTAGACACAACTGAATGAAAATGAGAAGTGAAGAACAAAAACAGAAGTGCTTTTGATTTTCTTTTAAATCGCAATTTCCTGTGCCAATGTGAGTCATAAATGAGTTGTTCATGTTGCTGCCTCTCCTTAAGCCATCAAATGAAACTGCACAGCATGAACACTCTGCAGACTAATTTACATCTTGTAGGTTTTCTTTAGTTTTGGGACTTGGTATAACTAATGTCTCTGTGCAGCAAACTCATCATCTGCACACAAAAAACCTCATTAAATTTGTACTTTAACTACAACATGAAAGTAAAGTTCTGAAAGCCAGAAGAGAGTGAGTTTTCAGGCAAAAAAAATGTTTTAGCTTTTTATAACAGATCAGTGATTGGTCAAAAAACTGCAATGGTTGCAAACCAAGAGAGTATACATGTTCGGTTTCTATTCAAAGTTCAAAATCCATTATGTTAGTTCCCTTTCTTACAGACTGTGCAAGAAATAATGAGATTCTTCAGATATTCCTGATATTCGGATCTGAAAATATTTTGCAAAGGCTGGACTGAAAACTAGTGCAGATAAGATGAGAAAATTTCCAGCATTTTTGCATCATTTATCACTTTTTATGATAAATTTCTTCTTTAATTTATTGTTGTCATGTTAAACTCCATATAGTGATGTTTACGATACTCTAAAACTGTCTGTGTTAACAGGATTGTTAGATTTAATATTTTCTTAATCAAGTTTATTTGTATAACACATTTCAACAACAAGGCAGCTCAAAGTGCTTTTCATAATAAAAACACAATGTTTGATCAATGAAAACATCAGTTAATGTGAACATTGTTTAAACGCAATTATGATTTGGAGTTTCATGTAAATCACACTTTTTTTATATGGCTGCTGCCCCAAAGAAGAATATTAAAAATGGGAATGTTTTTCAAGAGCAGTGTTTCTGCGGCTACAGAACAGTTGCCTAAAAAAGAACTAATAAATCCTTCCTATCGTCACTTCTATCGTTATCACAGTGGTACCACAAAATATCTTGGTAAAACATTAAGTCCAGATCCCTGACACAAAATATGTTGCTTCTTCCACACATCACGCACCACGTTGACTCGAGTTACCTGATCTGTGCTGGAATGTGTCTCTGCTCAGGTGATGATGGCGCTGTCCAGCCACCTAAGCTCCGTTGAGTCAGAGAAGCAAAAACTGCGGGCGCAGGTACGCAGGCTGTGCCAGGAGAACCAGTGGCTGAGGGACGAGCTGGCGGGAACGCAGCAGAAACTGCAGAAGAGCGAGCAGAGCGTAGCGCAGCTGGAGGAGGAGAAGAAGCACTTAGAGTTCATGAACCAGCTGAAAAAGTATGACGAGGACCTGTCCCCCTCGGTGAGTCCTCAGCTCCTCCTGTACGAGAGTTCAGAGCATCATCTGCAAAGAAATAGATCCTTTTTTTGAGTTAGAAAACGTCAATCAAGCCACATTTAATGGATCAGTGTGCGACTTGTCATATTGAGTCTGACTGTATGGAAACCTTAATTACAAATAATTTCACCTAAAACGTAAATCATGTTAAGTTGGTTTTGTTTAAAGGGGCATCATTATGGAAAATGGACTTTATGAGCTTTATATCATGTTACAATGTTGCTGCCTCATCAAAAACAAACCTGGAATTAAAATGTTACTTTGATTCTTTCATGGATATTTGAGAAGTCCTTTAGTCACCATGGCAACCATTCAATTGTCCAAAAAACCTGGGTGGACCTAGCTCCACCATTGAGGTGAAGCTCGTCCTCAGAGCTGCAGTTTCTGGACTTCAGGGCTTCCTCCTCAGAGCAGCCAGCAGCAGTTCTCAAACACCTGGTGGAACTTCAAATTCAAGCCATTAAATTGCAAAGTACAAATTGTTTTGAGTGATACATATAGCATTTTCTTTAACAACTGAAGGTGACATACTAGTTGATTGTGCTATAAAATGCTGATATGTGGAAATTACATGAAACTGCATAAATCCTCTCTTCTTGAATAAGACAAGATTTTCAAATGTTGGTGCTCCAATTATCAGTTTGAGATTAACTTTTTTTAAGACTGTTTTGGTTTCCTAATGAATTGTGTTGTGTGTACAAATCCCGAGAGCAGAATGGCTGCTTTGTAACTTAACTTGTTCCTGTTTTTACCCAAAAACTTGATATTCTCTTCTCCTTTTTTAAGAAAGAAAATCTGTCTGTTTTCTACCTTCTTTTAACCATCAGGAAGAGAAGGAGTGTGACTCCAGTAAAGAGACTTTGGATGACCTCTTCCCAGATGACCAGGATGACCAGGCTCCAGGCAGTAAGTGCTTTCATCTGCTCTCTATATATTAACATAATACTGTGTAAAAGTATAGTATGATTCCTGGTTTATTATTTATTTTTTTTGACAAGTTAAAATCTGAAAATCTTTGATAACTTTTAATGA
Source organism: Poeciliopsis prolifica (assembly GCF_027474105.1). Lineage (NCBI taxonomy): Eukaryota > Metazoa > Chordata > Actinopteri > Cyprinodontiformes > Poeciliidae > Poeciliopsis > Poeciliopsis prolifica. The sequence continues at coordinate 1,841,825 of NW_026562422.1, read as the reverse complement.
CATTCAGAGCAATTTTTGAATAATATACACACATAAACATAAAATGATTGAGCTCAACAACAAATATATTTATTGTTTTTAATGTCGTATTAACTTTTTATGCAAAAAGGTGATTTTTTTTTCTCTTGTTATTAATGCTTCAATATCTAATGTGTCAGTTTTGATTGATTAATCAAAACTAAAGTCCTATTTTATGCATATTTATTTGGTTGAAAGTGGTTTTAGGCAGTTAAAACACATTAATTTTACACTTAGAAAGGACGGAAACCTAGACATGCGGTAGTGGTGATGTGGAGCAGGTGGGGAGAATCACACAGTGAAAGAAAAATAAATCAAGATAAATAAGACAGAGATGCGTGTGGAGCCATTACATAAGCCTGTTGATGCAAAAACATGCAACACATGCTTTTTCCGACATCCACTGCTCCCATAATATCAGTTGAAATGCTACTTTTTGTGTCTGGTATAAACAGACTTTGGATTCAAACACCACCTGCAGAGGCACCTGGTTATTTATATTGCTTTTCTGAACATTAAGTTGTCTGTTCACTTCACTGCGTTCTAATAGTGGAGAAAAAATCTAGAAAAATAAATTGGTATCATGAATTTGAAATAAAATATGTAAAATGCACGAAGAGACAGGATGGTGGTATGTGAAGAAAATGGGCCTCGTTATTCTTGGGCCTCATTATTATTATTCTTTCAGTAACTGAAGTGCCCGAGGCTCTCAGTGTCGGTACGCGGTTGATGCGGGGCGAGTTGTGGAGAAGATTTAGCTGAGCTCTGAGCTTGTTTAGGCAGCCTGACTTGCCATTAGGGGTTTTTATAAAACTGCAGTCAACAGGACAGGAACAATGGGCATGACAGCCCTGCATTCACTGAAATCAGCTCGCAGCTTAAAGGCCCATTTTTGCCTGCAATTAAAATGAAATACACCACAGCTTTCTGTTGTAACTTGAATAAAAAAATAGAGAGGTATTTAAAGCAGTGCAATGCAACTGTAAGTAATGTAACTGATGATTTTCTTATTCACCTTTAAGAGGGACATTTCAAGTTCCAGCTTTGATTTTATTAAAGATGCAAGAGTGACAATAACAATATACTGACGCATCTGACTGCAAGAGCTTGGAAATAAACCAAAGAGCAGTTTCTGATTTAATTGAAAATGTTCTCATATAAAACAAGATTTAAAAAACTAGCTACAACCAGATTTATATCTCATTAAAACCAAAATATATTCTCTTTTGAACAAGAAAGATGGTAACAGTAAAACAGGAACATCTCCTGGGATATTTAGAAGTAGAGAACACTGGGTGAGGAGGAGGAGAGAAATATCGAGCCGCTCTATGCCTTTTTAACAAGTCGTAATCTGTCAGAGCTGCGCATCTTCTATATAAAACTCATCTCGTTAAAATTAGAAGCTTTCTTGTTTAAGGAGGTCCATCCATTGTCTTTACATGCCTGTCCCTAGAGGGGTCAGGAGGGGTTCTGCTGGCTATTCCAGTGGTCAAATGGGCCACCAGTCCATTATAGGGCAACACCGAGAAAGATGGAAAAAACAATCACGCACGCACGCACACACACACACACACACACACACACACACACACACACACACACACACACACTTGTTTTTGAACTTGGCTTTTGGGAGGAAGCCAGAGTACCCGGAGAGAACCCTCCCTTCCACAGGGAGAACATACAGAAAGACCCCTGAACCAGTTCCAGAAGATGAATTTTGTATTTCGTTATAGAGAGATGAGTTTTATGTCTCGTTTTAATGAGAAACTGTTTTGTTTTAAGAAGAAACTAACCTTGGTGAGGTGAGTTATATCTTCTTTTAACAAGAAAAAACTAGTTTTAACAAAATGATGAGTTTTATATTTGATTTTAACGTGATGAGTTTTACATCTTACTAAAACTGGAGTTTCTGATTAAATCTGAAAAGTTTCCTGTTTTAATATGTTTTGCATCGTTATAACAAGAAAGTTTCCTCATTTTAACAAGAAACACTCTCGTTGTAACGAGATTTTTTTCTCCTGAGTTTATTAACGGGGTCTAGCAGTTAAACTGATCTGTAACAATACCAGTGAAAACATTCTAGAGGTGTTTTGTTGTCTTGTATTTCAGTGATGTGTTTGTGTTTGTGCGTGCAGTGCAGCCAGCTCATGGGAGCGCAGCGGCTGCAGCTGCCCAGCAGGGTGGCTATGAGATCCCAGCCCGCCTCAGGACCCTCCACAACCTGGTGATCCAGTACGCGTCCCAGGGCAGGTACGAGGTGGCCGTGCCGCTCTGCAAGCAGGCACTGGAAGACCTGGAGAAAACCTCTGGACACGATCACCCAGACGTAGCCACCATGCTTAACATCCTGGCACTTGTATATAGGTATAGTATTTCAGCTTTCACTACATGTTTGGAGTACTCATTCATTTTCTGTTGCCTTAACATGTTTTCGATAAGTAGCAGAGTTGGACATTTTATCTTAAAATATGTGTTAAAATATTTTTTTTCTGAAGACTGCAGAGGTTCACAGACCACAAGTCATTGAAAAAGGCCTAACTAACAAATCCTTTTCTCCTTTTATGAGAGAAAAAATGGCCACATACGCATGAAATAATAACCATTTAATTAAAACAAGCTCAATAATTTACATTTACATAATTTATTGTTTTCTCTTTTCTCTCTTTCTAGCAAAAACCAGATGATAAAAGTCTTCTGTGCTGTTCCCTAAAGGGAACAGCACAGAATGATGGTTTTGTTAGAGATTTCATAATTGAGTTTTATTTGTTGTTTCTGTTTTGCTTTTTTATTTTTGATATTTAAAATGTCTTCCAGTTCCAGTGTTAAATGTTCATTAGAACTTAGTGTGTTTTTGCATTATATGACTTAAAAATGGTCTCAGAACAACAATAACATTGTTTATTGCAATAACTTCTGGGACAATTTTTCATCCAGAAAAATGAGTTATTGTGACAGGCTGACCAATTGGCCTGTGTATGAGCTGCTTTTTATCACTGCTGGATAAAAAATCTGGGACGGACTAAATGCTGGAGCGGAGTGCTTCTGTTCTTCCATCAGAGATTTTAGATGATGTCCAATATAATCTGTTTTTTCCCTGATATTATACTGATTTCCAATATTATTATCGGACTGGGACACACTTACTTGTAACATGACTATACTTTGAAATGTTTAGCTTGGATTCTCAGATTCTCGTTGCTTTGCGTTCAGATGAAACCAAAGATAGATTTACACCAGCAAAAATGGAAGTGTCCAGCTCTTCCACCAGATGGGTGGAAATGAATACTAATAATCCATTTTATTTTTCACACTTCTCTGAGTACTTGAGTACCTCTCTAAGTACTCAGATACAAACTACATTCCCAAGATACCAAGAACAAGAATGACGCAGAGGAATTGCACAGCCATTTTTCCTAGACTGTTGTTGGATGTTTTCTTGCTTGAAACTCAACTTGTCAGCTCACTTATACATCACTGCAGAAAACAAAGTATTACCTTGCTTTGTGTATTTATGTCCCACTCTTTAATCCTGTCTTTAAGGGATCAGAACAAATACAAGGAAGCAGCCAACCTGCTAAACGATGCTCTGGCCATCAGAGAGAAAACTCTTGGCAGAGACCATCCAGCTGTAAGTACATCTGCCTGCATAGAGTACTAGGTAATACTCATACTGTCATTTGGTTTGAAATATTTGTGAGCAAAGCTGACCCCCAAGTAGACCCTTTTAGAAGTAAAATGACTAATGGCAGATGAAAAAGATACCCGATTTATGTTGTGGCAAACAGTTGCTCAACTGAGCGTAAAGACCAAGAATGTCAAAATAAAGCTGTCCTGCATTTAGAGAGCTCATTACTTTGTTTTTTTTTTTTGGCTTGTTATAGTCGGGACGACAGTGAAATATATTTGTAATGAAATGCTGCATTTATAAACTGTTCCAAAAGAAAAAAAACAAAACAAAACAAATGCTCTACAGAGCCAGTGACTGTCGATGGTTAATTTGAAGTAAAAGTTGCCTTGAATTGTTAATATGCCACACTATCGAATTTTGTGTTCCTCTAACACAAAATGACATCACTTTTTGTTTTCCTAATGTGATTTCATCTTCTTATTACATAAAAGACACAAAGATTTGGGTGTCTGTTTTTACTGAATACATAAATGTAAAAGTTAGAAATTTATTTAGTCAGAAACATCGATGCATTTTATGTTGTCACACAAAACACATTACGTTTGTTGTCACACCGTTTGCCTGCACTATGTATTGTTGACCTGCTCCCAATGGATAAACACAGAAACCACTAACAGATAAACAACGCTGCCATTCCCCTCACTTTTCACAGTAGATGTAACTGGATGGCATTGAAACGCCTTAACCCATATAAAATGTATATCTTTCTGGTTATAACTCATTAAGTTGGTAGTTCAAACAAGTGATTTACGCATCAATTTCCTTCTGTTTGTACATTTCGAAGTGAGCATTAGCAGGTGGACTAACTATGTTAACCCCAGCAGGACAATGTATTTCCTGTTTGGAGCCTCATCACTCTTCAGTTTATCAAACTGAGTAAGCCCTCCTCTCCTCTCCTCCAATCTACCACTGGGCTCTGATTATTTGTTTCCTCATTCTTAATGTTTTTCTATAATTTATAGTTTTCCTTTTACATCTTGAACAAGCCAAATGTGACTCATCTGTTATCACATTTTATTTATTTATTTATTTTTAGAACCATACCTTTCTGTTTGCTAAGATTTTAACGCTTATACATGTAGACTTAATTAGACGGCCTCACATTAAACCAGTCAGGTTAATTATCCAGCTCACCAGAATTAAAAGCTGAGAAAAACAATTTAGTTCTTAGAAGAGATTTAAAATCAGCCAAGCTCCTGGCAGATCTTTGGTAATGGGAGACTGTTCTACAGTTTAATAGCTTTAGCTGAAAGAACTCGGTCTTCTTTACTCACCAGTTTGGTCCTTGAAAGCATTTGGTTTTTACATCTTAAATCCTAAAATGGCAGTGTTTATGAAAAAAATCTGAGAGGTAAGATGGTATCAAAATATTTAAAGGCAGAGAAACCAATTTCATTCACAAGTTTTAATCAAATGTGACCTGCTGGTACTGATTTTTAGAATTTCTAATAATTGAAAAATGTTATTTGTATAGCGCTTCTCTAAACACTGAAAGAAGAACACATGAATACATCGCATGTGAAAAGAAACAGGATAAGCAAAATAAAGGCTGATTAGCTCATTTGATTTTCTTTTTGAGGTTCATAAAATATAAAGATATAAAGACTGAATGATTGTTTTTCTTTTGAGAAGCCAGTTTTAAGCACATTGACATTTATGACATTGGTTCACACCACTTTTTGGGAAATGGTTAAATGATTGTGTTGGAAATCATTTTGTTGGCTGTGATAAGTTTAGATTGTGTTTTTATTTATTTTTTTCTGACTTGTACAAAAAATAAAGGACCCTTTACTAAAGATAAGTTATATTAAATAAACCAAAGAAGTTTTAATAATCATAATACATTTTATTTGTAGGTGCCTTTCTTGACACTCAAGGTCACCTTACATAATTTATATTAAGTCATAGGGACCTTTAACATATTGGCTCTTCCTATGATCTTCTCCTGTCCACCTTTGCTGCTCTGCACTTTGTATCTTTTTGTATCAGCCCTTACAGTCACATCACATCTTTTCTTTTCCTCACGTCGTTCCTCTTTTTGGCTAATGGATCTCACAACGTAATCTGAATTGAGTTGCAACAACACACTTCCAGCAGCCTCCCTATTTCTGAGTGGATGCAGGTTCAATCAACTTGATTTGGATCATAATACTGGTCACCGCAATCACTTCCTGATTGTATTTTGTCATTTATAAGGCACCTCACTTTTCCCCTCGTCAAATACTCGTGTCAAATCGGTTGCATTGCACTAGTGTGGTGTTGATTGAGTTGTTTGTGGCGAAATTTGATCAAACATTTAAAAACATTGTAAGATAATGAATGTTTTGTGTCGTTGGTAGGTGGCAGCTACCCTCAATAACCTGGCTGTCTTATATGGGAAGAGAGGGAAGTACAAAGAGGCAGAACCTCTCTGCAAGAGGGCGCTGGAGATCAGAGAAAAGGTACGTCCGCTATCAGTGGGATTAGTGCACTAAAGAACCACAAGTAATTGAAAAGAAGGACTTGTCCTTGGACCATGGAACGCATTCACAGAATATTTTCCGTCTTTGACGGGGTTGCTTTAGACAGTGAAGGACAAATCTGAAGGTCATCCATCATTTTTGCAGGTTGCAATGCACTCCTCTAACCACTTGGTGCACATGTGCAGACATTTTGAACTTTACATTGCTGAGATAACTACAGAGATTGAAAAAAAAACTATTTGAGTATCATGTCTGATCTGGACACTAAGCTCAATTCATCTCGCTTTCTGGGAGCTGACAGCCTGTTTAAGAGTTATAGACAGGACGCTTTTTAATGGAAACGCACCAATTGTGAAATATTTTTTCTTCCAACATTAGCAGAACATCAAAAAAGTTTTGCATACATTTGTTTTGAAAACACAGTTTGTGATAGAGCTTCCATAAAGCAGTGAGGTATTGTGAACACTAAAAGAGAGAGACTGAGAAGTCAGCTTGAGTTGAGATTGAAGAGTTTTTGCTCTTCTGTACACGTTGTCCCTGAATGCACCTTAGAGGTTCGGCTTTTATAATGTTCCAACTCCAGGCGGTTGAATGCTACTAGAGGCACCAAGTTTTATTTGCTCTTATATTTTCAGTCTGATTAGTAATCTGTTCTCTCAGAATATATAAGATTAGTAAACTTGTTAAAATTTTAGAGAAAGTATCGATATATTAGGTAGTATTTTCTTTTAGCATACCTGCAAAGAAAAAAATCAACCAGATTTATATTGACTCAATGGATTGGAGTTGAGTACATAATCTTTATAGTTTTGTTGTATAAGTATATCAATCATGTGAGCCATAAGTGGGTAACTGCTTCTATAACACCTACTGACTTATTAAGTCACATCTGTAAATGGAAGTGAGAACTGATCTTGCCTGTTGAAAGCATTTCCCATTTTTCATTGGAACATTTGAGCCTCTTCCTGAATGAACTGCCAAGGGATGTGGTGAAAGAAGAGTGCTAGTGGTTGGGATAAATAACATGAGGATACGGTATCCTGTATCACAGGAGAAAGTGTTAACAGTCAGGACTGTTGTATAAATTTTCTTTATATAACAGAGCCACCATGTGGGTTACAGACACTGAAGTGTGTCCACAGCGGGTTGCAAAGCAACCCTACAGGGTCAAGGCTTTCCACAGACTGGCTCAGTAAACTAACAGCAAACACCAAAGTGGAAAAATAACTTGCTAGTGTGAGGGTTTATTGCCTATCTTGTCTCTGTTTTTATGAGCGACGCCACACTGACGATTGCCGTTTCCTTTTACAAACATCCTTCCTCTTTTCTTCATAATTTCTCTGCTTGGTGACCCTGTTGACCCGGCCAGCTATGCTGCTCAGCCAGACTCGGAACACACCTTCTGCGATGATGTCAAGCTGCCTCGAATGATCCTATCAGAGATACCCTGATCAGGATCTTGTGGCCAGTTTCAGGCTACACTGAGATCATTAACAAGATCATCCTGTGTAATTGTTTGCTGATCCCTACCTGTTTGAGGAAAGATCTTGTATAAAGTTTCATTTTCCAAAAATTGTATGAACAATTGTTACCAGGATTCTTGTTGTGTTACCAAGATCTTGTTGATAATCTTGGAGCCTTTTGCAATTTCTTTTTTTGCCCTTCAACTACTCTTTGAAGATGTAGATGACTCAAGATTTTTGATTGTTTTATCTTTTTAAAGAAAGGAAACCCTTAATGTGTTTTTTTTAGGTGTTGGGCAAGGACCACCCAGATGTGGCCAAGCAGCTGAACAACCTCGCCCTGCTGTGCCAGAACCAGGGCAAGTATGAGGAGGTGGAGTATTACTACATGAGAGCTCTGGAGATCTACCAGACCAAACTGGGACCAGATGACCCCAATGTGGCCAAAACCAAGAACAACCTGGTGAGGAAGATTGAAGCTTTTAGGAGGGGAAAATACTTCTGTCTCAAGGCTGTGTCTTTGGCCTCGTTGGATCTCTTTTCACTGTGATTCTGATCACAATAGCCAGTTTTCTGTGTTCTTTAGGCTTCCTGTTACCTAAAGCAGGGCAAATTCAAGCAGGCTGAGACTCTGTACAAAGAAATCCTCACCCGCGCGCATGAGAGGGAGTTTGGCTCTGTTGATGGTAAGATTATATAAGATTGTTAACTAATTAATGAAATATATAGTTATCACAAACAAGTTAAAAGTATTCAACAATTCCTTGTCAAGTGTAAAATTAACCAGTTGTGGTGGGCAGTCAGAGGTCATCTGTAGTCCTGACTGAATTACAGCTGTCATAGAGACAAAAATAATTAGAAACTTTTTTTTTAAGCAACCCTCAACATCTGCTGTCAAAAGGAAGACACCTATAAACAAAAACAGCCTTTTAGTTTCCATGTTCTAGTTGCCACAGCTGATTTTGTTTTTCTCTTTCAGATGAGAACAAACCAATCTGGATGCATGCTGAAGAGAGAGAGGAACAAAGCAAGGCGAGTTTGATTCTTAAATGTCCGTTTAAAATCATTTGTTTGTTAAATCTTAAGGTATTATGATGTTCCTTAATGGCAGTGGTGCACAAGTTAACAATTTCAGGTTCCTTCTTGCAAATCAAAGGCTTTAACCTGCCTGTGTTATTGGACTAGAACACAGAATAAATGTTGTATGTTCAGGCTTCTCTTTCTAAAGAATAGCTTTGTATCTTATTTCACAGGGGAAACTGAAGGATGGTTCACAATTTGGAGAATATGGAGGCTGGTACAAAGCATGTAAAGTTGACAGGTCAGTTTTTTCTCCTACATCTGACATCATCGGCCTGAAATATTGTTTATTATCAAGCTTGTTTTTGATATTCCACGTTAATCAAAGTTATTCCCACTCCCAAATTAGCCCAGGACACACCTGAACCAATTTACACATTTTCTTTGAAAGATTTATAATTTATATTGTGGAGATAATAAAGTGAACATGCAGTAAATCGTCAAACAATTGCAGTTCTTATTTTACTGATCAGCAAAGTGACTTACAAACATTATAATCCTCTCACCGCATTCCAGCCCCACGGTGACCACAACCCTGAAGAACCTGGGAGCTCTGTACAGGCGGCAGGGCAAGTTTGAGGCAGCTGAGACTCTGGAGGAGGCAGCCATGCGATCCAGAAAGCAGGTGGGCTGTTTCACTTCTGCTGGTTGAAGTGAGTCAAACAGCACAAGTGTTTGTACTTTCAAAAACAGAATGACTTTTTTTTTTTTTTGTATGATATTGAGGTTGGGTTAAAAGTGAAACTTTATGAAAATGCTAATTTTATTTAATCTAAAAATATTGAGGGTTCCTTCTTTGAGAATACTTAAATAGAATCTAGGCCAGAAGTTGTCAGAAACAGAGCAGGATGGCTCACACTGCAGAACTTTTTCTGAAGAATTATGTGTAAGAATATCCAAGTGAAACTGTAAAAGTTGAATGGCAAAAACATATAGCTATACAAGATAAAAATAGGCTAAATTAATTGTGCCTAATATCTTATTCAAGTCCAGATCGGCAAATGACATGCCACATTACTGTCTAGATCTTAAAAAGTACATATATGTAATTAATTGAATTACTTTGTTGCAGCTTATAAAATAGTTGCGGTGAAATTACATTGACTTGTTGTTGCAACCCGTTCCATTTTTAAAGTAACCTACTGAGCGCTGATGTGTTTCAGGGTCTGGACAACGTGCACAAGCAACGCGTTGCCGAGGTTCTCAGTGAACCAGAGGCCGGCGACAAGCATCGCAGCCGAGAGAGTCTGACTTCAGACACGGTGAAGTACGAGAGCGGGCCGGACGGTGGCGAGGAAGTGAGTATGAGCGTGGAGTGGAACGGGGTAAGTACAGTACACAGCCCTCAGCGCTTTATACCAGCAGCCTGTCAGCTGGAACAACAGCTACGTCCCTATGATACTCAGCCTCCATCTTTATGGACCAAAGCAACAGTTCCAAATGAGTAAAGAGAGTGAGGATAGAAGCAGAGTGACCATCTTAAAGTTCACTTCCCTCTGCAGATTACAATTGCAATTCATGTCTGTTTGGATGTTTGGGGGGAAAGCATTGTTCAGTGGCTTCTTTCAGTAAAGATACATTCAAAGTGTTTTTCTGAAACAGAATAGCATTATCTAAAATGGAAGCAATTTTACTGTTGAATCAGCTTCATATGGATGATTTCAATAGCATCTTAATGATGATGCTGATTGTCTGTCACTGCTGTTTCCATGCTGCTGTTGTAGTTGGGGATTGCTTATTGTAGGGTTTTCTCTTACAGAAACTCAAACATTTTTGGACAGAACGGGCACAAAAACATAGATTAAAAAAAAAAAAAAAGAATATTGAATTTTTACATGTTGTACCATGTTGGGTTGAAATGTGAGTAGACAATTTAAAGTTGCCTCAGGGGATAAAACTCAAGTCACACAAGTTGAATTATAGTCATTTAATGAGCCATCAAAAAAAATCTAAGATTTAAAAATTTTTTGTGTGATTTCCAATCTGTAATTTTGTGAATTTCAAACATTGCTCTTTTAATGTTACAGTAACATCCAAAGGTTTTATGACATGGATTTTAATTATAAAACCTTTTAAAAAGAATTATAGTATATCTTCTATGAAACACAATGAAGTTTCATCATATGAAGGGAAAAGCTACCAAATTACTGTAACCACACAAAGCGTTTCTCTTATGATGCATTAACTAGTCTGTATAGTTATAACAAAGACAATATGACAACAAACATTTAGCATCTTTGTTTGTCGCTGACCCTAAAACAGAAATGCTGTTTTCTCATATCTCCATTTCTATTGGAGTTTTCATAAATAATTGTTTTTAGTGATTTTTAAACTGAGCTTTTTGGATGAAAGGCCAAAGTGCATGAAATATATTTGTTTCCCCAGAGAGCCGGCTATGTGTGGACTTGGCCCAAGAGTATGTTTAGTCTAAAGCAGGCCAATAGGGGATCTGGTCCAGTCAAGGATGAAATCATTAGATCCCAGATGTCTGCTCGTTTTCTTGAGCATTCCTAGCTTAAAATGTTTTCTGTTCCACTTTCTAACCCACTTAAATCTACCACATATAAACCCATCCAGCCTGTCTCTCTGCAGCACAGTCAGGTCTCTAACCTTCCGGAGACTCTGCAGTGTTCTGCTTCTAGTCATGTAGATGGAGACGTGGCTGTAAATTTCTGCTGCTGCTTCTGCTGAACTAGTCCTCTTGCATAGCAACGGTTGCCATAGCATCCTGAACAATCAATGAGCATCTGAGCCACGGCTGGTCATGACTGGTCATGTGTTTGTAGAGAGGATGCAGCCAAATCAAACACCTGAACCTGACCGAGCTTCAGAAGGGATTGTTTTTGTCTTCATTTGTACTTAACAGAAATAAACATTCAGCTGAATTTATGTTATTAATAGATGATAAACTGTTGAATACATTATTGTCAAATTTGTTACATTTTTATGTCTGTACTTCACCATCTATCTGCGATTTAAAAACCATATTTTGGTTTTCAACTTGTCAAAGAAATGGTTTCCTCGACAGTGCCCTCTACAGGCAACTGTGAAATCACTTCTTTTCCCTCTAATTAATAAATCAAACTGAAAAATCTTTTCTGACTTAACCAGGGCTCTGTACTGTACTCCTGCTTGATGTTCTCTATCTGTGTGCATTGTGCTGCATGCATCCATGCATTTGTTTGATGTGCTGCTTTCTGAGAACGATAACTGTGACTTTTCTCCTCATTTTTTGTCCTTCACTTTTCTTTTTTCTACCTTTGTCCCTAAACATATTTGCAGCCAGAGAGAGAAAAAATGAAATTGCAGTGCATAGCTGACCTACTTTTAGCGCTACTTTAAATCTGAATTGGAGAAAATATCTAAGTTAATTGCTTAATGGGGGTGTGACATTTTTTAATAGGTTAGTTGAGCATAAAAAACCAAAAGACTCCTATATGTGTTGGCAAAATAATTGAAGCAGAGTTCTGGCTTCTCTCATGTGTTTTCTTTATTCCTCTCCTGTTTTTTTGTTTTGCTTTAACAAAGTTCCACGGCCTTAATTAAAGTCTCTCAGCTGTTTTCCAAATTCAGACACAGGATTAAACCAACACAGTGGACTGTTGAACAGCTCCACCTAGAGGCCAAATTAAAAAAATGCAGTATTTCATCATAAACTAATAGTGGAAAATGGAAGTTCAGACCTCGAGAAAACGTTTTCTAGCCAAGTGAGGAACCTTAGCCCCATTTGTGGAAATCAGACCTGCTCTACTTGCACAAATTGGAAAAATATCAAATTGTTTACCATGTTGAATGACCTAAATATATATTTCGATTTATGCCATTTGTTTCACTGATTTTTTTCATTTGCTTTTTCTGATGTGTGTACAGATGTAGTGCTTCCTTCCACTGTTTGGTGAACAGAGCTATTAGAGGAAACCTTGTGTGCTGCCTCCATCTGCCTGCTTTGCTTTGCTTTTGCAACTTTTGCTCCATCCATGTCTCATATGCCTTTGTTCTTCTACCTGTCACTGTTTATATTTCTCTCTCTCTCTCTCTTGTCTTTGTGCTCTGTCTGGATGGCAGGCTTAACTCCAGATGCCTTGTAATGGTTCTAAAAACTTGTCTTCTGCATGACGGATGCCTGGCCTCACCTCGCCTCCACCCCTCCAGCTTTGCGGTTTTCTTCAATTTCCAGCTCCAACCCCCTTTAAACCTTACTTTTTTTTTATCCCGGAGGGATTCTTCAGACCACACTGAACCTCACTGATACCACTCTGACGGCCCTCTAACCCGACTGAACCGTTCATCTGCTGTGACAGTATGTCCATAAACGTAGCTGTTGTGCCCAGAAATTCTCTTCATTTTGGCCTGAACTCCAAAGCAATGAGGTTTTTGTTCAGTTACTGTTCCTCATAAAAGTTTTCATATTTCTGGAACTTTTTCTCTTTTTGTCAGGATACAATCATAAAATTCAGTGTTGTGATTTTTGGAGGATTTTATAAGAGACTAACACAAAGTAGTGCATAATTGTGAAATAGAAGGAAAAGATACAGTTTTCAAAACCTTTTACAAATTAAAATCTGAAAAGTGTGGCAATTTTTTTTTTTAATTAGTCGGTACACCTGCTGCACAACATCGCCAGGTGTACCAGTGAATCTACATTCATATGTAGGACTGCAGCTAACAATTATTTTAATAATTGAGTATTTTATCAAGTATTCTGACAATTATTCGGATGAAGAAATTGGCACATTATGCAGATTTTTCATTTAAAAATAAAACTTCCATTGCCTAAAATTTGCATTCCTTTAGTGAACACGTGATCACATTTAGAAAATTTACTATTTATTTGACTTATTTTACTAATTGAATATTTATTTTGTGGAGTTGGTAAGAAAAGCTGTTTTGATAATGACTGAAGAGTGAAGGATACAAAAAGTACATGGAAGTTCACGGTTATGTGCAGCTACTTTGTGTTGGTTTATTACCTAAAATCTGTAAAAAAAAGAAAAAAAGAAAAAGGTTTGTGATTGTAACTTGAGCAAGTTATAAGGGGGAATATATTCTTTTGCATTTAAATACAAATTGCTAACAGTGTCAGCTGTCAGATGGTTGTTCAAAATCTAACACATGCAGTTTTTTACGACACCTGTGTATCTATATGCAGTTTTATGGAAACGCAGATCTCATTTATCAGAAATTACTTTGAACAAAAACCTTAAAAGAAATGCTGGGTTTTGTTCAAGAAGCAGGTTTCGACTATATTAAAAATAATCAGGATCAAGCATTGGATCCGCTCTTTTGTCATTAGTCGTGTTGGTAAAAACGGAGCCGACCTGAAGGCTACACATCCTAATGAAACAAAACTGTAACAAAATGGCAAGGACAAAGAGAAATAACACAGATGAGAAAAGAGACATTATGGCTGATGTTGATTTTCCTTTGGGTCAGAATGAAAGGGAAACGTTTGGATGTTCAAACACATCAGCTCCTATTAAAATCCACTACAATAATCCTCATGTCTCATAGAAACATAGCCTGTAGATGGCATTATGACATGACTAGACATTCCAGTCAGAGAACACACAGTAGATGTTATTCAAACTTTGTCCAATCCATTTCAAGCTTGTCAGCAGGTCATGATATCCTGCAGTTCTAATGAACTGTATTATCCATTTTCTACTGACAGAAATAATCAGAGTAGTGACTCAACACATTGTAAATGACGGCATCAGCATAACCAGGAGCAGCGTAGCTTGTAGTTCTGCACATGTAGGTCTCACTTCTTGCCACAGTAGCAAGTAGTTCATCTGTTTCCTGGGAGGTCAGGGGTCAACAGAGCATGTGAATGCCAGCTGGTTTTCATGCAGGAGGAATTAAAATGTGGTTTTAAGAAAAGCTGTTAGTTTTTTTATTTTTATTTATTTTATTTAAAACTGTATTGAGATTAATTCAACTGAAATAGGAGTTTCATCTTTTACCGTCTGTGTATCTAGCTTAGGGTTGGTAGTGAGAACGTGACGGCATTTGGTGTAAATAAACATTTATTGTTGCATTTCCTGAAACTTTGGGGTTTAAGGAGCCTTTTCCTCAGCCTGTCCTCCACTTCTGCTACTAATATTCTGTGTCCTCTGTCTCGTTTGTGCGTCTCCCAGTTTGTCTTTAACTTCTAATAAAACCTAATCGCTCTGCTTTACCTGAACCTGTGCCTCTTGCCTCTTTGTGCGTTTCTTCTCTGCTTCTGTGTGCCTTTGTGACCGAATGAGAGTAAAGTTTCTTGCACCACACAGCAGCAAAACACGTTCATATCTCACTTACCTGTGTCATTTTTCATTCCACATTTTCATACATTTTCTTTCAAATTGTCAATCTTCATGTTCCAGAGGTTTACTGGGTAGCTTGTTGTCTAGGAGTTCACTAACTTCACTTGACTTCTTGGAGACATTAAGTTTGTCAAAGCTGTAGTTTAGACAGACTGAGATCAAAGTTCACTGTACTTTACAACATGATCAAGCTGTTTTGGGTTAAAGCAGAAAAGCCTTTATGCGTTTCTGCTTCAGAAATAATGTAGCATAATTATCACAATATAACTAGTCATTCTTTTCCAATATTGACAGAAAGACTCCAGGAGTTACCAAGGTAACCACTAAATTTAGTGCTAGATTTCAACTGCTTGGAGCAAAGAATAATATGCAGTCCAGAGAAAAAAATGTAACACCCTACAGTAACGTATGTGTATTACAATAACACAGAACCTAGAAACTGATCACCCAAAGATGGTTTATTGGTAAGGGTGCACCGATAAATTGATCGACTGAAAAATTGGCCCCAATTTCCGTAACATTGGGTGACCGACTATCGATGAGGAATCAAACCCAGGACAGTAACCTCCACACGTCTGCTCCACCGACTGTGCCACGCAGCGCTCCCCTGTCTCTGTTACTCTATTAGATGGCTAAATGGATAGAAGGATATTGTTTTTTTATTCCTTTTTTTAGATTTACTTAAATTTAGTGTATGAATAATTTTGCACTGTCAATTTATTTGTGGGTAAGAGTAAGATGCTGTATGAACACTTGTTGCATTATGAGTGAGAAAAATAACTTTTCCTCTGAGTGACGTTTCACAGGCCTCTACTCTTGTAAAAGTGTAAAAGAGTGTTGCTGCCAATAGCTGCGTTTCCATTACAAATGTGTGCAGATCTTTGTTGCTAGTGTCGAAAAAACACAATTTTGTAATTGTTGTCTTTCCATTAAATAAACAATTAAAATGAAACTACACATGAATACGCTTATTCACATAAGTCATTAAAAATTATGGCAGCAATAGATGCATTGCTGCCATAATTCAGTCGTGGCGCTATAGCGCTCCTCATTTATCAGCCAATCAGAGGCGACGTTGGCGTCTCATTCAGGCTTTGGAGCAACTTGTGAGCGGCCATGTGGAAATTGTCCTCCTACCACTTCTTGTAATAAGAAGTATTACAGCATTACTTCTCATCATTACTGTCTGTAATTGGAAGTAATAGACTGTTGATCACATCACTAGTAAGGTGTGAAAAAAGTTTTTCCACTGCAGAAACATACATTTCAATACGGCTGAAAAACCACCTGATCCTAGTGCAGAAAACTTTTTATTCATAAACATGAGTTTTTCAAAACTGGCCTTTTTCTACAGAGCGAATTTAATTTCATAGTTTCAATTTGCATAACCTTATGGTCAATGGAAACACAACCAGAGCGACCTGGTAGTCACTGAACGTCATCCGATTCCAGTCACAAGCCAGTTTTTCTTGGTGCATCTCAACTGCAAACTAAATGTTGGTCAACTATGATAAGTCCTGAACATCTGTGCATATCTTAGAAAGTGGCGTGAGTAAGGGTAAGCCTGTGATGTGTCCCACCAGGACGGATCGGGGTCCCTGAAGAGAAGCGGCTCCTTCAGCAAACTACGGGCGTCGCTCCGTCGAAGCAGCGAGAAACTGGTCCGCAAACTCAAAGGGGGCAGTTCGTCACGAGACGGCGAGCACAAAAACCCCGGGTAACTATCAGCAGCTCTAGTGTCCTGCTTTAACTGCTGCAGGTGGCTCCTGTCACACACTGGAAGCCTGGAGGAGCAAGCTGGCTGGTGCGCTAACCAGAACCAAAACAAGCGAACTCTTCTACTTTGCCGGTGGTGAAGTGGTGAAACCCTGAAGCTGTGTTTGCACATAAGTGTTTTTAGGGACTCTTGTCCCATATGCAACTATTACCTTTCCCCCTACATTTCTCCATCTATAGATGAATCAAAACATGAAACAGAAGCAAACTCTGACTTCTGCAAACTGCCTTGGTTTTCAGTAAAAACTGTTTTGTTTTTTTTTGGGTGAAAGTGGGGCAACAAAGTACTTTTAGAAGTATTGTAAACTGGTATTGATATCTTTTATAGAAACATGCAGTATTGTAAAAAGAAAAAGGTATAAAGAAATTAGTGGTATTTACATCTTGGGTCATTTTGTAACATTAAAGAAAAACTTTAAACAGTTAATTCTCCAGATAAAATATAATTTTGGAGAAAAGTATAATTTAAAAAGGGTGCTGCCCTGATGGAAAAACACGTGTCGAGGAATTTACCACATTTCCAAAAGATTGTTTAAAAAAATAAATCCATCAAATCCTTATATTTTATTTAAGGAACATTTGCTTTTCTCTTTTATTTTTTTAATGTTTGAGTTCTTGCATTTTTTTAGCACTTGCACTGACTGATACACAGCCCTTAAAGTGCCGATGGTAAGAAATCTTTAACCTCTGTGTGTAAGATCTATTTTTTTTTTTTGATTGACTTGAACAACAGAGACTTGAAAACCTGCAAGTCGGACTTTAAGGGCTCCGTAAACCAAACCTGAACATCTTCACGGTGAAAAACCAAAGACTAACAGATGAATGGAGGGAAGGTTTTTCTCCAGTGGGTCGTGTTTAACTACTAATGTCTCCCAGTGATTTTTCCATCACACTTGTTGTGCCCATGGAAATAATTTCCAACTAATCGTTCCATCTATTCACTGCATTTTGTGGCTGAACTGTAACTGTTCTGGACTTTTATAAGTCCATCTTTATGTTATTAAATGTCTGCATGGCTGTCCTGTGTAGAATAAAAATGTATTTCTTTTTCATTGTTCTGTTTTTCTTTTTTAATTTTTTATTTATGAATAAATGTTTATTTCTTCTGAATGTCGACTTGCATGCCTCATCTTTGTTCTTGCTGGTCTCTCGTGTTCCTTGGTGCTGCTCTTCACTGTGCCTCGTGATGGTGATGGACAGGATGTTGGTGTTCCTCATCATCATCATCATCATCATGACGGGTCTCACTGATGTGTAACGTCACTGCAGAAACATCTCTGACTAAATAACTCCCCTTTTATTTCTTCTGAACAGATATCACAAATGTGTGCATCAATTGTTTTACTCATATTTAAACCAAAATCATAAAGTGAAGAACTTTGGTTAGCCTGAAAATATCACCTCCATCTGGTAGCATTTATTTATTGTCACTGGTCAGGGTTGCTCATTAAAATTCAAAAGCTTCTGGTCACCAGCCAATTTGTCTGTTTATCTATATTTGAGTCTAATGTTTAAAAGTGGAGTAATTAGATTTCTGGAAGAGAAGTCAAACGACTGTTATTACAGTGAAACTGAGTTTTGTCTGTTGGCAGTGAAAGTCGTTCAGACATAACATTGTGTTTCAGGCTGTTTAAAAAGGAATGTGCATCGGAAATTATAAAAAAAAAAAACCAACTAAACCTTTGGAGTATTAAATGCACTCGAAGACGGATGTTTGCTGCGGTGACATTCACACACACCTAAGTTTTATGCTTCATGTTTTGAGTTTGCATGTGTTGGACTTGTAGTGTGAATGTCTTGGTGCACAACATAGTGAAACAGCGTTTCTGAAATCTTTTTGTAAACTGTAAAAACACAAAATCTTACCAAGTATTTTGGTCTATTTTGTAGAGCAAATATTATAATTCACATGAAATAAGTCAAAACTAACTTAAATGTAAATTTTCAACAAAATACAGGACATTGTTTTAAGTCAATATTCCTTAATATTGATGACAAATACTTGTTGAATTGACAGATTATTTCACTTGTCACTGAACATTTTTCCCATAAGTGACATAATCTGCCAATGAAACTAGTACTGTTTTAAAATCAATATTAAGGAGTTATTTATTTAAAAGAAAATCTTAGTTTGGTCTTATTTCAAGTGTACTCGGCCAGAAATACTTGGTAAGATTTTGTGTTTCTCAGTTGCTTGTAACTAAGCAAAGATCAGTAGCTGGTTTCACATTTTGGTCTGCCAGACCCAACTCAGTCTGAATGCTCAGTCACAGCTGCTGCCCTGTCAGTAAAGGCAGAAGAATCTTTACTTTTTTCCAACAATTTTTCACAAACATGCAGCCCAAAATGTCTTACCTGATGTCTAACAACACACACACATTGCTGAATTTTCCATCAACCTAACAAACTAAATGTATAAAAAAATGTGAAGATTTGCGTCAAGAAGTGGTGCTAACGTTGTACATGTCTAATCTGAATACAGAAGATCCGAAACATTATCGTGGAACTAACCGTTTTGTGAAATGATCATTAACCCTCATGTAACTCCACTGAGTTTAAAAGCTCACGGCTGACTCTCCACCCCTCACCTCTTGACCCCTGACCCCTCACCCTGACTCTCTGCATGTGGGAGCAGCATGAAGCGGGCCAGCTCTCTGGGGGTTCTTAACTTGCCGGACAAGCCTGCCAGAGACCACTACCAAGTAAGGAAGCCCGACGGTCAAAACGTTGGTGTTTGCAGTGAGTCCTCCGGTTTGTTTTTCTGTTCTGCCAAAAGCTTCCATGACCTTTTTGTTTGTTACAAGTATTCATGCTCCATTTGTGTCACTGTATGTGCTGTTAAGCACATAGTGTGTAATTCAGCTGGAAGAAAGAATGCCTGGATTTTTGCCTCTTTAAAAAAAAAAAAGTATCCCAGGAGAGTGGAATGGATTTGCATTCGCCCCCCTTTAATAAGATACTACCAAAGAAAATCCAGTGTGACCAGTCTTGAAAGTAGTAAACAATGTTTAATTTAATGTTAATGTGATGTGTGAAGCAGGCTTATAATAGTTTCGGTTTTTTAATTACAGCTTAAGTTTTATTTTGTTGTAATTTTATTTTTTTTAATCTAATTCAGTTAGTTTAAATTAGTTTTTAAAGGGTATTTTTGCTAGTCTTTAGTCATTATCGTTGACTAAATATCACTTAAAGTTTTTATTAGTTAATTAGATTTTTTATTTATTCAAGTTAAGCAAAATGTTTTCTCATTTTTGTTAGTTGTAGTTAACTATGAAGGCATCAGAGGACATTAGGTAACAACAAGTGACATTAGCCGACAGGTGGGCAATTTTATATATTAACAGCCTGTATCAACGTTGAACGTCTCAGTAAGCTCTGTTCAGTCCATCATCTGAAAATGGGAAGAGCATGCTCACCTGTAAGACCCAAACATGGCGGTCCACCAAAACAGGCAGGTTACCTGCCAAATATTCTCAACTGGGATATTTCTGTCATTGTGCACTAACAAATTGGGTGTTTATTGGGAAATGGCAAGAAATCGACTATTGCTTTTATAAAGCTAAAAGGTTTTGCTTTAAATTGGCCACAAACCATGCAGTGTACATGGCAAACATGGAATTTAAATTCACTAATACTTGGACAGCAAGGGGAAATGAACACACCAGACCAAGTGTGAAAACAACCAAAGTACACGGCTTCAGGTCTCAGCAAAGTTGAACAAACTCTGTATAGAAAAATAAATAAAAATCATTTTATAAACTATTTTATTTAAATACCTAAACTTGAGGCGTCAGTTTCCTTGACAAGTTGTGAATCTAACAGCAAATAGAGTCGTTTAAATAATTATTCTCATTTATGCATCGAAGCAAAAGTCCCTGAACTCGTCTGACATCAGGAAACAAAAAGCTTGAAAGAAACACAACAATATTTACCAGATATGCAAAGTTAGTTTTTTTTCTTGTGGTGCATTTAATGAATGAAGGACGAAACAAAAAGGAGTTTGAAGAATCTGACTCCTTTTTCTTCTCCACCCAGATGTGATCAAAGTTAAACTGCAGAGTTAGACTGGAGCTTCTGTCCCTCTTTACCTGGAGCCATTTGAATAAACTTGAGCTAAATATGAAATCATTTTCCTCCATTGTGACAACAGTGAATAAAGATATTGATCCAACCTATAAAATTAAGATCAAAACTATTTTAAAGGTTTTATTGTTTGTTCATAGAGCTTTATCCATGTATTTCTGCATTCGCTCTGGCAATAAAATATCACGTATCAAACGGTTGGTCCAAATTTCTGGTAAATTTGTAAATTACACTTTGGTGGTAGAACAAATTTTTCCATGACAAAACAACAACTCAATTTTGATTTTAAACTTTTGTGTAAGTTGTAGATTTCTGTCCATGGTTGGAGCAACTTGACCCTGAATGTTGCAAGAAAAGACAGAAAATTAAGATTTTAAGAAAACTATTGTAAGGTGATCAGTTGTTTAAAGGAGTGAAAAAAAAAAACAGACCTTGTTTTCAATTTTAAAAAATGGAAAAGAATTGAATCCCCTTTTCTCCTGTATGTCTCTCTCTCTCTTGGTGTGTATATAAATATAAAATGTGTTGTTATTTCACTAATATCACTGATCTGGCGCTGAGTTCTGACCCGTCTCTGTTTCCGTCAGGAACGAAATCATCGTTTGAGAAAACATCACGACCTGAGCGCCAGCCAAACCGACCTGGTGCATTGAAGGAAGTGAGCTACCACCTCTGACCGCCGGACTGCCTTCACTGTAAATTTCTGTTTGTAGGAAAGCTTCACGTGTTCGTCGTTCTTCAGCATCGCAATGCAAAGTGCTCACTGGACGGCCTCTGAACTCTGACCCCACTGCTGCAGGTTTGAGCTCCCGGCAGGAAGCCTGTGCTCCAGTCACTGCGTGTCAGGAGTGTGAATGTACAGTGATCTGCTGCGTGTGTGTGTCTGTGAGAAAACTCGTGTTTCCTGGTTTTAGTGATATGGAAAATATGAATTATGCTGGAGTTCGTTTGATGGTAGACGGAGGCGCAGGTTTTACTTCACCAAGCCGCGGCTCAAAATGAGCTCCCCCGTTTCACCCAGAGAATCTGAATGACGACTTACCGCTGGGCTGAAAGCTCTGTTTTATGAAATTATGACGTTACAGAAACAGCAAAGCAACTCTGTGGTTTAGCAGCCATTTTCTACAAAATACTGTCAGAAATGAGTCACCTGCCATCAAAACCAACAACTTTTCTCATGGGAAAACTATGTTTGGATTATGATTATTATTTTGCACTGTTCTGTTCTAAAAATATCCCTAAATTGAATAATTAATGAACCTTAAAGGGGCAGTATTATATATTTTCCAGGCACACAGTGGTATATATAACAAATATGACTAAAGAAATTTGACTGTATTTAACGTCTTGAAATTGGGCCTCTGTCTCTTTAAATACTCCTGCTTGTTCTGAAACTCTGCCTTCAGGGAAGCATCACAACATTGCTCCTTTAGCAACATCTTTACCAGTGTTGCACTGAGGAGTAAGTCCTATAACAAGTTCAGCAGAGGCTCAGCTCCACCAGCTGTTTGCTAATTTACTCTGGCTAGTCTGAAGGAGCTGAGTGGAGGGCTGAAAGCTTTACAACTGCAGCTCTGAAGAGGAGCTCTGTCCTCGAAGGCAGAGCTAGGTCCACCAAGCTGTTTTTGCATAGCTGCATGGATGCCATGGAGATTAAAGAATTTCTTAAGCTTGCATAAAAGTACCAAAGCAATGATGAGGGAATAACATTATAAAAGCATAAAAAAGTATTTTTTACAGAATACTGCCCCTTTATATCCTGAATATATTCAGAATTTGTTTTTTAAAGTCAGGTTTTGTTGAAATGCTATAAGCAGTTAGCATTTGTTTTCTTTTACGGGTCAGTCTTGGCATTGCTGGCATACCATATAGAGAAGCTGTTTTGCCTGCATGTTTCCAGGACATATTTGCTCTACAAAACGGAGATGTAAATTCTGATGGCGTTTATTAAATCAAGACTCCATCTTGTAACAGAGGAGGCCGAAGGAACAGCAGCCTGGTTCTTTGACCTGAAAGCGATGTGTTTGTGTCGGTGCGTGGGTGTTTAACGTGGGTGGTGTTCAGAGCTAAGTGGTTGGTGTTGGAGTAGGTTTGACCCCTGGGGGTGCACAGATGTTCGTTAGACCCCAGGTCATCCCCACACCTCCATTCCTCCAAAATAACAGTCTTAATCTAATGTCTGTTTTGGTGTTTGGTGGAGATGTTAACTTCAGTCTGTGGGATCTAAGCTGGGTTTATGCTAAATCAAAACAGCAACAGAGTTATGCTTAAGCCCGAAATTATTCACACCCCCTTTCGATTTAGTTTCGAAGCAGTCTTTACATTTTCCCCTCAAATATTGATGTTTTGGAGTCCCAGCTTAAAACATTCAGTTTGCAGTGTAACACTTGCTAACTTTTACAGATTGCTGCAACATCAATCAAGGTTTTTCCATTCAGTGTTGCAATGGATTGCCTAATTTTTTTACAAATAATTTTAAATAAAATATGTGAAAATATGTATATACATCTATATATTTCAGAATCAATACCCATTCTAAATAGTTTTACCTATTTGGAGATTGTAATCTCATTTCACATCAGGAAAAAAACAAAAAAACAGTTTTAACTCAGACTGTGCCAGTTGTATTGATGAGTTTGGGCTGAATCATAACTACTGCAGGTAAGATATGAACTACTTACAAGCTTTTAGTAGGACCCTGTTTTAAAAAAAGCAAATATTTGTTCAGTCAGGTTTTAATGTTACTCTGGTGTCCATAGAAACACGATCGCTCCAGAATAGCTGAAGATTTTTATGAACTTAAAATTTTTAAATCTTAACAAACCAGTTGAGTGACGCAAGACCTGGACATGAAACCCGACAAATGTCCAAAGCTTGTCTGATAAAATCTCTGCATTAGAAGATGTCTGCCTTCCCTGTGCAAACAGGGAGAAAAGCGACGAAGAAGAGCGTGATGTTCTTGTTTCGAGTGTCTAAGTTTTAACGCTTGGTCCTCATTTAGCTCTCAGGTCTGATTTGAGTTTATGAAGGGACAGAAAATCCACTTGTATTTGAAGGACATAAGTTGACACTTGACTGGCCTCATCTCAGCTGCTTCCTCTTTAAAACGTTCTGTTCTGTGTTGATTGAAGTTTTAGCTTCTGATATCTGAAGTCCTGTGTTTACATTTTTCTCAATGCTGTTTTATGTGTATTTATCCATGCTGTGTTCTGGAAAATCCTTATGTTTATGCACAAAATAAAAAAAATAAAAAACACTTCATATTTATTCACGCTGTCACCTGGAACTGAATCAACTGGAACGTGACAGTAGAGGCTGATTTGACACAATTTGAAATTATTCACCAGTTTTTACAACATTACCAGTAGAAAGATCTCCAGTTGTTCTCAATGTTTGATCCGGACAAGACTTTACTTGAGTGAAGTGCAATTTATGAATAAGTTTTAAAGATGATTCAGATTGTAAATGCAAGATTTCAGCGTGTGTTCTGATGCTTTTATTCCAAGAGGTTTATAGGAAGAAACTGTTCCAGTGATGTGTGTTATGCTTCTCTGCTCTGCTTTAATTGATTCAAGCTACCTATACAATTCTAATTTAATGTGTAAAGATCATTTTTGAACCAAAGCTGTAAGATTTAACCTTTGATTAAACGTTCCAGCCTCCCTGAGCTTTTCTCTTGGCTTTTGTTTTCCATGAATGAACTCCCACAGCGTACACCAGGTCGATAAACGCACTGTCCCTTCAAACAACGTTCAAGGTGAGGGTTATGAACCCAACTTTTAAGAAGGAAATGAAGACCTTGAGATTAAATTAGTTCACTAATTTACTATAAAAACAAAACTACATAAATTGAAGAAAATCACAACTTTAAGTAAATCAAACAATAACAACGCAAAGCCTTAGACACATATCTGAATGAAGATGATTCATTTTCTTTGTTCCTTGAAGTGCAAGATTGGGAGGAACGTACAACAAACAGCTGGACCAGTGTGTTTGGATTTATTGCTGACATTCTCCAAACCACACAGGATCAACTTTGTATGTGCAGATTCAAACAAACAAGTAGCAACGAAATCTTACATCACTTTTAATAACAAAAAAAAATGTGGCATGACATTCTGGCTTGACATTTTTCATGTTTCTTCTTAGAATAGACAGAGCCTTAAGACATACTTCCACACATTCCCATTATGGTTTTAGATAAATATTCCAAAATAAATGTTGAACTCTGTTTGAGACTGTCTCTGCTGGAGGAGCAGTCAGCCTTGAACCTGCTGAGTCAAGCAGAAGATGGGAACTTGAACCAGTCAGACATTGCTAATTATTAACAAGTATTGATAAAGTGAAAATCAAAGTCAATATGACTTTTGACTCTCACTAACATAACTTTATTTGCTAAATAAATATTTATTAATTGCTTTGTAATTTATCTTCATTTATATTTTGAATAAACTAAATCGTTCGCTTAGCAAACACTCCAATGTTTTGTGTTGTTTTTTTCTTGTTTCTCTCGAGATTACAGTGTGTTTTGACTGATCGTGGACACAAACAGCCTTCTCGTCCACACGTCTCACGTGACTTCAGTTTTGTGCTGTGATTGGTTGAAATGCTCCTGGAGGGTGTGGCTTGGTTAGAGTTTGTGATAGAAGAAGACGACTCGACAGAAGAGAGGGGAAACGCTTTAAAGGAAATGTCCTCGGTTCCAGACGGGAAGAAGCTGGTCCGCAGCCCCAGCGGCCTCCGAATGGTTCCGGAGAACGGCGCCTTCAACAGCCCGTTCTCCCTGGACGAGCCGCAGTGGGTCCCGGACAAAGAGGTGAGGCGTTTGACGGCCAAATGCTATCTGAAGTGGTTACACACCAGCGCGAAGCTTTTACAGTAAACATGTCGCTTCCGGTTAGTATTTTCAGACTAAATGTAAAAAAAACCCCAAACGTTTGTTAAAACAAAATAAATTTTGACTTTTGACGCTTTAGAGTAGAAAATATATATCCTTTATTGCACCTTAATGGAAACGTACAGATTCACTAAAAAGTATTGGGGAAAAAAAAAGAATTAAAAAAAGCACAGTAAGGGGAAATTTCTTAAATAGAATATAAATATTTAATAGCAGAACGTTTTACAAGAAAACATTTTAAGAAAACAAACATTGCAGCTCACAACACAAAAGTACTAAAAAAATAACTTCATTGGTGAAAGTTGACAGTGCCTATGGAGCAACCAGTGCTGCTCCTCCCCGAGCATGATGCTAATGGGGTTTAGCACAACACTAGCATAAGAAGACTTATGCTTTGTCTTTTGTTCACAGGAACAACAACTTTAGCTGCTCGAAATATTTCTAATTCGTGAAAATGCAGATTGTTGTCTCTATCTCTGTTTTTGTATATTAAGGTGCACCCGGGACAAGTTACCTTCCCATTTCAGGGGCAACACAGAGATGCATAACACAATTAATCTGAACAGGAAACCTGAGTACCCTGAAAGAACTCAGAGAAAACCTCATGCAGGAGAAGAACCTGGACCTTCTTGTTAGCTACTCCAGTGTCACCACTCTAATATATGATGAGCAGGTATTTATTTTTTTAAATGGTGGCACTTTAGATCAAATTGAAAATAGAGACACAAACACACGTGTTTTGTAGTGTAGTAATATTACAAAAAAAAGCATCGGTATATTTTTAGGTGTTAACACATTTTTTTTGCACTTTATTTTTCTTATAAGTCATGACACATTTTGATCTCCTTAACTGTTAAGCGCAAGGTTAGCTTTTCATAATTGGGTAAGCTCTAAAACGCCATGCTTTTTTTAGTTTTAATTTTTGCTCCTTAAGTATTTTTTTATTATTATTATTAGAACGTAAGCAGACAGGAAGTGGTCACTGAGAGCTGGGGACAGACGGTGCGGCCAAGGAACCGAGGACGGGCCTCGAAGCCAGCTTTTATTTTGTGGCGACGCCTTCCGTATCCGGTTTTCTTCTCGGGGCTGCCGCGGGCTTGACGTGTTTGTGGACATCGCAGTTGGCTCCTGGACTGGGCGTTGCAGGCTGACATGGCCAGTCTGGTAACAGAAGAAGTTTGCGAGCCAAGCCTCTCCCGTCCAACTAAAACCAGAGCGGAGCTGGTTAGCATCAGTGCAGGAGCCGGCTACAGTCACATTGTGTGTGTGTGTGTGTGTGTGTGTGTGTGTGTGTGTGTGTGTGTGTGTGTGTGTGTGTGTGTGTGTGTGTGCGCGCGCGCGCGTGCGCGCGCCCTCACTGTCACGCCCGCACACAGATGATAGTATGTAGCTAAATTGTTGTGAAAGGAACACTGCTTAAAAGAAAAAGCGTCACCTTTTAGTGAGCTTCAGAATCGCAGACAGAGCCCAACACTGTTTGTTGAAGAGCAAGTTACACAAAAACAAATGTAATCATTTATTCTCGACTGTCATCTCCGTACAGGTGTATCTGTTTGTTTTTCTCTGAACTTTTTTTTAGGTTGCAATGCCTCCAGAGGGAGACGGAAAGAAAACAATGTAGGCAAAGTGGCAGTCCAGCAGAGAGGACGTGATGTGTGACGTGTGGCTGAGGCAGAGCAGGAGCCAGGCTGCTGTTGAACTGGAATCTGCTCAGCTCAGCATGTTGTGTAACGTCCTGTTTTTCCTCTTTCCCTGTCACCCAGTGTCCGAGATGCATGCAATGCGACACCAAGTTTGACTTCATCAGACGAAAGGTTTGTTTGGTCTTTGTTTCTGCACCACCAAGGTGCTAAATCACAGCTTTATCTGACTGAAAAGAGGAAACCAGGCTGTCTGATCAGGCCTTTTCGTTAAACCCTCAGTCACATAGGCCGAAATGGTCAGGTCAATACAAAAAAAAAGCTAAAATTATTTTAAAAAATGTATTCATTTTGTTTTTCACTGATCAACTAAGCATACAATAATTCAAATTATACTTGTAAAAATGTCTTTTCTTTTTTTGTTTATATTTTTGTGGGAAAGGGAAATTTAAATCCACTGCAGAGTTTTTCACGTTGTTAAAAGAAAGATTTCCAGTTTGCACTTTCTACTGGACTCAGATGAAACCAGTTAAATGAGACATTCAGCTTCTGCTCAGCAGTAAGGACAGGATTTGAGTCGCCGTCTCTTTAGAAATGGTTTCTCACCGAGATCACATTTATCAACCGAATTCTCTGAGGAGTTTCTCAACAGGAGTCGGATGATAAATGTGATCCTACTTATGGAATTACAGAGAAAGCAAAAAGCATGGCTAAGACAAAAGCTTTGTATTTTTTTGTTTTTTCTACTTTTGTTTGGAAATGTACTTAAAACAAATAAAAATGTACTTAAAATAAATAAAAACAATGATCAGTATTTTCCATTGTATACATTTTAATTTGTCACTAATAATTTTGCTCCATTTTAAGAGCTTGAGGAAAAAGATTCTCAATCTGCATAAACCACCTGTTGTGGTGGGCCACGCAGAATCAGAGGGCCATAAATGGCCCCCGAGCCACACTTTGGACACCCCTGACTTAGACTTTAGAATTTCTTTTTCTTTTTTTTTTATCATTTGCTACATCCTCTTCTTTTCATTTTTGATTCTTTGCTCAGTAGTTATTGTAGTGAACACTAAGATTCAACTGAACTGCTGATTTGTTTTATTTTTGTTTTAAGAAAACTTCTTAAAACAGGATCTTGTTCCTAAGGAAGCAACAAAAACTTTGCTAGTAATGAATTTTGATCATTTCTAGTTGAAATGCTCAAATTTCAGCGCTTCACGTTTTAGACCTACTAAACATCAGCTTCGCTCTGTTCTAACGTCTGTGTCCTGCAGCACCACTGCCGGCGCTGCGGCCGCTGTTTCTGCGATAAATGCTGCAGCAAGAAGGTGGCGCTGCCCCGGATGTGCTTCGTTGACCCGGTGAGGCAGTGTGCAGAGTGCAGCCTGGTCTCACAGAAGGAGCTGGAGTTCTACGACAAGCAGCTCAAAGTGCTGCTGGGAGGTAAACTGGTTCTCTGCTCCACTGACTCTCATACCATCACCGGTAGTTATGCATACAGTGCACTCTGCACTTTAAATGCTCTTACTGTTGCCAGGAATGTAATATTAATATTTAATATTTTAATGAGGCAGTGGAAGGAGAAAAAAATCTAAGTGGAATTAAGACTGTCATGATAATACATTTTGCTGGACAATGAGTTTTCCCAGAAGTTATTGCAATAAACGATAATATTGTTGTTTTGAGACCATTTTCAAGTCATTTAATGCTGATGGCATAATGATGAAAGGACACATTCTCAAAGATCAATAAACCTTAAGTTCTGGTGAATATTTAACACTGGAACTGGAATACATCTTAAATATCCAAGATGAATAAACAAAACACAAACAACAAATAAAATGAATTATGAAATCTCGGTGAACAAAACCATCCTTCAAAAAAGGAACTAATTGAAAGTGTTGAAAAACACTTTGAGCCGTCTTACTGCTGAGATGTTCTTCACACATAACTTTGACCTAATTCCAGTGAGTAGTTTTGTTGGCTCCAGTATTTGAAAGTAGTTCAACAGGAAAGAGGGTGTCGACCACCAGCATGAGGACTAAATGAGTCCTGGTGCTGGTGTGGGTTATGCTTTGCCCCTGCGCCACCACAGCACCAGAATAGTTTGGTTTTTACTTAAAATTGAATCATTGAGTCTTTTTCTTTTTGTCCCAAAAACAGTATCACCAAGCTAATCTTTGAAAAAAGAAAGTGTGAAAGATGTTGCCCTCTTCAGACTTTTTGTTTTGTTTTTCCAGGAGGGACGTTTGTCGTCACTTTGGGAACATCAGATAAATCTGAAACCATGACCTGCCGCCTCTCCAACAACCACAGGTCAGTGCTGAACGCTCTGACCTGCCAAAGCCTTCACTAATGTTAGTCAAACGTTGTTACCCTTTAAATGAGAAGGGAGACCGAGTCCTCTTGTTTGTTTGTTTGTTATTTCAACCTTCTCATCAGATACCTGTTCCTGGATGGTGAAAGTCACTTTGAGGTGGAGCTGACCCGCATCTCCAGCATGCAGATACTGACCGACGGGACGAGTCCAGGAGGTAAAACGCTACAAACATCACAGTTTCAGCTCAGTGGAGTTTTCCTGATTTCTGCAGCTGTGGGAATAAATAGTTTTTGCGTCCTTTTCGTTTTTCTAGCTCTTCTTAAATGAGTTGTTTTGAATGTCATTAGACGATAACAGCAGAATGTCTTTGTTCTCTAACACTGCTGCGCTGACGGCTCTGCTCTTCCTCTGGACTCAGAGGAAGACGTTCACACTTACACCAGCCTGCTGGACGGCCTCTGTGTCTCTGAAGGTTGGCTGCTGCTCGCCCCTCAGCGTCTCCATCCACCCTCTGTCCCGGCCTGATGTCACCCCATCCCATTCCCCCATCCTGGAGTTTGCATGAAAGCAACACCTGAATTACTTTACTTTACACCCTTTGGAGTCCGAGGGGAAAAAACTGTTCTCCCATTTTCCTTTTTGCTCAATTTTAGTTACTTCCCATATCTCATCTCATCCAGTTACTCTATTTAATGTCAAGTTTTCTCTGATGTTTGAGTCCAGACAGACAGATACTTTTCCAAACAGTATTGAGTTGGTGGTGTGTGTGTGTGTGTGTGTGTGTAGGAGGGACATCGCGGGCCAGTGGGATGCTCCTCCATTACAAACCAATGGGCTCCCAGGATGCCCAGCAGCTACAGATGGAGGCTGCAGAAGACAAGAAGGTGGGATCGCTGTGGCTCGCTGCAATGCACAAGGTACAGGAAACCACCCTGAATATGAATTATTATTTATCTGCTACCTCTGCACCAGTACCATCACTGAAATACACCAACAGCTCCACCAGCTGGTCAAACATGAAAAAACAGCTTTAATTTGTCCAGTCAGTGCTGTTAGGAGTAGAACAGCTAATGGAAAATAAATACTAGAGAAACTGACTAAAACAATAGGTTGACTACCTTGGATAAACATGTAAAAATAAACTGGTTTAGAAAGTGCAATTAGGAATTGTAAATAAAATGTAGAATAAATAATAGTGTTTTAGATCAACAAATGTATGTATTGGACAAAGAGACATAAAGAGGACATAACATGTAGTGTTTAAATAAAGGTGCTTATTTAGAATGGAGGACAAAATCCAAACCTATCTGACTGTGTGAAAAAGTAATAGTCTCCATTATTAAAGGGAAGGTGTTGTGTTGACGACAGGCGGCCAAGCTGCTGCATGAAGCTCGAGACCAGTGACGGCCAGAGGGGAACGGAGACAGAACCCACCCAAGTGTTTTCCAGCCGAGTCAGATTCAGATCGGGTTTGCTCTCATCGCCGCAGATTCGCTTTATCCATCTGATCTCTTATCGGTTCTATATGCCAGCTCTTCATTGTTTTTTTTTTTGTTGTTTTTTTTGTTTTTTTTGGGGGGGGGGCAAGAAATCTTTCTAAAAGGAGATTAAACATTTTTACAGGATGTTGAGGCTTGCTAATGTTGGAGGCTTTAACATTAATCCAGAAATGTTTCTCTGTATTCTTATGAAGGTTGCACAACACACTTTTTACACTCGGTTTATTGCACAGGGATTTTACTCGCTGCTGTTTGTGCAGGGATGACAGAACCAAGTTGTATCTTCAGCAGATCTTCCAGTTCCAAACCGTTCCTAAGCACATTAAAGGAAACATGCAGATTAACTTTTGGCACAAGGTTGAGATACAGATATTTTCATCTTTCCTTGGCATTAAGAAGCTGTAGTTGTCATCTGAATTCCTTTGAAAACCAAGTAAGAACTGGACCTTCAGTACTACTTTACATTAGCTCTTTTAAACTATTTTTAAAATTTTTTGAAAACAGCAATTGTGTTTCTTCTAGAGCTTTTTTTCTATGCTGCCACTTTCTTATGTTGTGCAGCAAAATGCATGGATCTGAATTTTCTTGGCGCCTGTTTCCAGTCTCAGAGTTTTGTAACGCTCTAACCTGCCCAAACAATTGTTTTCCTAAAGAACAACGGCAGAATTTTCTTTGTATCCTTCCTGTCGAGAAAACCTACTAGGCCTCTTCCATCTCTGTGCTTCCTGTGGAACACCTCACTGATGGTGAAAATGATTAACTGTCACTCTTCACTCAGTAATGACTTCCACACCGAAAGCCATAGTTACTGCGACCCATCTGTCTGACTGTAGTACGTCTGACCTTAAAGTCCCCAACACTGGGTACTAGCTGTCCGTCTCTAATTTAAAGGTGCATGAACATGTTAACTTGCTAACGTTCAAATCAGATGGATTTCTTGAAGTGGTTTTGCTAATTACAGTCGAAAACCACTTCTGAGGCGTAAGTGAGAAATATTAAGTGCCAGGGAGGACAGAGTACTGACAAACTTTCTCAGTCAAGTGCAAAATATGTGCATAATTTAAAAATCAAATAAGGAAATGAGAAGAAGAAGGTCATCAGCTTTACAGGCAACAGCCAAGAAAGGAGGCACAGAAACGAACCGAAAGATTGTCTAAATGTTCAGGGTTTTCTGGATGAGGCCAAACCCAGAAAACAAACCCATCTGTCCAGTTTCTGATAGGATGATGTCACCCGCTCCTTTTTTTGGTTTATTGTCTTTGTTTTATTTCCCCAAACTTTTGACTAACTTGCACTCCTGTCTGCTTCTGTGTCTAATGAGCTTCAGACTATTCACTGACCAAAGTGAGGAAGAAACACAGAAACTTTAATTGTAGTTTCATGTATACAAGTTTTCTATGAGCTATTTTGTTAACTATTCCTGCTTTGAATAACATCCTGTCTGTTCTTCCATCTTTTTTTTTTTAAACTAAACTATATTGAAGTATTCTAGTCACTTTATGGGTTTTATTTTGATTTGTCACCTCGGTGTGATGTGGAGCATTTTAGCAGAGGCAACACACTACAGTAACTCTGAGAAATGGTTACCTGGCAACAGACCTATCATGTGATAATATAAAAATAAAACCAAGTAATTTGAAAACTGTTTTAAAAAAACCTCTTTTTCATTGTATGTACATTTAAAACCTATTAGCTTACTGTTTAATTTTTAGTCTAAGTCATGAAGAGCCGTAGCTGGAGCTCTAAAGGGCCCCTTGTGGCTCCAGAGCCACAGGTTGCAGACGGGTGCAGCGATTTCCATCATGCTGCTACACTTCTATAATCTCTGCTGTAGTGAGGTGGACGTGACATCATGTTAACATGAATGATTTGAAAGCATGTGGTGATTTATGAAGAGGATTTATGGAAATATGGTTTTAAAGGAACTTCTGGTTTAAAAGTCCATTTCTTGAGAACTTTTCAAAAGTTCTCAAGAAACTTCTTTAGAGTCGATGTGGGGAGAACGAATTGCCTCTGTGGTTCTGTGGAGCTAAATATCTTGATTCTGGTCAGTAACTGACTTCTCTATGGAGCTCCAATCATTTAACAAGGAGATTCTTTAGTAAAACTGCTCAGTAACAATTCAGATGCCAATGTTTGTTACTGTAGTGTCGCTGATCCCCCCCAAAAATGCTCATGTGTATCGGCGTGTATCTTATTTCTCCACATGAACATCAAAATGATTCTTATAGCACAAAATATATCAGCAAAATGTCTGCTGGCATGCCACCTTCACCTCACGAATTAAAACACATTTCTTCATCAACGCACAGATGGTTTTTTTGTTTTGTTTTTGATCACATGATTTAGAGTGTTTAGAAGATGGAGAAAGGCAAACCCTAACCCCAGAAAAGAGACATGAACAAGAAACAAAACTGTACTTTAAATGAAGTGGCAGACTGTGCAACGCCTTCATTATAATTCTTTCTATATATATTTTTTAATCAAATGTAAACTGCCATTGTGTACATGTGCAATTTGTTCTGCTCTGAGTACACTACCCTGTTTGTTTTTTTCTTATGTTGCTGATGGTGCCATGTGTTGTTGGACCTTTATGTTCAAAATAAAATCAGATGTTTATATATAACATCTTCTTTGTTTCTGTCGTTGTTTTGTTTATTGTGTCACAAATGGCATTTTTGGTCTTTCAAAAACATTAATGCAGGTGGTTGTTTTGCTATCACCTCTTCTGGCTTTATGTGTTATCAAAATAAAATGGCTGACGATGCTTCATGCATCAATTAGTAAGAGACCCATAAACCCAGGAGTAAGAAATGTCTCGTCTACTTCATGAAATTAGTTATCAGTGCTCTAAATGCAACATACAGGTACAAATATAAGCATATGCCTGAGTTTAGTCATCTAAAACAAACAAATATACTGTACAATAATCTGGTTACCATAGCAACTGCAGCATTATGTACAGGGGTTGCCTTTTTCCAAAAGGAGCTTGGGTTTTGTATTTATTTATTGTTTTTATTTAACCCATGATATTCTAGTGTCTGCTAAACATGAGGAAGGGATTTAATTATTTTAAGTAAGGCAACATGTACCCAGACATTTACAACAAAATAACTGTGAGGAAGAAAGTAGGTTTTGCAATGAACTGTTGAGAGACTGGAATTTATTTAGTCAGAAAGTCTTTGGAGCCATCTAATGGGGATAACAGAAGTCCAAACATTCTGAGAGTTTGGGAGGCTGATGTGTGACAGCTTTAAAAGAGATCCAAAAATAAAAGGAGGATGGATACATTTTCTTCTGAGGGATGTTGACATTTGTGAAAAATGATTTTGAAAAAAATCCCAAAACTTCTAAGTTTCCAACCTGATTGAAAAAAAAAAAGAAAGATTTTATTTCTGGAATTTAAGTGCAAATATTTCATGTGGAAAAGTGGACAGAGTGCTAAAACATTTATTCCTTTATCTATATTCAAAACATCTATTGGGTCTTCATGATTTTTAGCTAAAGTTATTCATAAAGTTATTCGTAAATAGTCCAGAGAGCTACTTGTAGTTCTCGAACCTCAGGTTAGTTTCTTATTTGTATCTATATAGGAGCTTTTTACACAAAATGTTCACATTGACACTCAAAAAAATGAAACATTTTCTTTTCAGATGAGGGAAATTAATTTATTGCAATGAAGTGACTGCAATTTTATTTGACTTTGGTATAAACGTAACTTCATTTTGGGACGTAAAAACAGCAAAGAAATAACTTTTTATTTTTAAAATACAGTAATTCATTTAATTAGGCGGAAGTTGGAAAGTTCCAAAACAAAATAGGTGGAACTATGATTATCCGAAAGTGCTTGTATTCGTTTACGGTCTTAAAAACGGTTGTTTTTATATTGCACTACATAGTACTGAGTAAATCAGTAATACAAGAGATTAAGCAGCAGCGGTTGAACTCAGTTTTTGGCCCCTCCTCTCCGCTCACTCCCCTCTGAAGTTGGTCTCGTCCGGGTCTCCCCAACTCAGCGGGCGCACGTGCTCGGTGTTGTGCTGGGAATTGCGCCGGTGTTTCAGCAGATATGAGGCTCACGTAATATGTCATCACGCGGCTCGCTTCGCTCACGCTCCCAGCGCCTTTGACAGAAGTGTGGAAGTGAATACGACGCCTCTGCGTTACGGCGTTCTCGTGGGAAACACTTACTTTCACCGAGGGTGGCGTCGTCACGGCGTGACCTGACGCTGCTCCCGTCGGAGTTCACGGACTGAAGGTATGGAGCCGCTGCGGCCACACAGCGTTGACATGGTGTCGGCAGACACACGTCTTGTAGAGTTCAACACTTTGCTGGTGTCTTTCAGACGTCTGTTAGCCTCTCCCACCCAGCTTCAGGTGGCTCCCAAATAGTCCATGATGGCCACTGAAAAAAGAAAGACAACCAGCACATCTAAAGCACATTATTATTCTTTAAATTCTCCTAAAAGTTTGTTTCTTGGCTTATAAAAGTGAGGGTTGGAGGTTCGCGAGACGTGTGCCACGTCGCTGACCGAGGGATGGGAGCAGAGCACTGGGGGATGTTCTGCACAATCACTGCAGAGGCGTTCATTTCTCAGTACAGTCCAGCGGTACATTAGAATGTGCTGGGAAACCATACTGTGACCGGAATGAGGCACTGTAAACACCGCAGCATCAATTTAGACACTCCAGTAGGGGCGCATCCATTTCTCGGAGGCCCCGGGCTCTAAAGACGCTGTTGGGCACCATGATGCAGCACAGCTACCAGCTGCACAAAGCCAAGTACATAGGTGTTGCAAGACAGAATTTTAGTATTAAAGTTTCATTACACAAGAGCATAGTTTCTTGTTTGTACTAAAAGACCAACCTGTGAAAGAAAGTTGACGTTTTAAATAGTTTATTTCGATCATTTAGGGTTGCAAATGTTGTTGATTTGCAACAACCTTTAAGACATTTTCAAAAAGAAGTTAAGTGGGGGAAAATTTGAAACTTATAAACTGTAAACTTTCTATTTGTATTATGTGAATTAATCAAATAATTATTGGGATTGACTGGAACTTGGAGTGTATATGTAATTACATAGCTTCCATTAGAAAATTACCTCAGAATTTGTGTGCTTAAACGCTATAGCTGTCTGTATGGCGGCCCAGAAGGGTCAACAAACTACAAAAGCCACAGAGTTACAGTAAGAAGTCACCTCCTGCTCTAGAAACACAAATGACAACTAGATGGAAATAAATGTTGGTTGTTAATATTGGCACAGTTTTACATACCAATACCATGTGTTTTAATAAAAAAGAAGACAAACATTGACTTATACCAATGTTGATGCAGATATACTCTGCATTCCTAATAAGGTTCATCCTAAAAGTAACTAAAAATGTGCTGGACCCAGTACATTTGGACCCAGTGCATTTCTCTAAATGCTCTGAGTGCTTAGAGGGTCTCTTGGTTCCCCCTCTGGCAGTGATACATGTTTCACTATTTTTTGTTTTACTTTTGTTCTTATTTTATCAAGGAATTCATATTTGACATCTTGCCATATTTTCACTCAGGTTTGGAGATCTGCAGAGCAAAACCATGAGCTCCAGGGTGTGTAAGCACTGCGGCAGCTCGGACATCGACGTTGACCAGGCGCGTGGCGATGCCGTCTGCATGGGCTGCGGCTCCGTTCTGGAGGACAGCATCATCGTCTCCGAGGTGGAGTTTGTAGAGACGGGCGGCGGAGGCTCCCTGGCTGTTGGACAGTTTGTGTCTTCAGAAGGTGCGAACATGGTAGTTTCTGGTTTGTTGGGGTGTGAGGTTTTATTTCTTTTTCCACTTTTATTTTATAAAGCTTAGCATTGTTCAGATTCACAATTTCATTTTGGAACAAGAAGGACTTGTTCACACAAGTTACAAAAAACAGGGAGATGATTATGGCACTGAAAGCTGGAGCTAATGAACAATAAAATGTCTATGTAACCTTAAAGTATGATGCATTCACACTATCCCTGTTTAGTTTGCTTTAATAAACTTCTGGTTCGCTTGTCTCGAGAGTCTGGTTAGTTTGGGAGGTTTCATCAAACTGATCCACCCACAAACCTCGATCACAGATTGGTTGGTGTGAATGCTGGTGTGGTTTGAATGCACATGTGAATGCCAAGAGAGCACTCCAGAAGCAGGTAGTGAACTGCAGTGCAAAGCATTCTGGGTAAATGCAACCAAAACAAACGTGCTAGCCTAGCTTGCGGGAGAAATGGCTCACTGGAGTGCTACAGGCGCTAAAATTTCACACCACTCCATTTTGTTTTACATTTTGTGACAAAGTTGTATTTTCTTTGTCACAAAAGGAGAAGGAAGCTGAGAGCAACTGTTGTTTCCTTCCATGGTTCTTGGTGCAGCGCCCCCACAGGCAAGGAAGGGAACAGGTTTTTCAATTAGCTTGGATTGGAGTGCGGTGTGAAAGTGAACTTCTGAAAATGTAGCAAATGTTGCAATTTTGGTCCCCTATAGAACCGAGTCTACCACACTATCAGGTGTGAAAACACTCTTGGATTCATTCCAAATTTCAAAATTAACAGAGTAACTTTTGAGGGCGGGGGAAGGCTAAATTACTAATCATTAATACAAAACAATGGCTCAGAACATACAACTAACTAATAATATGTCCATTCAGTGAACCTGTTCCAATTGTCTTACTTAAGATAAAAGTTTTGACCAAGCAGGACTGTGAATTTTTCTCACCTGGGTTTGGACAGGTTGCATTTTGTCTCATTGACAGACGTTGGCCCTGAAGTGAAGTTGGAATCCATGTCAAAGTCCATGTGCTGAATGATTGGTTTTTCATCTTTGGATAGAGTTGGGCATATCTTAAGTCATTAGACATTTAAGTTTACTGTTTATTCAGTTTTGGTTTATTTGTCTTCAGTCTGTATTTTATTACCAATCTCAGTTCCTCTGCTGGAATGACAGAGGAAAGATGCCAGGTCCCAACAGTCTTGGAACCTGGTGTCCATGTTAGGCTGTCTACTCCTGCATGTGGTCATCCTAACATGCCGGCTCCCCTGGGACCTGTTGGGCCCCCCAGTGTCCCAATCCTCATGCAGAGATCATTTTATCACACCTTTCTCATACAGCTGGCTGTGTGTGGTCCTGGTCCAACCTTGTTCCTTGCAGTGCCAGTTAAGTTATTACTATTATTATTACTAAGATATGCTAAAGCTTTCTATAGTGGTCATTTTTTCTTTTTTGCATTAGAGGATCAACACACATCTCCTATATTTAAATGTGATTCTGGTTTTCTTTGCTGCTAAGAGAAATTAGTCTCTGTGTTATGTCATATATATACCCCACATACACACACAGTTATGGATTACTAATTAAAATTGACCAAAAACTCAAAAGGTATGCAAAATTAAATATTAATATTTTATTTATTTGCTTTACTTTTTTAGGAAGTGTTAATGGGTCACACTGATGATCCCACCCCAATAAATAAATGTATTTAAATTGAATTAGAAGTTGTAGTATTCTAAATTTTCCAGAGTGAGCTTATGTTACTGCAATAAAAGATACATTTTGAATAATTGTTAGGCTAAAGACATTTACATGTCAGTATTTCAATTCTGTCTCATCAGACTGCCCAGTTTTCAATTGCAGATGAGCCTTTTGGTCACTAGAGTGCGCTGTAGAATCACAGGTTTCTTTAGATTATCTTGTTGGTCTCTGATGGTGATGTCAATCTTCACCTTTTCTTTTTATTTTAGCCAATTTATAATTTGTGTTTATTTTTGGAATCTGTTCAAGGTTTAAAATGGTCTTACTGGTGTGAATGGTATTAGAAATCAGTTTGACATTTCAGCACTTTGTGCTTTGAGTTACTTACAACCTTTCATTATTTTTTTTAGGTGGTCTTAAAAATCCAACTTTTGGTGATGGACACTTCTCAGGGATGGGGTCAGAGTCCAGAGCTCAGACGTTGCAGAGAGGTAAGTGACCAGCAGAGGGAGCCACAGTACTTTAGCTAAACGTTTGAAAGTTGATTTTTTTTTTTTTTATATTTTTTTCCTCCCAAATTGGATGAAATTAAGAAACATAAAGAGTGATGTTGATTTTGCTCAACATTTCATGGAGTCTTTAACATGCTACCACATAAATGTTAAAAAGATGAGTAACGTAAAGTCTCCCTGCTGGACAGAAGAGGTTTGGACTCGGGACACATTATTCAACTTTTGGTCTTCACAGACTCTGAAAGGCCTCGTTTTTTCCTTCTTTTTTTTGTTCCACAACTAAAAGACCAAAGATCACTCAAGCATTATTTGAGTGATGCTGAGGGAGGATTCATCAAACAAACCTGAGCCAAACCAACTCAACCAACTCTTGTGGAAACTCTTGCAAAGGTGACAGAAGGTACAAACCTACCATTAAATGGCAGTAATTGGCAGATTACAACTGCCAATGACTATCAATATTTTTTTGTTTTCTGGTTATTTTCAATCATTATGGGATTATAATTAGCTAGTTTATGTAATAAATGATAGCTCATAACATTTCTATGGGTTCCGTTTATTTGGGTTAGTCATAGATCTGTGTTTAAATCTTGAAGTCTGTGTTTAGTCTTTTGGATGCAGGACAGCAATGAAAGAATAAAACTTTGTGCTTTTTTGTCAATAATGTATACCTATAGTTTAAATATTGTGGCTTATCTAATTGAAGCATGTTTAAGGTTCTGCTACATTTATACTGTTATAGGAATTAAAGTGCATTCCTTATGTTACTTTACATATCATGACAAATGAATGAAATCAATGAAAATGACCTGGTTGTAAAATGAGTTAACGCTAACCTTCAGTGTATAAACTCACACATCAGATTCCACACTGACAGCAATAACTCTCAGTGTCTTCCATCAGACTGCAGGAGGTTCAGCCCACTCTTTATGCAGACATTTGCACACGTTTCTTTCTGCACAGCTCTGTTCATTTCAATCAGGTTGAGGTCCAGACTTTGACTGGACCGTTGAGACATCTTGATTCATTTCTGTCAGCCACTCTGTCGCAGGTTTGCTGCTGCGTTTGGGATCATTCGTTGTCCTGCTGACGGCCCAGTGAGGACAAAGCTTCAGAACCCCTCAGATTTTGCAGTAGAATACGTTATGAACAGATTCACCTCATGATCTAATCTTAGTGGAACGTTGATTGTTTGGTCTTGCTTCACCACCATGCTGGTGCAGTGTAGTATTTGCATGAACATGCTGCATTTCATTCTCTCCATATGTCACTGCATAATTGGGCCTAGCATGTCTGCCCTGGGTCTCCTCTCACAAAAAGCCATTCAAACACTAGTCATACAAATGCAGCTCCCTGCACACCTTACCTGTGCTGCCATTCTTTTTAGTGAGAAACAAACTTTAGAATCTGCAATGGAGCTGCAGTAGAAATATCTGAAATGACTTGGATACATTGTCTAGCTTGAGTATATCTGCAGTTCTCTTCTTCCTCAGAGTTCTTCATTGTTGAGTCTCACTTCTTGTTCAGTAAAACTAAACTCTTTTACAGGGCAGAGAGAAGCTCTGGGCTACTCCCACCGTCTGCTCAGTCTGACTCATTAACCGAGTCACAGAGTAATCAGTCTACTGCGGGCTCTGAGTAACAGCAAAACATTCAAGGATTATTTTAGACGGTGTGTGTTGCCGTTAGTGGATAGGGACTGTATAGATTGGGAAAAAGTTTGCAATGCGATGATCATCTTTTATCAATACGTGTGGTCTGAATTCCTTTAGAAGAACAGAAGAGAAAGAAGGATGTCTTTAGTGTGAAATTAGGATTCCAAATACCAACTTCATCTGGGCATCTAAAGAGTGAAAAAACATTCAAAACAAACATTTCAGTGTTTAACTGAATAAAGGTTTAACTCTATCCGTCCATCTGTATCTTCATTCTGGCTCAGCTCTCTCTTCAACAAAATAGAATCTATTGATCGCTCGCTCCATTTTTCCTACATTGTGAACAAAATCCTGAGATCATGAAACTCCTCCACTTGATGCAGAACCTCATCCCCGTACCAAAATTAGGTAATCGTTGTCAGCCAGAACATTTAGTACAGTGGTATCCTCTTTGGCTTACTGCTCTCTACCTGGACTTTTAGAAGAGTTTGAAATAGTCAGACTGTCTCCATTCTGTTGTTGAGGTGTCCTATGACAGAATACAGAGAGATATTACTGCAGTCTTTTTCTGTTTTTCTTCACCGCTCCTTTTTTCAAAAAGCTTCTGAAATGTTTATTCCATTCAGAGTTGCATTCATTTTGGGAATGGGACAGTTGAACTTTCACAGGAAAAAGTTTGGACACTTCCTGTCTGCAATAAATTAATGTTACAGATAGATAGGCAAACGGTGGGTGCTGTACCATACATCTGCTGCCCATACAATATCAAGTGAAAAGCAGCTTTGAGCTACTAACATATCAAACTACCCATCCCAGGTTTAAACTGTGCATGTGCTGTTTATTTTACTTGCTCTGATTGGCTTCCCTAAAAGTTATTTTTTTTTTTTTCCTTTAGAGCTCATCGGTATGTGTTTGTTTCCAGGCTGACTTGGTCAGATAGATGAGTAAATGTCAGACCATCACACTGTCCTACTTCCTCTTTATGTAAATGTCATCAAATGATGATGGTTCATCTCTGGGCTTGGATAAAGCCTTTACATCCTCAGTTGGGTGAATAGGTTGAACCTGTGACCAGGAGCTCCAGTCAAAGCTGCAGGCTGATTTCACTTCCTGCTTATTGTCTCTGACATGATGAACCATCATTGCCATTAGCTTTGGATCTACAGCAGCTGGTTCAATGTGGAGCCTTTCTACATTAAATTGTACCATTTGTAGACTTGTTAGTTTTGCTTGACGATTCTTGGCTTCAATAAAAATCAACAAATAGCAGGACTTCAGGTCAGGCTTTTTGAAGATTGATGAATGTAAGCAGTCAACATTTCTGTTCTTCCTCTGACTTGATTTTTAGACATTTCACATACTGAAAAGTATTAACTTTGTGTCTTTTCTCAATAGTAGCATCCACGCTGAAGAGTGTTGTCAGCATTACCTATTAGTTTGTCTAAGGTGCCTTCACTGATTGGACAAAGAGTTTTCCCAACCTGCTTGTGTAGGCATCAAGAAACCACATGCTCTGTAGTAAAAATCAGATAAGTCCTGTATGCATAAATGATTGGAATCTTCTAATCTCATTGTTTGATGTTTATCTCTTTCAGGAAATATGTGGTTTACACAAATGGGTTGAAATGTGTGTAGACAGACATTTGAAATGAGCAATTCAGACTAACTGAAACTTTTAGGCTTGAATGGTTATTGGTAGTGACCAAATAAAAAAAAGCCTGATCTGTGTAAATTTGAATTATGTGTCATTAAAATTTACCCATAAATCTAGACTTTACAACATGTTCAGTCGATCTCTTTCTGTCAGGAAAATATGATTTATTTGAACTCTATTTCCCCACCAACCTGTTGTAGTTCATTTGTTATAGCAAAAAGTGCTAATCCACTTAACAATACTGATTTTTATTACAGGAACGATT
Source organism: Poeciliopsis prolifica (assembly GCF_027474105.1). Lineage (NCBI taxonomy): Eukaryota > Metazoa > Chordata > Actinopteri > Cyprinodontiformes > Poeciliidae > Poeciliopsis > Poeciliopsis prolifica. Next base: position 1,799,023 of record NW_026562422.1, on the reverse strand, counting down.
AATTGAAGTGAACAAGACGAGCAGCTATAAAGGATTGTTTAGAGTAGGCTCTGATAACGTGCGTTTGTCTGACAGCGTACATACGTTGTGATTCCACATCCACTCAGTATGATGAACCCAAGTTCCTCACATTCCCAGACAACCCACTCAGTAAGGTCACACATCTGGCTTTGTGTGTTAACTTTTGTTGACCTGTTTAGCACATATGAGGTCATGAACTACAGACACACACACCACAGCTCACTGGCAGCACTTAGTGCAATCATCTTTGACCTGGCTCTCCATCTGTTGTACCTGAGTCTGTGTGTCTGCAGATGGGGAACATGTGTTTGAGTGAGTCTGCTGCTCATTAGAGCCCAAGTATTTACTCATAATACGACTCATGTAATCTTTGCAGTTGCGCAATAATAATACCACTGTAATGATGGATGGAACATGACAGAATACTGTCATGTTCCATGCAGTATTCTGTAAGAACAGCAGCTCTTACAGAGCGTTAGACTGTTCTCTTGGGTTATGAATCATTTCTGCTTATGGTGGTTTATTATTTTACCAGCTGGAACCACCATGCTGTCGATATCCAACACGACATAAAATACGTAAATCAGCACCATCAGCTTAAATTTTAAGCAGCACTATTTAATTTAAGCAATTAGATCTTTATTGACTTTGTAAAATAAATCATTCAACTTTTAACTTATCACATTGGATTGTATGTTATGTCATACATCAGCACAACATGTCACGTCATTGTGAAATGATGTGACAAGTAAAAGGAAAATGATATATTAATTTCAACACTTTTGTTTTTATTTTTGTTACAAACAAAATCTGAATGTTTTGGTATGACTTTATAATGGCCTTGTACTTTGGTATCCTGAAATAAAATGCATTGAAGCTACTTGATACATAAAAACTTTTGAATTGAATGGTTTTCCAGCTACATCTAAAAATTGGACTATCAAAAAAAAGTTTAAATATTTTTTGTAGTTTCAAAAAGTGTCCAACTAGCTACATTTAATGTAGCTAGTTGGACAGAGGAAAAGTGTTATGAAAAATGCGAGTTATGACACGTAGAATATGCTAGCCAACAATAATTAAACTCCACACTGTCCTTTACAATATTGAAATTTCACACACTGATATGGTAATATAATTGAGGTATTTTATGCTTCCAAATCCTATAGGGCATAAGTAGAACAACTTCTTCCTCTGTAATTATTCTGAATGTGTGGTTTTGTGATTTCAGCTAAACAACACATCAACACCCTGGGCCACCAGCTACAGTTGAACCAGCACTGCCTGGACACGGCCTTCAACTTTTACAAGATGGCCCTCAATAAAACCCTGACACGCGGCCGCAAGTCGGATCACATCATGGCTGCCTGCATCTACCTGGTCTGCCGTACCGAGGGAACGCCTCGTATCCTTTCTGTAACCAAGTGTGCTGTGTGTCAATGAGTATATTCTTTCATCTAAAGAAAAAACTATCAGTCAGTCTTCTTTCATGGCAAAACAAAAATGTACAACTAAATAACAAAAAGTCACCTTATTTGACTTATTTACTAGAACATATCAAAAACATTTCTGAATGAAGCACCCTACAGTCTCTGGGATCAGTCTGACGAATGTGTGCACCACTCCTCACTAACTGCTGTCAGATGTTCTTGCATGTAAAGTTCATTCCACTGCTTCAATTTAAATATTTTTAGAAATGGTGTTGGTAGTTGACATCTTGAGCTGTCTCAAGATGTCAACTACCAAATAGTCTTTTTTTTTTCCAAAAGACGTTGCATTAATACAAACCTAAATGTTACAGCGGAGCATTATCATTCAAAGTACAGGAAGAACATTGGGACTTCTTGATGAACACAGAGCCTCTTTACATTTGGGCTCGGCGTGTCTTTGCCGTGCCGTTCCCGATGCGTCTGGCCTGTGAGGATGATTGGGTTACGCAACCGCCGGCGGGTTTGTTATTCTGATGAAAGAGAGGGGAGCAGGGACTGTGAGGCCTTTGCTGCTGCGTTGTTGACTCAGCTTCTGTTTGTGTCTGTGTTTCTGTGTGGGTTCATTTCCACAGGCCTATCTGTTCACGCATGTTTGGAGGGGGAAGGCTGTGTTAAAAATAGTTGCCTCCCCTCCTCCTTTTTCCACAGCTGGGTGAAGTCATGGAGATGATCAGGACATAAACAAAAGGAGGAGGAAGAGAGGAGGGCTCAGTCTTACCTGGAGTTGAATTTAATGAGCACCAACAGCATAGAGATGCTCAACAGTCTGGAACACAGATCCATTTTTAGACCTCAGACGGATTATGCACACACAGCCAGTTCTGCTTCAAGTTTTGTTCTTCTGGCCTTCGTTGTGTTTCCTTTTAACTTTATAGCGCTAACTTTTTTGCCACTTCCCCTGTTATCGAGTAGAAATAACCATCAAGCGCTTTGAACTTCTTGCCTATCTGACTCTACGACTAAGCAGAACGTTTTTTTTGAAGGCCAGCAGCATCTCCATTAGCTATTTTTAAATTCCCTCAATGAGAGAGGTCAGCCCAGTTACTAAAAGAGGCTAAGCAATGCAGAATCTGTGAACTGGGATGCTACTGGGCTTTCTCTTGGGGGAGGAAAGAGCTGCTTAACATCAGCAGGTTGCTGTGGCCTTGATCTAAATCTGAACATTTTGTTCCTCCTTAGGATGAAACCGCTTGCAATCAGAGCAGCAAGTCTCTTAAATCTCAAGAACTTCTGTTCACAGAGTCCCACACGTTGTTGGTATGTTTGAGAAAAACGAAAGACATTTTGGATGAAAATCTGGAGCTTGGACAAAGAAAGATTGTAGGCCACAATCAAACACATTGCAAATGGTTGTTTTTGTTTAAGCTAGTTGCACAGTAGATGCTCTTAGAGAACGACTGAATTGAAACTCTGAAGTTTGGTAACTGCGTTTCGAAGGTGTAGCTAGGTCCACCCAGGCGTTTTGCACAGATGAACTGTTGCTAAGGGAGATTAAAGTATTTCTCAAACATGCATGAAAGAATCAAAGCAACACTCCGGGTATGTTTTTGATGAGGGAATAACATGTTTTGATGTAAAGCTCAAAAAAGTTATGTCGTACTGCTCCATGAACCAGGAAAATCCAATTGGGATCAAAAACCTAGAATCCTGGTGAGGAGGCGGCAAAGGTTACACAACAGTTAAAAAAATTATTAAAAACTGTCACAATTTTATGAATTTGTCTCCAATGCTCTGGACTTAAAAATGCAGAATGAAATAAGTTCAATTAATTTCCAGTCTTCTTGCAACATAGTAGACAAAGTAAACAAAGACCGTTGTTCCCAATTGTGTGGGGAAATGGGACAAAGAGCAAGAAATGATCATTTGAACACAGAGCCTGAGTATTTACTCATAATACAACTCATGTAATCATAATACAACTCCTACATCTGTGATTATATCACAGATGTAGGGGGGCAGCAGCCCAAGCAAGGCCCCAGAAATAAAAGTGTACCAATGTCCCAACTTCCTGGTGGACAGAGAAGGCCAGTTCACTCGAACTGGCCTTCAAATGATGGGTCAAGGCTTTACAGTTTGTAACAAACCCCAGAGAAACATGATGGACAGATAGTATCAACTTTTTAGTAGCAATTGTGCTGAGGTGTTCATATATAACAAGTCTTTGTAATCTCAAACAGATAAAAATGTTTCTTTGACCAGATGCTTTTTCACCTTTATAAGAACAATGACATTTGTTTCAAAAGAAGAAACCCAATTTGAGTTTAATGTACTGCTTGGAGGAATGCAGTGATGCATTGTTTTCTGGTGACAGCAGTAAACCAGCAGGCCCGGCAGAGAACCCGAGCCATGACTCGCTCTGGTTCGCAGCTGGTCCGGTCACACAGTTTTACTTCAGTTTGAAGTGTTGCTTTTTTTTTTTTATTGTGGACATTGGCTTTGGAGAAAAATACAGTAAGTAAATAATTGTACAGTTGTGGTGTGTCTCATAAGTTTTTACCTCTAAACATTCACATTTTATTCAGATGATGGTGCTGCAAAGTTCTACAAAACACTCGTCATTTTATAGCACAGTTAAGTAACTGCTCCTTCAGTTTCTATAAAATACAGCATACATCAAAAAGAACTGAAAAGAAAATTGAATTCACAATTCTAACGATTTGAAATTGGGCTTATGTCCCTTTAAGATGCTCCGACTCGCTGACTCTGGCTTTGACATGTCACCACAACACTACTGCTACATTATGGCATTTACAACAGCTCTTTGGAGAGTTGGACTGATAAGTTTCTATGATGAACTCAGCAGACTCCCATTTCCTGCGAATGTTTACTAATTGCTGCTACTAGTCTGGAGGAGCTGAAATGGGGGAGAGAGGTGTACACTGAGAGGCAGGAACTCTGCTGGAGACTGCAGCTCAGAGGGAGGAGCTTTGTGGAAGCAGGCGGAGCTTTGTGAGAGCGAGCGTTTAGCCGTGCCCGAATGGTTGCCATGGGAGATTGAAGGTTTTCTCAAACATGCATGAAAGAATCAAAGCAAGACTCCTGATATGATTTTGATGAGGAAATAACATAATATAAAGCTGAACATTTTAAATTTTTACGTACTGCATCTTTAATAAGCACATTTATGTCACATTACTGTTCAGAGTACAGGTGGAGAATTTGAGCTAAAGTATGGATTAAGCAAGACAATAGTGACTAACTAAGCTAAGGAAAGTCTTAGTTGGTTTCAGAGGTCGACCCCCTTCATTTGGACTTTTATCCAAATGAACATTTCTAGAAAGGACTGAACAGCACAGAAAAGAGCTTTTCAAGCATCAAGATCTGAAGATGCTTTACGGTCCTTTCAGTGCCAGGCTTTGCTGAATTGTGTTGTCTGTACTGTGTTTGCAGAAACATTCAAACTTGATGGCTAAATAGTCGATCTTATCTACCTGAAAGCTTTTCATTGCTCATATGAACCGCTGTGCTTTTTGTTCTACATCTTAGAACAATCTGTTCCAGCCATCAAACTGGACCTTGTGCCCTACCCGGTGCTCATGAGCAGAACCCAGATGTGTGTCTAAGGTTCTGGTTCTCCTCAGTCGCAGGTTGTCCGTTAATCTCCAGGTGGCGTGTGCCGGGATTATGTTTTCCATCTCATCTGCACGCCTGCTAATTCTATTGTGAGGCCTGTTTCAGAGGAGCCTCGTTAATCCAGCCTGACACCCTGGAGACAGGTGCACCTGTCGCCACGGAGACACTGTAACCACGGCAACCAAATGTCTGCGCCAGCTGAGCACGAGGACGAGGAGACATCCAGAGGTTGATGATGCCGAAGCGTTTTTGTGTTTTGATTTTTGTGAAACACTTTTTGGACTAGTATGTAATTAGGCTTCCGTTTTTGTTTTTTTTTCTTTAAAATGTTGGAAATTAAAATTGATCCCAATTTGTACAGGACAGCCAGATAGACACATCAAAAGCAACAATTTCAGTGAGTTCATAAAAATCTTCCTTATGTTCTTCATGTCAGTTACTCAACTTCCTTTTTGATTTGTCTTTGGGTAATTTCACTATAATCATTTTTGTTTTTCAACCGTTTTGTTGTAGATTATATATTTAATTCTAAAATCCTTTGGGTTTATGAAAGTATTTCTATGTTGATTTTAATGAATCTAGATGAGTTCAAATCATCACTGCTTAAAAGAACTGCTCTGCGTTGAGTGTTGCTCTCATTCGAAAACACAAAGTTTATGACAAAGGAACGTTTATCTATTTATTTTCTCAAAATATTGTTTCAAAGAAAATATTGAAGTGAAGCCGTCATCAGCCGCAGCTGTCCTTTCCCGTCTGGTCAACCTTTCTGTGTTCCTCCTTTCATCCTGTTTGCCTTGACCTTTTTTCCTCAGACATGCTGCTGGATCTCAGTGACATTTTGCAGGTATGTTAAAAAATGATTTCAAGTTTTAATGTTAGACGGTAACAAACCTGATTTCATCTACTAACGTTGGTGAAAAGCTGTCTGAAGCAGCCTGGCTCTGTGGGAGGTGATGGTCATTCCCGTGCCGTTGCAAGTAGAACATTTAATCAAATCTCCAGAATCATTGACCTGAAACACGCTGCTACATCGTGCTGAAAAGTTCTGTTTTTGTTTTAATTAAGATATTTGCACTAGGAATAAGATTTTTTTTTTTTAAAAATACTTGGTCAAATTTTATCCTTTTTGCAGCACATTTGAAATCTGTTTGATTTGAAAACATTTGTGACAAATAGAATATTTTTACTGTGCTGTTTAAAACAATATACATACTTAAATTTTGTTTTGCTCTAAAGTATATTTAAACTGCTTATATTTTCCTCTTCTGGCTTTTATGAGGGTAATTCCATTATGATTTACTGTAACAATCGTAGCGTGCTTAACTCAGAAAATAAACTTATGCTTCCTCTATTTTTTTCCCTCCATTTAATTGCCAACAAATGTTCATAAGGTGCAGAAAACGGCTCCTAGCCCCTCACTAGGTTGTGCCTAATAGCAGCTCTTCCTCACCGCTCAGCCACACGTCTGTTCTGTGCAATAAAACCTGAGGTGTGTGTGTGTGTGTGTGTGTGTGTGTGTGTGTGTGTGTGTGTGTGTGTGTGTGTGTGTGTGTGTGTGTGTGTGTGTGTGTGTGTGTGTGTAAATTTAGAAACCTCCATTAGTCTACATATTTAATGGCAGCCGATTTGCAGTGAGTGGAGGGTGTGGTGGTCATGGTGGGACATTTCTTTGAGTCACAGCTGGTCAGGAGCTTTTATTTTTATGCTCCCAGCTGTCCTGCAGTAGCTGGCAGCCCCTCCCCCTGCCCCCCACCCTATACACCCTGGTATTTGGAGGCTGAGGGTTGTCTTTTTGTGGCGAGGGCTGAGAGGGGGGTGATTAATGCTGGGTGTTTGGGCAGCTGTGGGCCAGTTCCATTCCACTACTTGTGTTTTTTAGTGGATCCACGCCCAAGCCACTTGATCTTTCTTGCATTATCTGAATGACTGCGCCACATCAAAAAAAATTTCCTTTAAATATCAGCTGTCTTCTGCAGCTTTTGCGAGGCGTTTTCTGCGTTTGTGCCTGTTGCTGTGCAAAGAAATCTCCGGATGACGGGATGTGACGGTGGATGTACTCAAGCTCTCTCTCGCCACAAATGTCAGCATCATCTCTGCGACTTTATGTGATAGAGATCAACTTAAAGTGGCTCAGAATTTCAAAATAAGATTTCTTACAAATAAAAATATGAAACTATGCAGGCATCTTCATCCCCAATCCACTCAATCAATTGTGTTTTGTCAGTATTTGACGATTGCAGCTACTAACTCTTTTCAATTACAACTGCTTTTATTTTCTGTGATTTCTTTTTCCACCTTTGTACATCAGACTGAATGTTTTCCTCGTTCTTTGTTGCAAAATGACTCAAATAGTCTGATATGTGTTTCAACTTCATAAGACTTCCCACAAGTGATCTAAAACCAGTATGGGTTTTAGGATGAGCCTGGGCTACTCTAAGACACTATTGAGCGTTGATCTAAACCATTCCACTTATAAGTTACTTAACTAGGTTGTTCTATAGTCTTCAGAGTCAATACAGATCAAACAGTTGATAAAAAAAATGTTCTAAAAGTTCTGGTTCACAATATTTCCTAAAACCAGTATGGGTTTTAGGATGATTTTACTGTAAAGATCGCCTTCATTTAGCATAATGCTGACCTTATTTTCGTGAGGTCTTATTTTTACAATTATTTACAATTACTATGTTTTCATTTTAAAAGGCATTGAAACAAGAGACTTAGTTTTAGGGTTTAATAGATTTAACTGTTCCACTGTGCCGCCCCTTTTGACTGTTTTGTTTTTAAACGAGGAAGTAATAAAATAGGATCTGTGCTTTCATATTGCCAAATCTTAATTAATAACTTAAAAAATGACGAAATCTGTAAATGTTTGCGATCCATAAAACATCGCAACATTGTAAATATTTTTGATTTGCTGTTTGGACTTAAAATGTTGAGTTTTATATCAATCATGCAGAAAAACCTAAAAATCAGAAAAAAATCATAACGTATTCTTTAAACTTAAAAGTTAAGTTTTTAAACCTAGACTTTCTTTGTTTAGTAAAAAAAAAACAACTGAGCACTTTTTTAAAATAAAGGATGATAAACCAAAATCTATTCAGTAATACAGAGTTGTGTATTTTGGCTCATTTCAGTTTCTTTGCCTCCTCCAGTGTGTGTTCTCTGAGGGGACTGGTTTAATTTTCTAACCTGCTGATCTCTGATCAGTGTTGATTTTTGTTCTCTTGAATAAAAGTAATAACAGATTTTAGTTGATGCTGCAAATGTTTGCTTTTTTTAATGCTTTGTTCTTTAGAAGTTGCTACTTGCCACAGGCTTTGTTTTTTTCTTTTATGATCACTTTTTTGTGCTGACATTTTTATGTTGGCATATGTCTCCATTTCCATGTATGAGTCTAAATTCCTTGCTAGAATCCAGGGGTCCCTGCTGACTCCCTAGGGTGCTGCAGTGAGACTCCATCCATCTGTCTGGCCTGGACGCCTGGCCCTCCTTAAGCACCAGGAGGTCCGGGCAGACTGTCTGAAGGAATGGCACAGCTTTCACTGGAGGTCATGACCTTATTCTCTAGCCTTTGCTGCCTTCTGCTCCAGATTTCGCACTGAACTCCCTCCCTCTCCTCCCCTCCTGCCCCAGGTCTTAATTTTGGGCTAACTCTGTTATCTCTGGAGGAAGACGATAGAATGTGGCTCTGTCCCTTTGTTGTTCCACGGTATCCATCAGTATGTCCTTTCAGAGGGTGGGTTTGGGGGTTGAATTTACTGCAGAGCCTTCTGGACGGCCAGTGGGCTGAAACACAATGAAACATCTGTGATGGGCGTTTCCGACACAGACGATTGTACTTCCCCGCTAGGCTTCACCCAACTCCACCCACACAGCTCCTCCTGCTTCCATCAGCTCCATGAAGTTTCAAAGAAACTCTTTGATCCCCTAATTTATTCATTATCAGTGAGAATGATGCTTGAAGTTTTTAATAACGCCACAAACAAAATGGCATAGCAGAGATTCATTTAGCAGAATGTGGATCTATTTATCAGACTAAATAACTTAAGGGAACGTTGTTTTTTGTGTCCAGTTTGTAATTTGATTTTATTTGACGTGGTTGACATTGGTTTGGAAAAGATGGGTATGGAAAACCAAAATGGGTTGGAAAGTATGTGTATTTTCAGACTGTATTGTGTATTCTACTGTTGTTGTGCTTCCTTCTTCCCTCAACGTGTTTATTGGCATCAAAGTTCAGTATTCACAGATTCCCGTCTCACAGATTCTTAAAGGGGCAGTATTATTTGTTTTCCAGCCATATGGTGTCATTTGTTGCACACTCAAGTAATTATCACCTCTGGTTGACAAAGTGATCAGTGACAGGAAACTCAAAGCATCTAACTTTTTTGAGAGTGTTTCAAAGCTGGGATGAAAAAATAAGAATTACTCCAAAAATTAATTATGGTTGGTTTAGTTTACTGCTACACCGAGTTACAGGACAGGTTTGAGGGAGTTCAACCCATTTCTCTGTCAGCTGGTATATTGTTATGGATTCTCACCGAATTGCTCCCATACTTCACTTTCATTGTGGCTTTATGAAGAAATATGTTATACTTTGCATTCTTGTCTTATTGAATTGTTTGTTTGCTGGTGGTTTTTTCCTGTATAACTTTTTATGCTGTGATTAAACTGACAGAAGAAGCCTATCCTGGATGTGTAACAAACAGTACACACGTTTTAAATGTTGCCTTTTTGAAGGAGTACATTCAGCTCAGATGGAGACTAGTTAGCAACTTTGTTTCGATTTGAATTATTACAGTCTGCATTTTGGGAAAATCATCCTCCAGAATTGTAACTATCAGTGATGTTGACTCATTTACTGGCTGTAGATACACAGTCAGCTTCTGTTGTTGCTGACTCACCACTGCTTTTGGTACAGTAGAAAACTGTATTTTGCTCGACAGATTATAAGGTAACTTTTGAGCATTACATTATGTTATAATGTTATTCCCTCATCAGAAACATTCCTGCAGTGCTGCTTTAATTCTTTCATTCATGTTGGAGAAATCTATTAATCTCCCATGGCAACCATTCAGCTGGCACCGCCTTCGGTTTCCGAGTTTCCGCTACACAGAACACTCCTTCCTTGCAATCCCTTAAGACTAGCCAGCAGCAATTAGCAAACATCTGGTAGAACGCTGCCTCTGCTGAGCTTACTATAGGAGCTGGTGAACGCTGGTAAAAACTTGGCCCTTCTATTAAGCTTTTAGCAATGTTGCGATGATTTCCTGAAGGTGAAGAATCAGGATTTTTTAAAAAGAGGCAAAGGCCCAATTTCAAGGCATTAAATTACAAGGTAAAATTTCTTTGGAGTCATTTGATAGAGGTAGCATTTTTATAATAAGTGAAGTTAACATAGCTACTTGATTGTGCTATAAAATAGCACTCATGATACTGCACCTTTAATCAAGTTTGCAAAACTAAAACAAATATGCTAGCCTGTTACTTTTTGTTCGTCGTCTGTATAGAATTTCGATTGACAAATTTAGTTAAACTTCCTACGTTTCTCGTCCTCTCTTCCTTTGGGCATTTTCTCTGCAAAAGCTGTTTTGGGTTGTGTTTTTTTACACTGCTTAATGAATGATTTTACTTTCTGAAAGCCTTGGACAGCTCTTTTAACCTTACAATGGAGTTCACTGTTAATTCAACAGTCAAGATGAAAAATCTAACTAAATGGCCGAGATTTATGCAGTGCAAACATCCCTCTAAAATCTAACTAAACATGTATCTAAATATGTAATATTTGTCCGTATTGTTAAAGTTGACATTTAATTTCTTTACATTGCTACTACTCAAGTAAGCAGTGACTCGAGTGGAAGTGGTCCTGGAGGTTCCTGGTTCAAATCTGGTGCCTTCCTGCGATAATTAAGGGGGTGAGATCAAGAACGTCCACTAAGTTTGTGGAGTGAGGCTGCTTAGCTGTGGCATTCTTTGTGCAGGAGGCACCAAAAGGACAATAGAAACATGTGATATTCTTATTGTTCACCTTTGGGCCCTTTAAAAAGCCAAATATGAAATCTTTAAGAAAAAACAAACATTAGCTTTTTTTAATGCTTGTTGCCACCTTAGTCGTACACACGTTCCAAAGACAGACTGCTGTATTTTGTACTCTGGAATAGTTCAGTGCAAGGGACAGTAGCTTTCTTGCATTTTTTTTCCGAAACTTGCTTTTCTTAAGTTTTTTTTTATTTAATTTAATTTTTTATTCTGGTTTTGGATATTGTGGAGCCGATTGACCTCTCCAAAACTTGTATAATACCAGCCAGACTACTGTTGTTGCAGTATTTTGTGTTTACAGATATGTGGATATTTTTAGCTGTTGGTTCTTAAACATTAGAGACTGAGGAAATTTACCATTTTTGCCAATAGTATACATTCTGCCATCAGCCGATGACATAAAATGCAGTCTTGTGTCTTGCATTGGCTCAATTGTTGAAAAACTACAGTCAAACACCCCATTACATTTGCAGATTTTAGCCACACCTTATACCCTGCTACATCTGCTTGTTAATTGCATTACCAGAAAACATGAGATGTCAATGTGTTTCATGTGAAAATGCCAGGGATCCAAACATGCAAGATCTGCTCTTGGCAAAGAAGACCAATCTCTATTTGTCATTGTGTATTAGCCCTTTGTTCAGAGACGACCTATTGTTAAAAGAACCATGAAGATTAACCTGAAGAAACTCCATTAAGGTGTTGACTACCTATTTGGGATTCTGCTTCACCTTTTCAGCCTTTGCCTGGAGAAGACCCAGGAGACACTTCTGTCTCTGTGGATGACACTCTGCCCTATTCCAGTGCCAAATATAGCTCATCAATCAGATTGTAACAACTACAGACTTGTTCCCCTGACTTCACATTCTGAAGGTTTTGGAGACTCCTGTTGGTCCACCTGAGTAGCAAACAAGCGTATCTCAGGACCCTCTGCAATATACGTGTCACAGTGGAGTTTGAGTTGAAGATGCTATACTAAACCTGTAGGGAGCACTTTGAGGAGAATATTCTTCAAATTAGCCAGAAAACATAGTAAAATAAAACCCAGTTCACTGTTCAAGAAATGCCAGCAGAAGTTGGCAGAGATCCCCACAAGGCCTGATGATTGATGCTAGTTTGGAGCTGAAGGACCGTGTGTCTTAACCAGGTGCTCAGGAGTACCACAGGGCACTGTACTCTCACTATTCCTTTTCACTATGTACTTCTCAGACTTTAAATGCATCATGCCTGTCGATGCATTTATCTCCTGAAGTAGTCTTCAGGAGATACTCTGAAGACTACTGTTTTCAGGCATGCAAGGGACAAGCAAGCGACTGCGTCTAAAGATGCAGTCGTTCGCATTATTGTGTGGTGTTGGAAACATTGCCTAACCTTGAATGTGAACATAAGAAATAATTTCATTTAAAGATTACAGAAGAAGCAGTAATATATCACGGATGGTTTTCATCATGGGAGAAATGAAGGAGATGGAGGAGTAACAGTGGCTCAGTGATCACCCAGATCATGGACTAAACTGGAGCCTAAAGAGTAGTTATGTGGGAGCTACCATCAGGGAGCAAATTCTCTGATGGTTCGTAGATTTTAATGAGATCTAAAACTATTCATACTTTTTGGATAGTGGAAGTTTAAAAAGTTAAACACTGAAGATAAGAATGTTCATAGTTACGACAAACCATTTTTTTCTGTTTCATGCTTGGCTCAGGTCTGTAAAGGTCATATTGTTGTAGATTTAAAGAAGTAGTGCTCTGTTCATACAGAACAGAGCACTACAATCAAAGGTGAAATTAAATGGTCAAAACTGAACATTGCTAAAATATCAGCAGTCCACATTCATTCGGGAAGAAGTGTGTCCAATCTGACCATTGAGATTTCTAGTTGACATGTGGAAATTCTGTCTGCTGGGGGAAACGGGTGCAGTAACAGAGTGCAGCTCAAATTCTGCAAAAGCTCAGTTTGTAATCGGTCACATTCATGTGAAATGTTTTCACACTTTGGTTCATTTGCATAATTTGATTGCTAAACCAGTCTGGGAAGTGAAGGGTGTATCATATGCTTCCAGTCTGCTTCACACAAACACTGCAACTGGTGGACCAAATGGTCTGAAGCCAGATTAGAAGCCTGCATGTGGCTTTGGGTGGGTTCAGTGGCTTAGTCAATACTGTACAAATGTCTGTTCCAGACGCAGGAGGATCTCACAGCACCAGGTTTTTACATGTCTAATCAGTTTTGTAACAACTTCTTTCTGTATTTGTGTTCACAGGTGAATGTCTTTGTGCTGGGAAAAACCTTCCTCGCGCTGGCCAAGGAACTTTGCATCAACGCTCCAGCTATAGGTATTTTTACTTCATCCTCTTCATTTAGCATTCTCTGAATTTTTTTTACAAGGCATGATAGTTTCAAGTGCTTGATATAGTCACATTACAGAATAGATGGCACAAATTAGATTTCCAGAAACGGAAAGTGGAGGTAAAAAGCTGTGTTGTGTTCAGGGACTGAATTGTTTGTCCATTTGGATAATTTAATGTTTCTTTTAATAAATGTATAAAAGGTAAGGCTGTTAACACGTACAATTACTCTAAAAGGTTTAATTTTTCCTTCTCTATAATAATATTCTATCAGCGTTTCAATAAAATAACAGAGATGAATGAACATTTCATCAATATTCTAATCAGAAATGCACAGGTGTTCTGATGGCGTAATCAATCTTTTCATTAAAATAGGTTGCAGTTCATTCCTCCTCACCCAGGGGGCACCATAACCCCCTCTTTGTCCCCACAACACAAAGATTTACATCTGTTTACGTTATAACTTTAACATTTTATTAAGAGGTGTGTAAGCATTCTTGGACAGAACACATCAGGTTTTTAACAGCATCAAGCTGCTAACAGTTGAATTGTATTTTACAAAAGACAAAAACGTTTGTGAGGTCGTCCTCTGAAGTGCAAAGCCACCATTAGTGAAGAGCTTTCTCTCTTCCTGTACGTTTACTCAGAACCCTACATTAAGGTCGCTCCTTGTGGAATATTGCTGCTGTAACTTTAAGAACAACATTGTATTAAACTACGTCTTAAAGCAGTCTCTACTCACTCCAGGTTTGATTACATAAGCACAGTATGAGTGTTGATTTCCACAGCAGATGCAGCCCTTCGACACACGCAGCAGAGTAAATAACCTTTAATCAGCACTTAAATAAAAATACTAATAATAACCTTAAATTAAATAGAATATAACGGCTCCTGTTGCTTTTAAAATAGTCTCTGGAGGAACTACGCAGGCTAGTTAATGTGACGTTAACAGAATGTCTGAATGCTACATTAGCTTGAAGGCCTGAAGGTGGGGACAGCAACTCAGGCATAGAACACCAGCTCTGGGATCTGCCCTCCCTGCACTCCCGTTCCGTTGGTGCTGTCTGAGGAGCACTGGAACTGAAAAGTCACCTTCCCACATTGCACCTCCGTCATGCCCTCCTGACCGAAGTAGCTCAGCTCGTTCCCGTCCAGCACGGCGCTCACTGTGTAGAACGTGTCCTGCTCCACCTGGACGGGATGCTCGAACCACACGGGGAATGTGCTGCTGGAACCGTCCGACACGAACTTGGTGCGGTTCTGAGCCAGGGTCACCCCCTGCCTCTTGAGCTCAATCTTCACGGCATACTCGGCTTTGCCGCCGCTCGACCCGTACAGCCCCAGTCCGGCGATGAAGATCCTCTTGTCCACGGCGAACTGGATGCTGTCGCATCGGCCCCGGTAGCGCCACTGGTTGCTGCGATAGGCGGACGACTGGAAGCGATGGCATTTCTGCGGGGACAGGCCCTTCCTTGGAGTCAGGGGGAAGTCCAACATGGGCTTCTTGGCCGCCGTGTACCACAGGAAGACGTTGTGCGTCTCCTCCAGAGTCAGGATGTCGGACTGCGCTGCTCCGTTGGCGAACTCCTCCACGCTCATGGTGGGAATCCGCACCAGGAACAACGCCTTGCCCAGGACTTCTCTCTTGTTGTGTGTGGTGGGCCCCAGACCTTGCCTTTTGCATTCTGCCGCAGCCCAGTTCATGACCGCGTCGAACACCACCACCTCGTCCGTGTTGAGCGTCTCCCTCTGCAGGATGATTTCCAGCGTCTGCAGGTCAATCTCACAAAATCCCTCCGAGCGCAGCGCCAGCTCGGCCTGGGCGTCGATGACCTCCCAGCAACGCTGCGTCAGCTCCGGCTCCTCAAACAGCCGGCTCTGGGAGAGCAGTACACAGGCGTTCTTGGCCTCCAGGCTCGTCTCCAGGAAGGTGACGCAGGCCTTGGCCAACGCTGGGACGATGTACTTCTTGGCGGCGTACAGAGTGGCCAGCACCGTGTCAGCCTCCAGGTCAATCTCGTCGCTGTACAAGTATCTGAGAGCAGAAAAAATGTCACAAAAATAGGGTTGTGTAAGTGCTAAAAGATGCAAATCTTTCAGTGTCTACCAATTCAATTCCATTCGATTCACAAAACATATTAAAACATTTTTTAAATATTTAAATAAAAAAAATTATACTTTTCATTTGGAAACTAACTTTTCTATTAAAACAATATTGAAATTCTGTTTAAATTATGTGAGTGAGAGGAAAATGATGTACATTAGAGATGCACAATACATCAGAACTAACATCTGCTCAGTAACTAAACCTCCACCAATATTAAGCAACTTCCCCTGGGGATTCAATAAATTATATCATATTTTATGAACAACCAATATTTATTTCCATCTTGTTGCTATCTGTTTCTGGTAATTTTTTTCTCCAAGGTTGTCAAAATGGTAGACAAATATATATTATATCGGTAAATTTTGGTTATTGGCCATAACAGCAGTATTATCATGTGTATCGATATCCATCCCAATTGCCATACTGGTGCAACCCTACTGTAAACAAAAGTAACATTTATTTAAAATGACTGTAACTTTTCATTCTATATTAAATTTCATCAGTTTATATTTAAACAAAAATGGGATTGTGCATCAAATTCTGTTACTTAGATACCAGACTTTCTTAAATGCATCTAAATGAATTATAATACAATAGTAAAGTTTATTCAAGTAATCATGAACTCATTCAGTATAAACAAAGTGAAATATTTCAAGCAGTTTTTTTTTTATTATTATTATTTTCTTTATTGAACCAAGTAAATTCTGTTGATCTAGATCTCATTTTCATGAGGGACCTGGGCAGAAGTCTGCAATACACAGCAACCCTGTTACTGGTTGCTGGTAAGTTTGATAATTATTGAAAACCAAAAATTCTTTTTTTTTTTTAAATCTAAATATCACTATACGCCAAATGAGTGAAAGAGGACTGCTGACTTGGCGGTTGTCAAGCCGCTCGACAACTCAAACATGACGAGATCAAACATAAAAAAAGCTGATTGTTCAGAGTCCTGTAGAAGGGATGATAGAAAATGGTGGCCTGACTGAACTCCCTTAGAGAACGTACGGTGTGTTGCTAAGAGGGAGATGAGACATCTGAGCCAACAACACAGCGAGTTGAAAGCCGCCATTAGAGCTACCTGGGCTTCCTTACAGCCTCAGCAGTGTCACGTTACCTCTATGGCACACTGATGCAATTATTCATGAAAAAAACCCAAACATTCAGGCCAGAAATTATGTGAATATACTCTGTATATTCTTGTTTGTTAAATACTGAATTTTAGGCCAGATTGTTATGATGATCCTAAGTGATTAAGTTAAAGAAAACTGGACTTGTTTTAATTTCCCTTGAAGACATTTCGCCTCTCATTCAAAAGGCATTTGGCTTTCTTTTGGATGAGAGGCGAAATGTCTTTAAAAAAAATGAAAGAGTCCAGTTTCCTTTTATTTGAGCAATCGGAATGAGCCAAAATAGAGTCAATTCAAAACTACTTTGACTATGTAAAAAGGGAAATAAAATGTTCTGCTAGCTCACATCATCCAAGTATCTTGAAAGTATTCTACAAAGGATGTGCAGTAGTAGTCAGTATTACATTGAATCCAAACAGGCCTCTCACTGAAGAGTGATGAATGGCAGTCTCATGACAGTAACACTGGTCTGCTAATCCACTTCATTTGCTTTTACTGTTCCTTTTTAAATGTCTGTCTGACTGTATTGTTAGAAATCCAGTACCAGAGACGTTGTAGTCGGGTAGGTGATCCTTGCCTTGAAGTTTGAAATGTATCACTCTGTATCAAGTGTATTTATAAAATTTGTTTTACTTTTTCAATTATATTACAAAAATGTATATAAAAGGGCAAAATTAATTTCCAGGCACACAGTGCCGTTTTATAGCAAAATCAATTAACTGTCAACTTCAGTTCTTAAAAAAAAAAGTTCTTTCTTTAACAACTGTTTGTCTCAGCCATTAGGACAAACTGAAGCTTAAAAACTGCAACTCTGAGGAGGAGCTTGGTTTCGAAGGCGGAGCTAGGTCCATCCAGGGCTTTTGCAGAGCTGAATGGTTGCCATGGGAGATTAAAGGATTTCTCAAACATTCATGGTAGAATAAACACTCCAGGTATTTTTTTTTTGAAGAGGGAATAACATTATAACATGATGTAAATCTCAGTCAATTTTACATACCGCCTTTTGAAATGCATCGAATTTAAATGTCTTTTTCTGTAACTACTTTACAAAAATCAACATCAACAGGTGATACTCTATTATTCAAAGCTAAGCGCAAGAAAAGCAAAAGCTACGTTTCATTAAATTATGCAACTTCTGTTGATATGTGTCTGAAGATGAGAAAAGATGTTTGAGGATTTCTAAGGAGTGAGGAGAAGCCCAGCATTTCCAGAGCGCAATCGCCGCTGCTGCTCTCCACTCCCAGAGCTCTGGCGTTTTGCCTCCGCCTAGCCTCGTTCGGATGAGTAATGACACGCTTTGAAGTGACGCTGACTGCGCTTTGTGATGTGGGCCTCCGCTCGGTCATGTGTGGCTTACTTCAGCAGAATTAGAAAAGCAGCAGGTTCCACATCTGGGATATGGATTTCCGACTCCTCCTCAGCCAAATCGCCGTAAAACATGGCACAGAAGACGGAGCTTCCCACGGCCAGGACGTACTGGGAGGAAAACAGGAGACGCATTCACCACACCTGGCTTTTTATTGTTATTAAAGGCAACAAAGGAACAGAAATAGCTGTGAATCACACACATGGTTACCTTGTGAGCAGGTATTTTCTGTGACGCCCCTAGGGGCCCCACCATGAAGTGAATGTCGGCCATCAGCTCATTGTTAAACATCAAGGCATTCCTGAAAGACCAAGTTTCACAAGTGAGGCCCAGGATTGTATAACATCAGTTGGTGTCATGTTGGATACAGATGCGAGTTAGCCTCACTGTTAAATTATGCACTTTCTGTTTCAAATGTATGCTTATATTTAAACCAAAAATGCACCAACCAATCAGATCATTTTTTTACACAGCCAATCAGTGATTGTACTCTCCAGTACTAAAACAACTGATCATTTTCTCATTTATTCAATGCATCCAAACTAAGAAGTCTTTTCTTTGGTCTTTAAATGTAAATCTTTAAATAACAGAAGTATTTCACATTGTTTGGAGAAACCCAATCACTTCCCCACCTGTTATTTTACACAAACGCATGTAAAAAAACAAAGTGGGGATCTGAACATTTGATATCAACATCTGATATTGATACTGTCGTGATGGCCAATATGTTATACATATTTTTCTACTCTTTCGACGTGTAAAAGCAACCGTACTGCCGAGGTTGATTCTGTTTCAGCTAAGCGTGCCACAAACCTGTGCAGCTTCGCCCTCACATGACCAAACAAATATCACAAAGCCAACCCTCCCTGTAGAGGATCTCATCAGACTACCAAACAAAACAAACTTCACATAAACGCTTGCAAGTTGCTCTGACAACAACAATCTGTAATGTTCTTTTGAGCTAGATTGGAAAACATTGGCAGCCTTTAAGAGTTCAAGTAAGGAGGAATAGACTCAGACTGCTGTTTGCGAGCCACAGCAGTCACTCAGATACTGTGGCTGAGATAGAATTCAAAAGTCTAATTTGTCTTTGCTTGAACGTACGAGCAAAACCTTGTTTTGAAACGTCTCTCTTGTAGACATTGCCACATCACCTCTAATCCCCTAATAAACATAATGTAACGTAATTATTAGAGCTTAATAAACACGATCTTTTTATTAAATACTTCAGGGTTCTGCAGCCTTTACAATCGAAAGAACCATTTTTTACATTCAGTCCACAAAAGTAAAAGATTTAGAGCCACAGTTATTGCCTGACCTTTTGAATTTATGGTCAATTTATATACAAAACATCTATTATTTTTAAAGAGCAACAATTTTGAATAAAATGAAAAACAAAGAATATGGCTACACTTAAGATGCTGATGTTTGGACAAGAAAAATACATGCACATAAAAAGAAGACTGGCACTTTGTCATTCTGTTGTGAAAATTAAGTGTAATTATTTGATGCAACCCCCCTATTTCCAAAGTTCAGACATTGGCTTATAATTGTAGTCAGTTTTTAAGAGCCGTTGTGGACGCGCCAAAGAGCCACTCGGCAGGTTGCAGACCTGTCTGGAGAACTTAAAGAGAAACTATATAATTACGCTGCTTTAAAAACTGTAATACTGCTTCAGGAGTCAGGAGCCCAGAGGCTGGTCCAGAGCCCGGGATGATCAGCGGGATCTACCTCTCTCTGAGTGTGGGGTGGCTGCATTGCCAGCTGGGTGGATCCACGTTGTTGTTGTTGATGTTCTGCTGGCTGGTCGGAGTGCTGGCCGCGCTGCCGCCGCTCAGGCCGCCGGTGTTTCCGTTGCCGCCGCTGTTCGCCAGGCACGCCGCCTCCTTCGCCTTCTCCGCGTCCGCCACCGTGGTGCCGGTGGCCAAGTTGGTGCTGTTGAGACCGGCGGCAGAGAACAGCTCCGCAGCCATCTTCGTCGTCTTCTCCTCCTTCTTCTTGGTGCTCGACAGGGATAAAGTCAGGACCTCATAACATGCCGGCAGCCTCCCCGGGAGCTTCTTTGACTTTTTCAGTGTTTCTGGAAGCAGGAGCAGATAAGTCAAACACCTCATGATCCGGCCATGATGGAACAAGCTGCAGTCTGCCGTTGGCATCGGCACGAGCGGCGGATCTCCGTGTCGGTGCCCGGTGATATGGCTCGGTTTTCCGGGACGTGCTGTACCAGTATGTCCTGCGTGGAGAATTTAGGGAATTTTTGGATGCATTTAAAACGTAATCTAGGAATATAAACATCCGTCCAGGTCCGGACTAATGTTCCTCATCCGCTTCCATATGAACACTTTGGCTCCTGTTTCTGGTGTTCAGCTCATCCTCACTTCCCTGGAAATTGCCCCCATTTGTTTTCCCTTTTCCAACGAGAGTAATCCGGACAGTCCTGCTTATTTCCCCGCCTTTCCTTGTCAGTAATCCTCACGGATTGTCCTCCGTGTTTTTCCGCGCAGCCGAGCCCCCAGCCTGCCGGGACGTCACGCCACATCCACAGCCATCCCAAATAAACGGGTGTTAGTCGTGAGTTTTGGGGCTCTGCTCTATTTTTACTGCGTTTTTTTCCCTCCGTCCCGATCTCCTCTGACGCCCAAGGCTCGATGAGAACCAATCACATCAAGGCATGGCGCTAACGTAAGAACTGCAGAAGTCCCGCCCTCTGCTTCCTCCGCAGACTGCGTCACTGGTGGCGGGCGGGGTGGGGAAGGTTCGGGGAGGGTTCGGGGGCGGTTGGGTTCTCATCCGGCGCCTCAGAGAGCCGAAGGACCAGGGGCGGAGGAAGATGCAGCGCCCCCCGGGGCGCACAAACATCCTCCAAGCCCAACCAGAATTAGATTGTTTGCACTAGTCGTTTCTTTCAGTGGTGGTTTCAGACCAGACTTGGGTGAGAGGGGAGGGGAAGGGTGGGCTCATTTTTTTCACAGGTGCACAGAACAAAAGAATGGAAAATTAAAAAAACTATTTTTTTCCCCAAATAACATTTTAATCCTACATCCCCTAATATTTTTACTTCCCTTTTTTAAAAATAGTTCATAGTTTTGTTTCTGTCTTCATTTATTGTACTCTAAACCTTTTGTTTTGTTAAAAAAAAGGTGAATTAACTGACCACTTGGCATTTTCACAGGCCTGCCCTGTATGCTAACAGATGTACTAGCAAAACATAATTAATTAATAATAAAAAGTAAAAACAAGAAATAATTCAACAACTTTAGAATGGGTAAAAACAGAATGGGAAATATTCCCTTTCTTTATTAAATGTGTTGACTCCAAAAATGCAGATTTGAGCTGGTGGGAAATTAACTGAACGAACCTCCAACCAACAAACCGGTTATCATGAACTAGTCACAAATCAGGTCCAGGAAACCACCTTCAACAATCACATACCCCCATCCATCCCAGTAGCACCCCCACCATGGACCCCCATGGGGTGCACCATGGATTGCAGTTTTAAAGATTTTTAGTTTTAAATTAATGTTGTCTTGACTACATTGCAAGTTTTGAATTTGATGGAAAGGAGCAATTCAAGTTCTCTTAGAGGGATTAAGATAATGTCTGGGTAAAATTTGATCCTGAGGAAGGAATTGTGCATTAGGGTAAGCTGGTGTCTTTTTTTTCTCTGCCTGGTTTTTAAGTTAGACTTTCCAGTAAAACTTGGGAAAAAAAGCAGAAAAAAAGAACAGTGGTGCAGACGTAGCATTATTACTTGATGACGGGGAGGAGGAACGAATCAGCCTCAATCTTATTACCAGCTGACTAACACAGCTTTCCACTGCACTCCTCTGTGAGAAAAGACGTTAAATTCAAACATATTTATGTCCGCTGTCATAGCTCAGCGAGATAAACTACTACTTCTGGCCAGAGAAAAAAAAGACTGCTTCTCATTTTAGTTTCTCATTAAAATTGGGATTGCTGCATAACTTTCACAGGCAGGAGGTAAAAAGAGTCCACAAGCAAATTAACCAGCAGCCATGCTATTGGTTGTAAAAGTAGAAAGCTAAGATTTTTTATTAATCTTATATTTTGCTACTTTGACATGGCACAGTTAAAGATAACTTTACCCAGAGCAGCTGTTCTCAAAGTAGAGTGAAAAAATTCCCTTGAGATTTCTTCTGCTGTTATTGCATCACACTTGCATAGTTCAGATATTTGTAACTCAATGTTTCAGCTGTTTTTTAGTTTTCTGGAAGTTTGTTCCAGATTTGTGGTCCAGAGAAGCTGAACGCTGCTGCTTCATGTTTGGATTCTGGGGATGCAGAGTAGACTACTAATCGTCGAAATTCGAATTTTGAAATAATTGTCAACTAAGTTAGGAATCGATTAATTAACTGGAGTAAACAGACCCTGTGTATATTTTTTCTGAAAGAATATACACAGTGTACTAATTAGTTTATTTGCATCTTTTCGTGTATTTCTAATGCTGTAGGAAAAAGGCTTAAATATGCCACTTTATTTGATTACTCATCAAAATAATTGATTAATCAATAATAATTAGTTGTAGCCCTTATCCTCTACATACATCCTGTTGTTGTTCAGGAGAACACCTACATCTATTGCCTCTTCCACCATCTCCACTTCTCCCTTGATGGAAGTAATGTTGTACATATTCCTATTTTCACCCAAAACAGCGTTTTCCTGATTCTAAGGGCTTGATGTGGCTAGTGGAAATGAACTCAACCCTCCGAAAAGTATTTTAAATTCAGCAGGGCTGTTGTAAACTGTGTTTAGTAATCAACTAATCTATCTCTTCTTCTAACAATTACTCCAGTAATCGAATAAAATATTGGTAAACTTGTATCGATAATTGCTCACAAAAACCTGAAATTCTATTCAATCCGCTTTGTTCCGTCTACCTGCATGCATCTCTGCTCCAAATGTGTGCGTATACCCACTTCACCGGCGTTTGCTCTGGGCTGCCCACTAGGCAGGAGTTTATGGAGGACATCCAATATAGAAAGGCCATGTTATCACAGTAGTCTGTTTACGACAAAACCCATTTCATTGATTGATTTTTATCAATCAATAAAATCCCAATGGACACCCCAGAAAGAACGTGAAAGTGAACTTGTCGGGGAAAAGAGGATATTTGGTTAGCCTATGTTATGCTAATAGCACTTATGAGTCGTAAACAACTCATTGACATAAGTGAGTGCACTAAACAGTAAATGTAACAATGTCTCCAGACAAATTTCTCTAATTTTTGTAGAGGAAATTTAATAATGGAGACTCTCCAATAATTCACTGAATTGCTGCAACCCTAAAATTAATTTGAATCAAAATATGTCAAGAGTGGCAAACTGTCTTTTTTGTGTGCAAATACTGCAGAAGTATTTATGAGGGTATTAGAATCTTTCAACGTCCCAATTGAGAAAAAGAACATTTGATTTTTTTTCTTTTTCCTTCCCAGACCCATGTCTTTATATACCCCGTTTCACCCAAATGCTGGAATTTGGCGAGAAGAGCCGCGAGGTCTCCATGACGGCACTGCGACTGGTTCAGCGGATGAAAAGGGACTGGATGCACACGGGAAGGCGGCCATCTGGACTCTGTGGAGCAGGTAACCAGAACATGAGGCAGCAATAGAGAAGCACACTCTCTGCTGTGGAAAAGGTTTTGTTTTTTGTATTTTTTTTTCCCCCTCCAGCAGAGTACTTTATGTAGTAGCAGGAGCTGGAACATTTAAGGGAGAAACGTAATTACTGCTCTGCTCTTAGTTCTCCAACAACAAAGTTGTCTTTAATGAGCTGCTTAAGCCACAGGTCACTAGACGGCTTTGCAGAGGCCAGCAGTGTTCCTGATAGAAGAGACTCTCTCACTCCAGCAGAGATTTATTTGTTAGTAATTTTGTTACTGCTGATTTCATCCATTAAACACCTCTTAGTGGCACTGACTGGATCAACACACACAGTTTGTGCCAGCATAAGTTTGAGCAGTGTTTTCCTGAAGTAGCACTTCTGATACTAGGGTTATTATGGTCTGCCTAGGCAATGAAACTAGATTTTTCAGTGTCATTAGTAAATGTATTCATCTCTCTGTCCACCCATCTGTTCTCCCATTCATCCTTTTGTCAACCCTCCATCCACCTTTCTATTCAGCATCCCTCTATTTACTCTATTCATTCATTGGCCATCTATTATTCTGCCATTTTTCATCTTCCATTTGTCCATTTTTCATCAGTTTTTGAATTTCCGCAGGTTCCATATTTGATTGTGAAAATATCAGATGGAATTGTGTTGTAATATTTTGTATTCAACCCTATTTATGGGACTTCCAAGCTTCCACCTCACAGAGCAGTCCCCCACAAACCCACCATCATGACCCAAATCATCTCCTTCAGACTAGCCAGCAGCAATTAGCACCTGGTGGAACTGCACATCTGCTGAGGTCATTATATGAGCTACTTCTCGGTGCAATGCATGTAAAACATTGTTAAAGGGTTAACTGAGGAGCCGTGCTGTGATAACATCCTGAAGGCAGGAGCTTCTTAAGAGACAGAGGCCCAATTTCAAGGAGTAATATAAAGAAGTAAAAGAAATGTAAAATGTTTTTAAAGAGTTAATTTAGATGTAAAGCATTTTACAATAACTGAAGATGACATAACTAAATGGAAAACGTATAATGCTGTGCCTTTAAAGCTTAATGCAGCCTGAGTCTCCTGTCTCCTTTACTGGATGGTTAGCTGTCTGAGATTTAGGGTCCTTCTCTGGAATTTCTTTGTTTTTCAATGACAGTTTTATAACCTTCAAGTGACTCGGGAGGCAGAGTGGAGTCTCCAGGTTGTTTGTCACCATCAGTGGTAAATAATACTGGCTATACGCTGCTGAAACATTGTAACTTACTATAAGAGAAACCTGCCTTCCATTTCTCTTTTTACCTCCCTGGTTATTGAGTGTTCCGGTAAACTGTGCTTTAGTTCCTCCCTTCTTGCTGAGTCAGAGCGACTTTCCACCACCTCCTCTCAGTGGACTCTCTCTACTAATGTCCTCCTTCATCTGACTATGGAAACCTCCTTACCTCAAACTCTCTCCTCTGCATGGTTCTTTCACACAGTGACCGCCCAGTCACCCAGTGGTGGCTGGTGACTAAACCTCTTGGTGGGCTGATGTACCAATAGATTTCCTTTCCCAAGACAAGGATTCAAATGAACAGAATGAAAATGACTAAAATTTCACAATAATATATTTTTCAAACAGCAAAACATGACGAGTTACATTAATTAGTACAAGGTCTGTTTAGTTACTTTGTCAGCAGCTAGTGGAGTTGGACTCAAAACTGAAAAATACCAAACTAATGTAGGATCATCAGGGGCGTCACTAGGTTTTTGGGTCAAGGGGGGCTTAGCCCGCAGAAGATGAACAGGATGTGAGAAAATGTAGCTGATGAATAGAAAATTTTTCAAACAGCAACAAAAATTGATAAGTGAAGATTAATGATTAACTGAATACAGTTTATCATTATTCTTCACTTATCAATTTTTTAGCAAGCATTGCTATGGTAATTATAATTTTCAGGTGGCCCTACACCTGAAATTGTATCCATTGAAGAACATTTGTACAAAGTTTCATGATGCTGTCACCTTCTGACAGATTTATGATTACATTTGAGTAAAAAATATAGTTCATATGTGTGAAGATTTGAGTTTTTCTGTGTGTTTATTGGGTCTATTGAGTCACCAGCATCTTCTGTCTACTCCTTGATTGTTCCCAGCTGTGTGTCGTTCCCTGATTATCCTTGTATTTAATCCCACCTGTGTTCTTTTTTCTCGTCAGGTCCTTGTCGAATTTGTCTTGTCAAGCTGTCTAGTGTGGTCCGCCATCAGTCATTCATTTGTACCAGTTGTTACCAGTAGTGAGCATTAGCCTCCTGCTCATCTGTGCTGCTTGGACTTTTGAACTTTATGTAAATCATCATTTTTCTGCATCCTAACCACAGAGTCTTCCTCACCACCTCTTCACCGAAAATCATGACAATTTGATTATTTATTTAAGCTCATATTCTAGTGACATTACATTAAATTTGTTGGCAGATTTAAAAAAATACAATAAAAAAGTGATGGGAGAAAAACAACCAAATTATTAACCGAGTTTGAGAATATTTTATGGAGGCTTCAGTCCCTCTAAAATAGCCCTATTATCGCTACTGATGATTACCTAGATGTATAACTGAACAGACTACATTCTATTAAAATTGAAGAGAATAAACTGATGACACCAGAAATAACTAAAACACTCTGGAGACGATCACGGCTATGAACTTAAAGTTAATCAAGGAATTGAAAAGACAAGAAGGCTCTCAGCAAAATCACAGAAGTTGTAGCAACATTTATCAGATGAACCTTAGCATAGTGCTAACCAGAGCAACAGAAGCCTCAAATAAACCACAGCTACTTTCATAACTGATGATCATCAAAGAACTGAGACCAGCTGATGAACAGAAAAAGTAAGCAGCGGAAAAGAGCAGATCAATAGAGAAGCTAAAGCTAATGAAACACGCTGAAGAACATGAGTTGTTGCTCACCGGCCACCTGTAAAATCCTCTGCATTGTCATTCAAGGAGGTGAATTCGGTGCAAGCTTTCCCTAGACGACTGTATTCGCCATATGAACTTTATCACCATGGTGACGCAAAACATAATGGCATGTCAAGGGCAACATTCTGAGCACTCAGACATTAAATTAAATGATGCTGATTGGCTAAATGTCTATTATTTTTACCATAGCAACCACATGTGATTAGCTTCATTCAGCCCAGAAGAGAATTGACACGATTCTGTCAGACTGTTGAATTAGACTTATTATTTTATTGAGTGAAAGTCAGTTGGTGGAAATTCTGCCGAAATCACACTTTTAATCATGTTTATAGGTCATTTTTAGATCCCTGATTCCCTCCACATTAGGGAGGGCAACGCCACAGCGCCTCCTATGGACCAACCTCTACGACAGTCGCCACCCTACATTTAATAATCCACCAGCCTACACTATATCTTTGCTGCAGCTCAAATCAGATCTTCTCCTTTCCAGTCCTCTTGGAAACTTGTTGACCAGATCCAGAAAAAAAAATCATAAATCATTGTTTATTTAATAAATCACGTGAACTTTTTTTTTTTTACCATTGCTGATGTGCTCCAGTCACAACAAACCTCAACATTACAACATGTTGAGGTTGTAATGTTGAAGAAACGATACATTAACATTTATGTTAATGTTTCTTGCTCCACTTAGTTCAGTTTATTTTGTTCATTCTTGTGTGTACAGTAATACACTTTAATCATTGAGGCATGGAAAATAATGAACACAGTGAAGTTTAAGTTGAAATGTCGTCAGGAGATATTTTACTGTGGAAACTTGTGTCAGTTTGTATAATGTGTTGTTCCATAATCATGCTTTGAGATCCTTAACCTGACAAACAGTATCAGTCACAAACAGCAGCTCTGGCAGAGTCTCGCACAAGCCAGAAACATTTGCTGGAACTGGACACGAGAGATAAAATGAAGCTTTCTGAAGGCCAATGATTTACTGCTAATTGATTGGTTGCAGGCACAATTAATTGTTAAAGAAATCATGTTTCATTTTTGGTTTCAATTTGCAGATGATCCCTTATTATACTAAATGTCTTGATAGTTGTTTCTCTTGCTGTATATTTAACAATCATGAGGAAGCAGTAGACAAGTAGAAATCTTTAGTATGTGTATTTAGAAATATAACTGCATTGATAGTTTTATATAGCTGTAATAAACAAGATGTAGAGATTTGAAACTAGCACTGACCACATATCCCCCCAAAGATGGAGTGTATCTCTTCCCCTCCAAACTTTAGAATGGACTTAGAAATTTTCTAAGTTCCATGCGTCTTGCGAGGTACAAACCCACCAGTGGACAGGAGCATTCCACCATTCCCATCCCAGCCAAAAGTGCTGGGATGGGAACTTCAAGCCGACAGTCTTCCCTTTTGGGTTGGAGGTCTAGAGTTTGAAATGTTCCAATGTGAAAACTTTTTTTGCGAAATTGAGGAAGTTATTTCAAATTTTTAGAATTTTTTTCATGCAATACTTCAAAATGCGCATAAAAAATCATTGATGGAAACACGGCTAACAATGGCGTGGCTGGAAACTCGAGCCAAGTTCATGATATGTTTTTAGTTGCTGATATTCTGACAGTATTCTAGGAAACCAATTTTACAACTATCTTACACAGGAAAGGCATAAAGCAAAGTCATGCACAAAATGCCTTTACCAGCCGTGGTTTTAGTATTACAGAAAAATATTGCAAACAGTGCAGTCAAAGAAAACTAGTGTTTAACGACTGAGAGGTTTTTTTGGCTCATGATGACAATTGGCTTTAGGTTTTAGCGGTAAGGGTTTTAAAACTGGGCTCAGAGATAAAGTTGGATTTGAAACGGCGTATGATGAGCTGTGCTGGGTTTCAACTGGGAGAGAGAGCACATTTCTACTTACTCACCACAAGATGATTATGTTTATGGTGCCATAACCATCTTCATTTTGTAAATGCGGCACTTATATGGGGTATGTAAATGCAGCTGACATTGTGGCGAATTGGCTCGTTTTAACAAGACATTCTGTCTTTCTGCTAGACAGTCTGGAAACAAACTGCAAACTGGTACAAATTAAGATGGGCGACCTGCCCCTAAAGCATGTTGTGCCCTCCAAAATATCACCTTGAACTCATGTTACAATGTTATAATTAGTATTCAGTGTTTCAAGCTACAATTGTGCATTGTTGACAATTTTATGGCAATTTTTTATTTTTATTTTTTTTATATATCTTTTCCTGCCAAGAAAGTTTACTTTATTTGGAATTTTATTTAAAGGACATATTTTTAAAGAATGTAAAAAATTATCTGACCTCCGAGAATGTTTGCATGACGGTTAGCGTTTTATTTTGTTTCAGTTAGTTGTGAAACAGCATTACAGATGGTATGTTTATGGTTGTTTGAAAATTATGCTAGGTTTTTTTTTTGTTTGTTTGTTTTTGTTTGTTTGTTTTTTGCTGCCAACTGTTTGCAGAGTAGCTGGAACAGAGTAGAACAGAAATACTTTTATTGCCCCACAATGAGGAAATCTGGGTGTAATAGCAGCAAAGTGATGAGGCATGAAGGCATGTTAAGACAAGGTATTAAAAAAACCAACAAAATTGAGAATAATTTGCAAGGGCAAAGTCACAATAAGGTACTGTGGAGTTATCAAAAGCAGCATAGTCTGATCCAAAGAAATGTGCAATGAAGACAATTCTTCTTAAATGTACTAAATGTGCTTGAGAATTTTTCCATTTTTAAAAAGAGCAGCACATGAAAATGTATAGCTTCTCATGCATGAGCTTACAGTGATGCAACACCTATTGTGTTACATGTAAAGGTATTTTCAGTTATTTCTTCTTAGGACATCGCCTCAAAAATCCAAACTAATATCTGAAGTTGTCGAAGGCTTGTCCACTTTTCCAAATGGAGGATAAAAACTTAAAAGGAGAGGGAAATAATAAAACATTGTAACTTTGCTTTACTTTGTTCAGCATTCTTTCTGCTGAAAATCCCGCTGTCCTGCAGTGATGCTTAAAATAGCTAGCCGTAATTCCTTCTCCCTCACTGCAGAGTTCAAATGGGGGTTATTATTACTGCAATGCTGCCAATGCTTGTTGCATTTTCTGATCTGGGTAAAAAGAAAAATCTGACCAAACAATATAAAAGCTGAAAATCATCTCATTCAATACCATTTTCTTGTATTTCTATGTCGTAGCTGTACGTTTTTTGCTGGGTAAACTACAATTTCAGGTTTTTTGTTTTGTTTTATTTTTTTAAAGTCTCTGTTCACACTCAAGTCAAGGAAGACACATATAAAGTTTTAAGCACCTACACTTCAATTACTCCCCTATCTTCTACTTCATTGACTTACAGTAATAGATCCTGTGATGTATAACAAATCACTCAGATTTGGCATTTCAAATATAATTAAGTTTTTCTGCAGATAATTTCAGGAGCATCTAAACCTCTCATTTGGCGAAGTTCCTCCTCTTTTTTTGTGTTGACAGGATTTTTAATCATGTGTAGATAACTACAGTCATTTTGACATCTTTTTCTTATTTATATAGATATATGTCAAGTAGGGAGTCTAGCATTCCCTAATGTTCATAGATTTATATGTAGGCACATTTCTGTGCATGTAGATAGTTTTTACTGTTTTCTTCTGAGCGTCCATGTTTAAGT
Source organism: Poeciliopsis prolifica (assembly GCF_027474105.1). NCBI lineage: Eukaryota > Metazoa > Chordata > Actinopteri > Cyprinodontiformes > Poeciliidae > Poeciliopsis > Poeciliopsis prolifica. The sequence goes on along the minus strand of NW_026562422.1, from coordinate 1,768,702 downwards.
TGGACTCCATGTAACTCTACATTAGGTGTGCTGAGCTCAGCTGTCTGTCAGTGTAAGACCATCTTTACCTTTGACATGTTAAAATCACAATTTTTCTTTTCTTCCTCCACTCCCTGCAACTTGTGTGATTACACACAAGTTTGAATGTTCTGCCTTTTCTGTTCCTCAGCTGCGCTGCCTCAATAATTAATTGGTTATCATAAATCATTGAGGGAAAAACACTGCAGCTTGAAGAGCAGTAATCTGTTTCTAAAATGTTCAGCAGAAGCATTCCTGTGCTCCTTTTTGTTCACAAATGAGTCCTTAAATCACAAAGTCCATCTCTAATGATGAGTCGTAGGATAACGGCTTGAGAAAAGGAACAGAACACTTGGAAAGGAAAGAAAATGTCTTTACCTGTGTGTGGTTTCTAACTCAAGTCGTCCTTTCACTCCTAAAAGCTGCTAGAAGCGTGCTGCATATGGAAGAACATTGGTGCATACATCTTTTAACAGCCTCTTGAGCGCTGTAAGCCTAATGACAGTTATGTAACTGTTCCCCCTCAAGCCTTGCATGGCCGCGCGTTGCATAATGTTAGTGTTAGTTCTTTTATGCAGCAATGATTTTGTGTGGGGGCTGACTGTTGGTTCAGTGCCATAAGGTGCTTCCTTTCTTGTTAGTACTTTTTAAGGTGTACAAAAAGAAATGCTGCTCTTTGGCTACTGCTGCTCAGTGCCTGCAATATACACTTGCTGGGTACTTTTGTGATAAGATAAAGCATTTCAGTCTTCTTTTTACTATGTTTAATATTATACAGTGCCTTTTTGGAAGTATTCCTTCCCAGTGGTTCTACAGCCATCAACAGAAATACACCACTTAGTCAGAAACAACCAATCAGAGCAAGGGGGAGGGTCTTAGCACTGCTTACACCCTTCCCCTTGGTCTCTGCTACAGCTTCTTCCCAATAGCAGAGCCTGCCATGAATGCTAAGGCTAAAGTTAGCATGGCCGCCAATTATGGCGGATAAGCAGTTTTCCTATAACGGTAAGTTGTTTCTTCTCTGCAGATACGACCTCAGCTGGACAGTTGCAGAACAGCTGAATCCTGAGGAATCAATCCCAATCACAGAATTTCCTGTTGATCTTTAGACACAGCCTCTTTAATAAGCCTCTAGTCAGCACATATACTGTACCATACCTGGCTTTCCCCAACATAATGGTCTAACTTTCAACAGTTTTGTTCTGCATGTTCAAAAAATATATTAAAATGTATTTAACACATTTATTAGATTCAATTTTTTTCATCTTCTTTCCTGATTTCTGTGATGCTCTGCCACATGAAGTTCTGTGGTTGTAAAGTCATGAAATGTAGAGATGATCCATGGGTGTGGATGATGATTGGACCGTACTTTGCACACACTAGTAAACTTTATTTTTTGCCTGTTTTTCCAGCTCTTCTTGTTGCTGCTCGTTTGCACGACTTTTGTCGCACCACCAAAGAAATCGTGAACGTGGTGAAGGTCTGTGAGAGCACGCTGAGGAAAAGGTGAGTCGAGAAGATTTTGATTTGGCTCCTCCTCTTTCTAGAAATCCTCACAGCTTTTCTGATCCCTCCAGGTTTCTCAGCCACCTGTCTTGAACTGCATCAGTATCACCCAGTGAGTGTGTGTAAGGTTTTTAAGATTTTATATTCCCTCTAACAGGCTGACGGAGTTTGAGGACACGCCCACAAGTCAGTTGACCATAGAGGAGTTTATGAGAGTAGATCTGGACGAGGAGTGTGACCCACCGTGTTTTACAGCCGGACTGAGGAAGAACAAAGACCAGCAGGTATCTGTTGGGGTTCCTGGCCTCCAAAAAATTATTCTCTAGATTTGATAACTGTGGAAAAAGAACATGGTGTGGAGAAACGGTTGAATTGCCAGAATATTTTCCGTATTCCATTATTGTCTTGGTCCTCTTTTAACCCCTGATGTCCAAACTTTTTTCCTAATGTTCCTCCTTCTGTCCATCCATTTATCTTCCCTTTCTTTCATGTCCTTCCTCTTCTCCATCTGTTCTTTCTGTCTTTCTGTGTCTTTCCTGCAGTTCTTTATCACATTCCTTTATTCTTTGTCCTTTCTTCCATTTTGTAGGTTTTTTAGGTCTACTTTCCTTTTCTTTCTTGTCAACCACTTCTTCCTTCCATCTTGTCTTGTTCTACCTGCCTTTGTCATCCTTATTTTCTTTCTTTCTTGTGTCCTGATTCTCCTCTCTTCTTTTTCTTGTTCTTCTAGACATGTTTCCTGCTTCTTTTCTTCGTTCCATCATTTCATCTCCTCCTTCTGTTTGCTTCCTTTATTCTGTCCATGTGTCCCATTTCCTTTCTTTCTGTGTTTTGTTTTTGCAATTAATAATTTAAAGCCTGACCTCTGAAAAATGAATAACTTTAGTAACTTTATAGTCAGTTTGTTCTGTTTGTTCATTAAAATAAACATGAGGAACAGAGAACCCAACTTCTTCCATGAAGTTGTGAAGTTACGCTGACTGGTTTCAGCTCATGCTTTCAGAAAAACTCCAAACAGATTTCAAATGAAAAATAAAATATTTGTTACTTTCAGCAAATATAATTGCTGCTCATGTCACACAAATCCTCAACAAAAACTCCACAACTTCCTTCCTGTTCCTGTCTCTTTAAGAAGTTCCTCCACCTCCAGTTTTTGTTTAATAAAATTTGTCCGATACAAAAAGAAGAAAACAAAATAAAGGTGGCAAGTTATTTTTCAGATATGTTTTTGACTCGGTTTTTAACTGTTATGTGAAATGATGTTTTAGATTTAGAAAAGGCTTTCATTGTATAATTTGGTATTTTGTTTCCCCCCCTCTAGCTGAAACTGGAGCTCCAGAAAAAGATGGATGACTTTGAAGGTATGAAAATAATATTGCTCTCAAATTCTGTTCGCTGGCGTTGTTGGTAATCTGTAGCTTTAACTTCTACTAGCACACTTAGTTTATTTTTATATTCTACAGTGCATTTCATACGTATTCATACTGCTTTTATTACATTTGAGGCCAAACTTATCTATCATGTCTTTTCTATTCATTATTGTCCACTACTTTATCTTGGCTTACCACAAATCCCATCAAGCACTCTGAAGTTTGCGGTTGCAAAATCAACCAAACTTCCAAAGAATTCAGTGCGTTTATCCGGCCTGTAGATCTGAAATGTTTTACTGCTTCACTGAATCAGATGAAATCCAGGAGTTCCAGGATGAAATAGATGCAGAGCTGGAGAGCTGCAGACCCAAGCTGAGAGGAGTTTACGCTGCCTACACCAAGGAAGGTGGGTGAAATCACACCAGCATTCAGATATGAAAGTTCATTTGTGCAAAGAAGCCAATTCATTTTTAAAAGTCAGGATTTTGTACTTATTGCTTGTGCTCAAGCAGTTGTTAAAATGGTCAAAATTATCTTTTTTTTTAATACTTAACTCCAGATACATATTTTATAATCAATTGCAGTTTTTTATTGTCTGCACAATTATGTGTTCAAATGTCTCAAGACAAAATCTGGAATTCTTTTTTCAACTACACTCACTTTGAGGATTGTTCTGCTGCATTAGATGTAAATTAATTGGTGTCACAGGTTAATAACGACTCGATTACGTCGTGTCTTCACATTATGTTTTCTCCCCTCAGATATCTTAAGTGATGACGGTAGTTCCTCGTCATCTAAAGAGGAACCGGACGAAGGCAACGAGCTTCACGCCGTGGCAAAGCACTTTGGTAGAGAACTGGAAGAGCTCACCCTGGAGGCTCTCATCAAACTAGAAGGGGGAGAGTTAGAGCAGGAGAACCAGGACGAGAATGTCCCTCAGCGAAAAGGTCCCTCACTGGCTTCCATACTAGGAAGAATGTCCTCCTCGTCCTCTCTGGGCCTCTCAGAGACCTTCAGCCACCCTGTTGGGGACAACGTGGAGAACGGTAAGTTTGTCACTAGAAACTCATCCAGTAATTTTTATGTAGTTTTTCTTATTTCTTGGGATTTTTTTTATTCCATTTTCTTCTATTCTTACAATGTTGCACAGTTATATACACAACAGAATTACCCTAGCTATGGTAATTACGCCTTGAACCCTAATTACTAGAGATCCACTTATCGGAGTCTTTTGGCCAGTTTTTCTTGTGTTTGGAACTACCCATTCCGTTAGCAGCCCACTGTGATTGGCTCTTTAACTCTAATGCCCCAACTGTCTCTCATCCACCCATGAACGAATCGCTCCAAACATTTTTGGTTATACAGTACCTTATACATAACAAAAACATAAAGATACTGATAAACAAGCATCAGAAGGATGATACCCTGGTCTTTGCTATCGATCTTGTAAATTGGATAATTACTGCTTAGCCAATTACCTTTCAGCAAGTCAACACGTTATTTAACCCTAACTACTGTACTGGAGTTACTGTAAGGAGTAACTCCTCTTTTATCAGCCTTGAAGAAAGACACAGTCTAAGGTTGTGCAAAAGTTGTTACTGCGTTTAGGAAAAGTTACATTAGGAATGCATCAAGGAGACAAAACATGTAAGGAGTTTGCAGAACTGTCCAATGCATTTTTAAAGACGGTAAGGAAAGTGGGCAGCCATCATCTTCAAGAGAAAATGTGATCCTGAATTGTTTTGATTGGCGATCCCTTCAAGTTGCAATAGATAACTTTTATAAAAATGTTTTATTACATATTTGCTCTGATAGTTTATGAGACCAATAATCTGTAAAAAAAAGAAAAAGAGGTTCTCCATTTCCTGTCAGTGCTACCATTGCTTTCTGATAAAACACACCGCTCTGTCATAAACAACCAATCAGAGCCAGGAAGATTATCTTAGCGCTGTCAATTATCCTTGTGTACATGCTGCAGTTGTGCTAATGGCAGAGAAACAAGTTACTGTTGCAGAAAAATCATTTATCCACAGTCATCAGTGACCAGCATCCATGACAGGCTATGCTGATGGGAACTAGCTGTAGCCTCACAGAGAGCAAGGCAGAGGGTGTGAGCAACCTATACAGCAGTTGTGACTCCATTGATTAAATATTACTCCGAATTATCGAGGTGCAGAAAAAATTTTATTATATAATGAATCTTATTATATAATCTGGGAATTCTGAGTCAATTCAAAACGTTCAAAAATGTACTTTGCAATGTGTTTAAGTTGTTCTTCTTTGCCGCTTCTATCTCTGAATAAACTGCTTGTCGCCTTATTCGTTATTTGTGGCTAATATTCAAAAGCCAGAGTACAGATTTTTAACAATTCTTTGAGTCTTTACGTTCAGCCAGCTAAATGAACTGGTCATAATTGGTCACCGTTGTCTTAAGGGCAAAATCGGGGCAAAAAATTGTGTTGTGTGATCTGGACTCAAGTAAAAGAATTTGATGTGCAAACCTCTTTTTGTTTAAATATAAACTTTTGGCATTTGAAACAGCACGGATCCTTATAGAATTGTTTTAGAGGAATGTTCTATTTGTTTCGACTCTTTTCCTCTTGTCAGTCACATAATTTAAACAGAATCTCCAAACTGTTTGAATAGAAGAATTGATTTCTTAATCGAATCATGACCCTAAAAATCAGAATCGAATCTACATTTTTTGCTAGACACTGAAAAATTTACATTTCTACAAAGTAAAATGCAATTCTGAAGTGAATCCCACAGCCGTCTAGTGCAGCTGTGGGAAATGCAATACTTTTGTGATACTTACATCCACATATTCAAACTAGTGAGTCATAGTTTTCTTAGATGTTTTCCATACATTAGACAACCCTTCCTCTCCCATCACCTCCCACCCCAACCTCCCACTGAGAGCCATAAAAACACGTTTCCTGAGAACTAATGCAGCAGCATGGCACCATTACATCACATCCATCAGCGCCTCTGCACACCCAGATAAGGAAGGTTAGGTACACAGAGCCTCCTACTCTTGTAATGAGGTAATTATGGGTTACGTATGACAGATCCCTACAGTGGCTTTATTTGTGCAACTGTTTGTGGGCCACAGTGACAAAGGCTGCAATTACTTGCACTCTGTTATTTCCTGCCAGAAACGTTGAGTTGGCTTTGTGTTTAGGTGTCAGTTAGGTAAACGTATGTACGTAGCAATATGAGTCGTGCTTCTCTTTTTGTCTATTCATCACAACAGTTTGCTTCCAGTGGGGAGAGGCTGTGGTTATTTCAACCTTATGAAAACTAAATATAAGGTGTGAAGAAAAGGAGAGGCAGAGGTTTCTGTCTGACATGAAAAGTGAGGAAACAAGTTGATGAAAGATTGCTCACAAAATTTCTACACATTAAACCATCAAACCTCACAATATTCTGTCTTAAAGGGGCAACATCATGTAAAATCAACTTTTTGAGCTTTATATCATGTTATAATGTTATTCCCTCATGCAAAATAAACACGTTTTTGCCTTGCTTTGTTCATGCATGTTAGAGAAATCTTTTAATCTCCATGACAACCATTCAGCTGTGCAAAACGCCTGCTTGGACCTAACCCAGATTTCAAGGGGCTCCTCAGACCTGCAGTCTCCTAGCTTCTGCCTCACAGAGCAATCATCCTCTGTGATTCACCCACTAGGCTCCTTCAGACTAGCCAGCAGCAATTAGCAAACTCCTGGCAGAGCTGCTTCTCAGTGCAATCCTGGTAAAGAATGTTAATAAGGGGTTAATAGAGGAAGCATGTTGTGATGAAGGTGGAGTTTCAGAAAGAACAGGAGTTTTTAAAGAGACAGAGGCCCAATTTCAAGGCTTTAAATTACAAAGTACATTTTCTTTGAATTCAAATGTGATATATAGCATTTTTGTTACAACTAAAGGTAACATAGTTACTTGACATAGTGTCTAGAAAATACTTCTCCTTTAAGAAAACAAATGTATTTCTTTTTTTTAATGTATTTCATAAATACACTATTGTTTACTATGTTTCATCATAGTAAACAATAATGTAAACCCTATAGTTTTAGGGTTTCCAAAAACTATAGGGTTTTGGAAACCCTATAGTTATCAACTTGATATTTAAGCTGAAATGCCTGACTCGGCATTCTGAGAGCTGACCACACTTTTATGTGTGGATGTTACTACTGACTGAAGTAGACTCAACGATTGGCCATTTCTGTTTTTATTTAAGCACTTAAAATAAGAAAAGAGTTGCTGTTTAAAGAACATTTCTGTGGTTCATGTGAAACGGGAAAGAGCTCGACTCTGAAGAGAACAGAGCACAAGGCTGACTTTCTAGCTTGAACCTCTCAGTTATGGAATATGCTACACTGGCAAATGCTTTAATCCTCGTAGAGGCCCCAAAGCGAGGGTGAGGGTATGTATTTACTAGAATACACATCAATATAAGCAAAAGACAGTTAAAGATATAATCTTATCACTTAGTCTGTTTCAAAATAACAAACATTTTTCGGCATCCTTTCTCTCAGGATATAACATCATATGTACCTAAAATGTACTGGAATAGTCAAACATAAAAGTGTGAGCATGGATATATTTTTTTAGATTAAAATACAATACATGAAAACCTTTTTGTTATGACTGTATATCCAGAAGAGAAAAACATAAAAATGATCCTTTAGGAAAAATGAGGGGATTAAAAAGCATTTAGCGAATCGTAAATCTTAGTAATGATGGGAACAGATATGATGAAAGTGGTTTGAATGAAAGTCTTAAAAAAAAAAAAAACATCCTTATTGCAGGTCAAACCAAGCAGTAACTTGGTGAGAAATGTCCCCAGATAGTCTCCTTGACCTAATATTTCTATGGAAATATGTTCCATGGGTGACATTCTGAGTGAAAAGAGCCACGACTACATTGAATAAGTGCTTTCATACTCCACAAGTCCTTCAGTTAATTGTAAACGTCTCCCTTTTTATTGGTTTTAGTACAGAGTGACGTTAGTCCTAGTCATCCTTCTTGATTCATGGACCATAGCAGTCATTGCATGTAGCCATAAATGACAAAATTTCCTTTAAAATGACAAATGGCTGTGACAGAACGGTTAAAGGCTGCTGGTGGAATTAGAGGTTGACCTCAATGGTGTAATTAGAGGAGAGTCATTCTTTTCTCAGAAGCCCTCTGTATCTGCAGCCCCTCCACCATTATAAAGCAGAAACTAGAATAATAATAATCTTTTCAGGGCTTATTAATAGCAGAGTTCTGCCCAAATGATTGTTCTTAATGTTCTTTTGTCTGGCTTCCTACTTTGTGTGTGTTAGTAAATTATGTGAACAGGGTTTACTATTTTAAAAGACAGACCAACAGACGACAGAACTGAGCTGCTGAGCTGTCTTTACGTTAAGAACCGGCTCAGTGAGCAAAGCCTCATGAAATAGCCAAATCTGGTATGTTCATAATGGGGGTTTACAGTTTCAATGTGTTCATTTCCCATCACCGACAGAAAAATCAGCTTTATCGCAGCCTGAATTCCACAAACTGCACAGCTTTTACGTAGCTTCTTACATCTCCATTATTTCTAATTTTCCTTTTAAACATCTCAAGTGTTAGCCGCTGCTAACTAAAAAGTTAGTTGCAGTAACTCTGTAGCACTCATCATAAATATTACTTACGGTCAGCAGTACACAAGCAGTTTTTAGCAGAAGCTAATGCTACAATGCAAACTTCTATTTGATTTAAACCTGCCCTTGAAAGACTGTAGTCATTGAGCACCGATTTGATTTTGACATTAATTTACATATTCTATTATACTGTTCGGTGCTGTATTTATATTTATAACTTGTTCCCTACCATTTGTTTATTTTGTTCTTGTTTCTTTTTCTGGTTGAACTAAAAAACGGGAAGGAAAAAAACAGGGTGCATAAACTCTTCACTCACTTTAAAATAAGAGCATGAATATATAAGTGTTGATCATCAAAACCTCATCCCAGACTTTAAACGTTATTTACCTTAAAGTTTGCAAAACAGCCACGTAAATCGGCATTTTACAATTTGTCTGGAAAAATTTGTTTGGGGGAAGATAAATGAGCTAAATGTTTTCAACTTTAGCAAAAGCATGAAACAAAAAAATCAGATATGCTATTAGCAGATTAGCATAAATGTGGCACTCTGACAGCAGAAAACACTGTGGCATTTAGCATGTTGTATTCCCTGTTCCAGAAAACAGGGAATACAACATTTATATTATAAAATAAATTTCCAACCGGCTTTGTTTTTAACCAAGGTGAAAACTGTTTAGTCACCAGCTAATGTTTCATCTGTTAGGTAATTATTTTCACATCTGCGTTTTGAGACAAAGAAATGAGGCTAATGGATCCTCTGACTGTGACTTATAAAAAATTGATAGTTTCTTTCTTACACACTCTTCACTGTATTTGTGCCAGGACAGCTGCGGGGCCTGACTTTGGATCTGGTACAGTTGAAGTTGACAGCCATATGGCTGAATGGGCACAGCCTCTCAGGGGAAAGGTTGACATGATTGGGTGGGAAACAAACAGGCTTTGACACTTTGAGGAGACAGGTGTCACTGATACAGAGCCGGTCTGGGTCTGATGTTTCCTTCAGACTCGTGGTATTCTCGTAGGACAGCTTATTATGTGGCGAACTCCAGCAGCATCACGCTGTGCGTCTTCAGGGCCTGCAGCAGCCAGTGCAGTAGTGGCCCATCACAGCACTTTGCTTTGATTGGAGATGATGCGCGTCTTCTGGCCTAAGGACATGAAGGGAAGCCGTCCCGTTTGGTACAGGCAGCCAGACAGGAAATGATAGCTACCATTTACCAGACGGTGCCACCGCAGGAAACTACTCCCCTTTTTGCTGTTGTCACAATGGATTTGACTGTCACCCCCTGTAACAAGACGGCCTTTGCGGCTGGATTTACAACGGAGATGGAAATTGAGGCAGAGTAAGGTGGAAACAGCAATGGTTTCTTCTTCCAAAAACACAGAATCAAGAACAATGTCACAGACGCAACTGCAGCCTTAAATATTTCCAGTTGTGAAAGACCAAACCACCTCCAAATCACAGGGGATCTCAATTTACCAATTTCCACCTATTTGAATAAAAGTCCTTTCATCAAATACAAGCATTTCTATTTACTTTTTATAAATATTTTATTTCATCCTTACACCATAAGCACCATTATAAAACACCACAAAAACTCACAAACAATTCTCCCCCCATGCTTTTCCATGGCCTCCCCCGGATTCACTCCATATCAGCACCGTCACACTTAACATATTACACACTGACATTTGCTCAAGTTTTACAAACCAGTAGCTCCTTTTTCCGAGTAACAATTATCCTCCCTCACTGAGGAGCAGCTGTGCAGAGTCTAGAAAAAAAGGCTGAGTTTCTTTGTCTTGACTTTACACAACTCCTCATGCTTCTTATAAGCAGTGAATGAATTAATCGCAGGATTAATGTAACCCTTGTGTGTATCGGTTTGAAGCGATACAGTTGATGCCAGCTTGGGGTTCGAGTGGACCCCGCCCAGGTGAAAACGACCCAGTTGATGCCGATGCTGGGGATGCCAGCTGTGGGGGTCCATCGTCCTGGATCCCCACAGCAACAACAAGGATCCAACTTGATCCTTGTTGTTACGAACTAACAGCAGCACCATAACGCACAACAGCAAGTAGGGAATGACACCCCCCCAGCGTTGCACACCACAGACTGATCAGGCAGTGCAGCACAGGAGGATCTGAGGGTAAAATGAAAGACTTGGTGTTTCACATTCTTGTTTCTTTTACATCAGATGAAAATTTGATGTATTGTTATGCAGATTTGATCAGTCCCTTTGAGAGAATCAAATAAAAACAGTTTGATTCGTCAATGTGGCTTATCATTTGACTAGTTGATGAAAATTCATTTTATGGCTGCTATCTAGCATTTTAAGTGTTTGACTCTCATATACAATGATGGACACATCACACACTGAATATGTGCAACAGATTTTTGAGCCTACCCTTCCTCTCATCTATCAGTCATTCCACTCGTCTCATGGGGTTTCATTTCGTAAACTCACTCTGTGTAGATGATTTCTTCTTTCTGCTGATTGAAAATGACTTCATCTGTTTGGAAGATGCTACCGTTTGACATGTCTTTGACCAAAATATTTAAAGTATGCAAAATACGTTCTGTATAAAAATTTGAATAATTTAAGAGTATAACTATAAAAGTCTAATTTGAACTCATGTTTCATTTGGAAAAACTCTATAAAGGTGATAGTTCTCTATTTGTAAACCCTGGAATGCTGCAGTAACAATGTGCTCTGCAGAATATCGTCTCAACTTGTCCGTTCTGGTTATTGTCTCCATGACAGATGGCGCTGCTGACAGCGGAGAGCTGGACCTGAGTGGCATAGATGACAGTGAGATCAATTTGGTATGTAGAACCTCTTCATGGATTTTCACTTGATAGCCAAACATTTATACACATCCCTACATATTGCAGAAAACACTTTACAATTATTTCAAAAAATAAAAAAATAAATCAAATGTTTAAAGTGCATCAGGGTGACTGTTGCAGGGTTAATTTCTGAGTTCTTTTTTGTATTTTTTTGTAGTTTTGGCTTAAAACAACATTCTGTGATCTTTATGGAGTCTCATCTGAACTTTGTTTTTGTTAGTAAAACTGAGAACTGAGCACTGTAGAATCTTCAAGGTCTTCTGCTATCAGTCGGTCTGCTGCAACATGCCTGAATCAACACACACACACACATACACACCTTTGTATCACATTCCAACAGCTTGACATGTGCAGACATTGACCGGTCCATAGTATTATCACCCACCCAATTAGATTGCGGTGTGTCCCTAAGTCCAGGCTATTGTCCCAAGAAGATGAATATGTAATGTAATCTGATTACTTTTCGTAAAGGGCCCAGCACTTTTCAACTTTACATGTGGTCAAGACTAAATTAGACTTCAGCTTGCGAAAACTGAGACTAACTTTCCTCAGACTGCTATCAAAAGAACTGGGTGACAGGAAAAGCCAACAAGTGAATGAAAGGGTTGCCAAAATCAATCTTCTCTTTTCTAAACAGACTGTGGCTGCAGTGTTTTGGTTTGCACAGTTTAGTCCTGGAAAACCAAAAGCTGTCAAGATTTTTTCAACAGACGAATCTTAAACGGCTGTGGATGGATGACGATTCGGGCTTGTTGAGCACCCTGCAGTGATTGAGTCACTCTTGAACTTCACATGGAACCAAATGTGAAAAACATGCCCTGTACTTTATTGCTGTAAAATCATTCACTTTTTTTTTGTCTGGAATTGAACTTCTCTATTTTTTTGTATCTCTGCAGTATCTGCTAAGTGACAAAGAAGTCCAAATCAAAACTGCCCTCTGGATGGCAGAAAATGCAGACTACCTAAAAGCGCAAAAAGGTACTGGAGGCCGCATGACCGTTTAGCGTAGGGTGTGCTTCAGTGCAGAATTTTCTTTTTATTTAAGTACATTGGCTGATTTCATACTTTGATGGACCTTTCACTTTTTAAGTCAGCTCTGTAGACACGTTATTGAGCGTTATTATTGTTTACATTTGGAAATTTTGCAGAAGCCCCCAACTCTGGAGGGCAGACAGACTGTCCTTTTACTGCCCTTCCATTGCTGTGATGCTGCAGTAGAACAATCTAATTGTTAAAATGTTCTACTTCACATGTAGGTGTTACTAATTTTGTGCAGTGTGCCACCTGAAATGGAAAGTATCGCAGAAACACCGGTGAACAAAAAAATAAATTGATATCATTCATATTTTTTTTCACCCTCTATTGGCTTTACACTACTCACAGACCTGTTGCCATAGCAACTGACAACAAATTTTAAAAATTAAGCACAGAATTCCGCAGTATATCTACATGTGGGGGTTTTCAAAGTCAAGCTAGCATAACTGACCTACTTTCCTCTCTATTTTCTTTTTTAATAAAACATTTTTTACACACCTGGAAAATGTGATACCATTTGAGCTCTTTGTCTAGCTGTGATTGTGTTGACAATAAATAGCAAAATCTTTTGTATAGGATGTTGCAAGGTGTCTGTAGGCGCACAGATTGTAGTTAATGTTTTTTATGCTCATCATTGTTCTTGTTTGCAGAAAAGGAAGCAAAGATCCAAAAAGAGAAGGAGCTTGGGATCTATAAAGAAAGAAAGGTAAAGCTAATCAACCTGGAAATGTTGGAATTTCAACAGAAACACAAAAAGCTGATCAATGAAAAAAATGCAAAGTAAAATATCTGACAGTTTGAATGTGAAAGTCAGACAAAAGGGCAAAGGTGAGCTTTTATTAAAAGCTTAACTTGTCCTGTACTTAGGTTTTTAATATTTAGAGCAGATTTTGCAGATTTTGTGATTTCAAAATCTGCTCTCAAAACACATTCTGAAAAGAACATGCCATTTACCTCACAAAAGTAGGATAAAATAAAAATCAAAATTTACGAGTTGGGTCAGGAAATCAGGAGTTGACCAGTCGGTTTTCATTTCTAGTGGAGACTGGCCAGAAGGAAGCCGAACAATCTGACCTTTTCCTGATTGTAGAAAGCAAAACTGTGCAGGCAATTATTTCTTGTTAAAGTCATAATAAAAGTCTGTTTTACAGCAACTCATCTTTCACATCATAGCAAGAAAGTAAGAATATTAATATTCTCTTATATCTTGCTAAGGTAGTATTTCTTAAAAACATGGCATAGTGTAAGTGTGGTGTTCTTAGGTCAAACCTTTAAAACAAAACAGAAAATATTTTCATGAAGCTTTAAAACATATAAATGATTTGAGAATGAGAAGGTCATTTGCCTCAGAGAATTGGGGATTAAATAAATAATTTTTAAAAATGCACTTCAAGTTGTCTGTTTTTGGTTTGTGAACCATTTAAGTTCCTGTAAAATACATTGTTTGTGGCTATGTGCCGAACTGTAGAAATATTTATTTTGTTTGTTTTTAGATGAACAACTTTGTCTTTTGGCATTTAAAGTCATGTTTGATTGGGAGTGTTGTCATTGTTTAAAATAATGTCACATTTTACACACTTCAGTTTAAGAGTAGCCTTCCTTTTTGTTTTGAACAGCCCAGACGGCCCTCAAAAAAGCACCCTGCCATCAGAGCCAGCTCTGCTGATGAGGCCATTGAGAAGATGTTGGAGCAGAAGAAGATATCCACCAAGATCAACTACGACGTGTTAAAGGACCTCGTGGTGAAGCCTGGCAGCAGCCCGGCTGATGTGGGAGAGTCACCGAAGGTGGAGCCGCTGGCCCCTAGGACGCCCACCTGCACCCGCAGACCTGCGCCCAGCAGAACCTCACTGAGCCTCAGCATGCCGCTCAACTCTCTGGGAAAACGGTAGGTGGTCCTGTTAGCTTTACTAGAAGATGTTCCTAACAAAACAGCAGATATGTAAATTTGACAAAATCAGAACTGGAAGAGTTACTGTTGGTGGATCTCGTGTGTGTTGTTTTAAGTGATTTTCATGCTATCAATATATATTCAGGACACAATATCTAACTGATGGCATTGGATCTTTGAGGAAAAACAGCTAACTTTAGTATTAATCAGTTAGGTCTGTTCTTTCACAAAAGCAACAAGTAGCACTAACCTGGAGAATAGGCAGCATGCAGACATTACCTGTCATAGAAATATTCAAGCTGAGACATAGAGCAGTGGTTCCCAACCAGTTTTTCACTTGAGAGTCACAGTGTTTTTGTTCCTGATAGTCCAGTAGACTCAGTTTGATTGGGAACTGAAGTTAAAACATTGTCAAACTAACCAAAGTTCCCCTTCTCGCCTGTGGGGGCGCTGCTCCAAGAACCACTTAAGAAAATTCCATAAAAACTTCTGAAAAAGACAAGAGCAAAACTTCTTTTTTCACAAAATGTAAACAAAAATGGAGTGACATCAGCTCTTAGTGTTTGTAGGATTTCTGTTTTGTCTTTGGCTAGAGACCTCTCAGTAGAAGTGCACCGGTTGCAGTTTTCTGGCAGATTACCGACCTTTCAAAAAGCTTAACCTGTTGATTCTGGCCAATACGAATTTTTTTGTCTGAAATGTCGCTCAATATAGCAAGAAAGTTGTTGAGTTGGCAACAGTGGGGTGACTATTGTTAACTGCAAACGTGTAGACATATCTTGATGGGCTGAAGTGTCAGTCAAACCTTTCTCATCGGAGACAGTGGTTGACTCTTAGACATTTGCCAAGCTAGAGAAGATCCGTGGATAAGATCAGCTTCACATGTAAAAAAAAATGAAGAAAATCTCAAAATGAAGAAAATCAGCACAGATAAATCGGCTGACCAATAAA
The DNA here is from genome assembly GCF_027474105.1 of Poeciliopsis prolifica. Taxonomy (NCBI): domain Eukaryota; kingdom Metazoa; phylum Chordata; class Actinopteri; order Cyprinodontiformes; family Poeciliidae; genus Poeciliopsis; species Poeciliopsis prolifica. The sequence continues at coordinate 1,753,456 of NW_026562422.1, read as the reverse complement.
TCAGTTCACCCCTTTTACATCTCTGTAGCCCTCTGACCTTATTTTAAATACTTTTTACAATATTGAAGACAACCAACATTGACTTTTTTTAATCTCAGTAGCAGAATCTGTACCAAACCTTTGAATCTTCAAAAAATACAAAGGAAAATTTGTTGGATCCTTCTGGACAGGTGAAGTATGCTCATCAGTAGAGTATACCTCTACTGATGAGGCATGAAACAAACATCAGGATGGTTAATATAGATTGCATTTCAGATAACTCCCAGTGCCTTTGGAATGTGGAACCCCATTAAATCTTCACATCTCCTCTGAGAGGATTTCAGCTGTCCTTTGACAAAAATGCCAGCTTGACTGTTTACTCCGTTTCTTCCAATGCTGTAAAATTTTGCTGAATCAGTAGGTTATGTCAGAGATGAGTGTATCTCTCATAATTTCCACCTTAGGCATATAAATCTGACTATAATTACGTTAGCTTAGTGATCCTTAAGTACCTCAAACTACTAAATCATCTCTGTCCCTAACAGATAGCCAATTAAATCAAGACTAGATGGATCCCAGCTCTTTCTTTACTGCCACACCAGCCATTCATTCTCTTCTGCTACTCTCAGACCTAGATGATATTTTTTTCCCCTGGCTTCAATCTGTAAACACTAGAAGGCTCCACCTCGTTTCCTTCCGCCTGACTAAGATAATCAGCTGCGACAGGAGGACAGATGCTCGGTTTGCCTCTCCACTCCTGAGGGATATTCCTTTTTTTTTTTTAAACCAACTTCTCAAATCCACAGAAAGGATTTGTCTGTGGGTGTTGCTTTGACGACAAGCAGTCACAGAAAAGATCCGCTCTGTTCCTTTTGAAAGAATTTAATCGTTCTGGGTTTGCCGTACAGAAAAAACTAAATGGTTTTCACTGTATTTGATTTTGGGAGGAATTGGTTTTCCTACATGGCTTTGTTTTCTAAAGCCCTTTGAGTTAACGCTGGGTTTGGGTGCCATCTTTGAGCTTTAGTGGACCCCTGTAGGGGCAGCTGTTTGGTGATTAAGGGGATGTAAAGCCCCACTGTTGGCTCTGTCTCTCATCTTTCGGTTAGTTCATCTCTATTCATTGGTTGCCGTTTTCTTTGTTAAGCCGGTTCTGAATCATGATGTAGTGTGCTGTTTGGTCTCAGAGACGCTGAAGGATTTTGATAAGTCTGTTAAGTCTGCTGCAGTTTATCATGCTCTTTTTAGCACAAGCTACTTTTGTTGTTAAACACATTTATAAACCCTGCAGCAGACCTAGCTTATTACTTGCCTCTCCACAATGAGGATTTCAGAAATTCTGCTATGAATATAGGATTTAGTACCATCTTTATACAATATTTTGACTGATCTTGACAGATCCCCATAGTATTTGATGAGTTTTACATTTATGTCCACTTTTATCAGGCATGGTTCTATAACATGTAAGAATCCCTCAACATCAAGTCCTGTCAGATTAGTGGACATGAATCCCATATCTACTATCATCTAGTAGTTGCTGCCTGGTTATCATCTTCTCTGTTCTATGTCTCTGTTAGGTGCAGTGAAAGTGAATACTGTGTTGGTGATCAGTGGAAAGGCTTATGGATTCTTAAATTAGAGGAAAATGTGTAAACAGAGAAAATATGCTCTCCTACTGTAGAAACATACTTCAGCTCTCAACAAAGCTCTGAAATTTGAAGACCCTTGAACCAGTTCATGAACAAAAGACGTATGGAAGATATGGAAACACTCTGAATGGAAGATCTGGACAGCCTCTGTGTTTGGGGTTTCCTCCTGGGACAGATACAGTTGTCACAGAGTTTAATATTTTTAGGTCTAATTTATTTAGATTTGTAGTCTTTAAATTGAGACTGTTTCTAATAAGGGCCAGAGACATCACTGTATTTGTTTGATTCACAATATTTGACTTGGCTCAGTGGAGTGACAGCAGCTCCTCCTCTGCCGTCCAGACATCTTCCATAGGATGTCTGGACAGCATGACAGAAGCTAAGGGGTAAAAAAAAAAATTGGGCCATTTGGATAAAATCCCTGTTTTATCTGCCAAATGAAACAAAATGCAGCCTAACAAACAATTAACACTGTTCACATGCAGTTGATTTTAGCGTGATGGATGGTTTCCTGAAGCCTCAAGAAGGCGCGCCTTGCTACCTAAAGGTTATGTTATCTTTCCTGCCATGTTAGTCTTCACTCCCAAAACCTTACATTTTATTCACTCTTCCAGCTCTGCTTTATTGAACCCCCACCAGCACCACCTCCTCCACCTTGCCAAGCTATTACCAGTCTTCAGCCATTGGCTAAACTACTTCCCTCAATCATCTTTTCAGCTCAGGCTGAGTGTCATTGGCAGTAAGCTGATTAGGAACGCACGGCTAAACCCAGCAGAGACTGAAAGCCCAACGTAGCGTCTTGCCTGAGTGGATGGATAAAGCCAGCGACGGAGGAGCGCAAGGGGAGGGAAAGTGAATGTGCAGACGAAGTAAAATGGGGTGGACAGGATGGGAGGCTGATTAATAGTTTGAATATCATTCTGTGTCACGGTGCATCTCTTTGGGTAATTAATCTGTGGTATACATTTTAACTGCAGCTTAAAGATGGGTTAATGAGATCGGGGAGAAACTGCAGTTTGACTGCAGATGTATAAGGAAGAATTCATGTAATACAATGTGCAGCGTTAAGTAAGACAAACCTGAATAGTAGGCATGATGGATCTGTGTGTTTTACTGTAATGAGTACTAAGTGGTTTGTAGTATAGCCTGAAGACATCTGAGTTAATATAATAGCTGCATCAGACTCATATTTAAATGTGCCTTAAGATGTATAAAGGAAACAATTTTAGCTGTCAGTGAGCAAATGGTTTCTGCCTTTAATTATTACCATGGTGAAATTAGTGTTAGGCATGGACCAGTAGGATGTTCTTATTGTTTGATAACTTAGCTACAGTCATTCATGCTGCTGCTGGAAAGATGACTTACTGATTGTTCCAGTTCTAATGATAATATTATAGAATAATATTGAACAACGGAACAGTTCTGACAGAAGTTTGGCTTTAAAAAACAAAGTTTTTAAAACCTTGGCATAAGTTTGATATGTATGAGAGCATATTAGGGCTAAAAATGAGTAAATTTCCATCAGAAAACTGACATTTTAGATTCTCTCAAATTTTCCAGAAAAAATAAATTTGAATTTCTGATTTTTAAAAGTTGGAGAAAAAAAAAGAAAAATTCCAAGAAAATCTCTGAGAGTAGTCTCCAATTTATGAGTGCTTTTTTGTGATTGTTGTGTATTTGTATCACACAGTGCATTTATATACTTGTGCTGAGAATGTGCCCTGTGGTGAAAAGGTTTACAGGGTGTGAATACTTTCACAAAGCACTGTAAATAAACACACACTGTTGCATGCATGGCTTGTTGTTCAACTGCATGTGAGCTACAATTTTCTTCTCTACTTTTCAAGAAAGATTCTCTGAGTGAACCCTGTTGGATTTGCATTGAGCAGCGCTGGTTCTTCATATTTAAGTTTCAGTGATTTGGACGTCGTCTGAAGCGTTTGGATCTGGTCTATTCTGGACAGACCGGGTTGTCCTAATGTCTCTCCACATGCTGAGATCAAGACCTCAGTGAGAACACTGCTCTCTATTGTACTCTGCGGGAGGGAGTGATTTATTTGTACTCACTATGTCGCCTGCTCCATTGACCGAGAGTCACTCCCTGCTATTGTGAATGGTCGCCATGGTGATAAAAGGCTGCCAAGAAGTCTGCCACTGCAAGCCTGGCAACTCTGCTGATGGCCTTTTGATCTTTGACCTCCTCAATAGACCTTAGGGAGCTGATATTAATGATTGCCGTCACACCGAAAGCAATTAGCTTCACTGTGAATAAATATTTTGACAGAAAGTAGAAAACCGTTGCCAGCAGATCTGTGTTGTTGAGGACTATTGATCCAAAGTCTGGAGCATAAAGGCTTTAAACCACCCAGTAAAAAGAGGGGAAGTTTCCTTTCATCAAACAATATGAAGTGGCAGTAAGTCGTATTGTTTTTTTTTTTCGACTAAGCAAAAGTTTCCCTTTGAGAGAGACAATATTTATTCTGAGAACAGCAACAGATGTGTATTTGTCTCATAGTGGTGGATCTGTATTGCTGGTTGGTTCTTCCGGTCCAAACAGAATCAGCAAATTGGTTCATTTTTTCCTGAGTTTTGCTACCTGACATCTGCCACCGTCCTCACCCTGAAGACGTGTGCTGCTCCTTTTCTCAACACATGCATCACACTTAGTCTGTTCTATTAATTTCTTAATGATAATTTGATTCAAAACTTATTTCTTCTTCAGACGTTTCTCCATCTATCTGACCTTTTAAGTTCTGTTTGCTTTTACTTTTGGCATGTTGGTTTTGGGTTGATGTGCAGAAGCTTTCTTCTCGTAAACATGGCTGTTAGCCATGAAGTTCAAAGAGTTTAGCTTTAGCATTATCTGACATAACTTTTTTCTCTCAGTATTTCATTGGCTTATAATCTTTTCCTTTTCCAGCAGTGGAGTCTTGTGCAGTGCATAAAAACTATTGAAGGATTGACTTGTTTCTAATCCCATCCATTCACTCTGATCAGCTTCCCTGTCCCTGCTAAAGAAAAGGTTCATCCCTACATGAAGCTGCTGCCACCGCCATGGTTTTTTCTGGATGTTTGAGTTTTCTGATGTTGGAGATTAAAACTTCCAGCTTCAGCTCATTGTTTGATGAAAGGGGCCAAACGTCTCTGTTATTGCAGCGCAGTTACAGGAAAAGTATCACAGTTTGGGCAGATGTGAATGAGTCGGTTTAGACTTTGAATAATTCAGTTTTCTAGTACAGATGATATCAAAATATAGATTTTTTTACAACCATAATCCAATTGGTTGGGAAACCCTGCATCATATATGTGGATTCATGGGCAACAGCAGCCAGTTATCCAAACCGTTTGACTCAACTTCACCGACTCCCAAGGTGCACAGAGAGGACTAAAAATCTGTAAAAGATGAATCGACGGATTACTAAACCCACAACTCCCAGACTGACTTTTACCGCCCTCCCAAATTTCCTTCAAATATATTTTGTACCGTACTGTATTTTTGTTTTGTTTTTTTCTCCCACTAAGACAATTTCTTTTTTTTCTTTTTTTTTAATCCGAAGAGTTTTTGTGGCGCTACTGGCTCATATTTTTTACAGTAAACAGGATGAGGAGAAGGGGAAAGACATGCGGCAAGGGTCGCCGGGACCGGGAGTCGAACCCGCGACGTCCGAGTCGAGGACTGAGGCCTCCAAACGTGGGGTGTGCTAACCCCCTGCGCCACAACAACATGCCCCGACAATTTCTAACTTAAAATGTTGACAGTGTAAAGTTGGCTGGTCAACTTGACACAAGGTAGTATAGGTGATACTACCTACAAGTTCTAGATAACTTTATTGAAAGATCAATGCAGTTCAGCTGGTGACCCTCATGGAGGCCACAAGTTAAAATGTGTCATTGGTCTTTCAACAGTTGTGTGCACCATGTCTAAAACGCCATAGTTTTACTTTGATACTTCTTTTCTTGACCTCTCTGTGACCTTTGCCTGCATTTTTTGCTTTTATTCCTCTACCAGGTTCCTATTGTCCCTCACCATTCCCCTCCCTGACAATGTCCATCTCAGGCCGCAGGGGAGTTGCTCTTGTCTAACACATGTGACCTGAATATTTCTCTCCGTAGTGAGGGGTCCACCACCTTGTCTGGGATATTATAATAAGGTTTGAGAATGAAGGGGGGTAGCGTGGGGGGTGAAGATGAAACATTCCCCGCTCTCCCGTCCTTTTACCCCGGTTACAGCAGATTAATTAAAAGCTCACTCACACTCTCCGTCTTATCAGAGAGAGTTGAGCTCGGCACCCGGCTGGGTGGGCATGAAAGAAGGTGGGGAGCCCCCGGGAGTTATGTTAATATCAGCCAGCATGGTGGGATTTCTACTTAGGTATTACCGCCAGTGGTAAATTCATTGCTGATTATCTCTTGGGCTGTCTAAGAAAAGATTTCCTTCTCAGAGAGACATGTCACTCAAAGATGGGTCTGAGCTCCTTCTCATTCACACCATTTCACTGTCAGTTTCTTGGAGTCCATAGAGATTTAGAGAAGGTAGGACTCTAACAAAGTTATTTGCTGGTATTTCCTTGCAAATCGGCTACATTGTCCAGAGTTTCTGTAGATTATGAATGTAAAAGAATCAATTTATAACTAGGCGTAGCACAGGCCAGGATTTGTGGCCAAAACACAAATATTTGGACCAATCAGTGTCATATGCGTTTGGTTTTCAGTCAAACTGAAGCTCATATTATCCACCAGACTGCCTTGTTGAGCTATTTGTTGTCTACGTCTTGATTTCCAAAGACTTTCACAGATAAAAGGATGAGACTGCAGTGCCTCGCATACACCCCAAACATTTTCCTGTTTCTCACAACACAACCAAACACAGACTTTATATAAAAAACCAAGAGAAAGGAAAATAAATAATTAATTTTATGAACAACAGAGCTTATTAAAAATGTGTGTGGGTTTTTTTTTTTTTTTAATGAAGAATGTAGTGCTAACGACAGTCGTCTGAAGCTAAGTAGCTAACTTGGTAGATCCTGAGTCTAATTAAACTCCAGTAAAAATGAGCGTGTTCAATAAATGAATTAGACATGAATATTTATAGAAATAGTGCAAAGTAGAGATGTGAATCGCAGTCGAGGTGCATTGAGGGTGGTTTTCATTAGAAAAGCTTCACTTCCTGATGCAGCTTTCTTAACACAATTAAGCCTGATAAACATGGAAGATCCATCCACCTGTCCACTGATAAAATCCAGCATCAGTTTTCCTTTCCTCTCTTCTATCAAGTTTTCTAAATTACATATATTAGCTACTAATGTATTTATAGCCTTAATAATAGGATGTAACTTGCTTGAATCTCAACATTAATATTATAAGACAAATTAAATTGGATTCATTTTGTTTACATAGAGCCAATTCATGGGTTTCATACTTTTAACCATTGCATTATTTACATCCTCTGTAAAGATTAAAAATGTAATTCCATGTAGGTTTTTCTGATTCTATGTCTTTAATCCTCATTGTGTTGCAGACTGCAGCCGTTCATCAGCAGACAACCCAAGAAGAAGCTGGCTGTGGAGCAGGTGAGCTTCCTGTTCATTCGCTCTGCAGCTAATATATCACTTTCTGTAAAACTTCACTCCGAGTTTCCAGAAGGCCGACAATATTTTGGCACAGAGCCAAACCGCATCAACTGCGCCCTCTAAAAATAACCCCACTTATGTATGAACTGACCAAAAGAACCCGCTAAAAACAAGTTAATTTTTAGGTCAGATAATTGTTTTTTGTAAATATTCAAGCAATATTAAAATTTTAGATTTTCATTGGAGTTCTCCTTTAAGTTAAGTGGAATTTATTTACTAATCATGTGACTTCTGAATGCAACTGGTTTCATCAGGACTATAACACTGTTCAACATCCAAAACATTGTCTGGGGTTTTTCATCTGTTTTAGGGTCATGTTGATGAATCTCATTGGTTTTGCTCAATCAAGTTGACTTTCTGAACTATGGAGCAACATGAGCATCAAAATGCAGGACTTGTTCTGACATCTGGATCAATGAGTGATGAGCAGGAGGAGAGATTCCATCAGGACACAAAAGAGTCGGAGAATTTTACCCAACGAAGACGTCTTACCCTTATTAGAATTTATTATTCAATTTATAGAAATCCAAGTTTGTGACATTTAATTATTACACTCTGTCAGAAAACTTTTTTTTTCTCCTAAAATCTGTTTTTGGTTTAGAAATATGAACTGAAATGACCTTGATTTGACTTGATTATATGAGCCACTAAACTGGTGAAAATAATCAGCGTCTCTTCCTGATTGTTTGTCAGACTGAAGCCCCTCCCCCCCGAGCAGTGACAGCAGAGGCCCCGCCCAGTGCAGTTGTCGAGAGTGGGCCAGTCCTGTATGATGATGCAGACGAGGAAGAGGACGAAGAGGAGGAGACCTGTGTCAGTGCCATGGAGCTGCTGGGCGGCGACGGTCAGTTTAAACACACAGCAGGTGTTTACCTTTGAGAGCGCCTGATGAATAAATGTAGTTAGTTGCTACTTAAATATGTTTTTTTTAATTGTTTTTTCATTTTAAACAAGTGGTACCATATTGTCAAATTTCCCATTTTGTTTCATCACTTATGTTTTTTTTTTAACAAAATAAGTCTGGAGAAACTGAAGCATCTTCTCATCAGATCTCTTTATACCACAATAAGGCTGCATTCACACTGCAGGCAAACATCCAAATTCAGTTTTTTTCTTTTCACCCCACAGAAAAATTCTGTGCCACTTCCACATGTGGTACCAAGTTGTAGATGTTTTTCAAAGCGATATTTATGATAATAAATATTTTTTTATATTTATGTTAATACAGAGGAAAACAATGGCTGACATTATAATTTTGAACTTATAAAAAAATGTCTGTCATATTAGTTGCGCTTTATTTTCATTTGCTTCTTTTGCGTGATGATCTTGTAATGATGCTCTCCACTCTCATTGATGAATAAACTTTAAAACTAATCCATAAACTTCCTCATCCATTATTACTTCTGTAAACTGTATTACTTCAGTGTGACGTCTATGTTCTTCTTCGGTTCACTTTGGGATCCTTATCCGTTTACACAGAAGTCAGATTGCGGGAGTCTAGTCTCATTTAATTAATAATATGAACAACCACGTAAAATATATATATATTTCAGCAAAAAATCAGAGTTGAGCATCGAGACCTGCTGTATGAATGTAACAGATATGTCATTTACATGGCTTTAACAAGACAAATACATTTAGAGTTTGAGATTCCAATTAAAATGTAACCTAAAGCAGTCCAGCTCATTGCTTTGAGTCACCGCAGCAGTTCCTCATACTGAGGAACATGTTGTGAAAGTGGAAAGGAAGAATTTTCTTTTCACAGGAGGAAACCTCCAGCAGGAATCTGATTCAGGACCACATGTGGAAGTGACTCAAACCCGACTCAAAACAATCAGATCTGATCCAGAGGCAAGATAAACTCAAACCTGAGTGACCCACTCACGACATGGTCATTCCTTTTTTTCCCCCTCTGTCTCTCCCTCCCTCCAGGTTATGGATGTGACGGGGATTATGATGATGGGTACTAGCCGCATCGTCCACCTGGCTCATCATTCCCAGCCGGCCTTGGAATCTGAAGTTTCTTCACTAACAGGAACCCAAAACAAGCTGCTAAGGATTGGACACAGGAGTAGAAGTTTACAGAACGCCATGCTGCTTTGCTCCAGTCAGGCTGAAGTTGGATGACCTGGTGGTCGGATGGTGGCGGAGCGTGGTTATAATGCTGCTCTTTTAACGGCCCACTGGATCGTTTGCAGGTTGGACTTGCAGGTTTGTGTTTTTTTAACCAGTGGAAACAACCTTTTAGGAAGATCCTCCTCCAGTGAGGCTGTTCTGGACTTGTTGCTCCTGTACTACATCTCTCCTGAGAGCTTCCATCCAGACCTGTGTTGGTTTTGTTTTGTGATTAGTTGTTCTCATTACCTTTTGGATGGAAGTTGAAACGGCCTCTTAGGTTGAAGACAATGTTCTCCAGGTCCATCGAGGCACAGGTATGGCAAAGTTTACAATTTTGTTTTCTAATTATTTGGGAATGGCCTTCCCCTATTTACTTTCTGCCGAAGCTGAAAGTAACATCTGATTTAGGTTCTACGTTGCTTCCAATATCCTTTGGAGGGCTCAGAAAGCTTTCAAATTAGAAGTTGGAAATACATTTTTGTTAATATATTTTGCGTGATGGAGTTTTGTTAGGGCTGAGATCTCTTTTTGAATGATTGCATGTTAAGGTTAGGATTATTTTTGCTGTATTGACAGAGCAGTATTCTTAAAGTGATGACTGTGATTATGTATGTATGTAGTACAGTAAAGACATCACTAACTGGGAAAACAAATGTTTGGGAGCCGTGCCTTTCTTCAAACGACTATAAAATCTCAGGGAGATGGTGGAGGAGATCGATCTTTTCACAGATTATCTGTCTCATGGCATACTGTCACAACATGGTGATCGTTTTAACAAATATTTTAAAAATGTTTTATTGCAAAGCTACTTACTATAACTTTCAATCATCTGACTCAGCTGAAAAAAAATCATATTTTGTCAAGATGTGGTTTGACATGCTTAGTTACAGTGACATAAAGTTAAATACTCATGGTTCACATTAACTGGGCTGGGCTTTCAGATCTAAAGGACCAGATATTCAACCCAACCAGACAAGAATAAAGACCAGAATAGGAGGAAAAAAATCTTTTCTCAGTGAGTTCTGCTCAATTAAACTGTTCTAAAAATTCAAGCTCTTTTTTTAACTCTGGGAAACAGAAGATTACCAAACTGTACAGGAAATTAAATCTAAAAATTTATATAGTCTCAGTCATTAACTCCTACCCAGAATATCCTCCTCAAATCCGGTCAAAGCCGGAATTGACTGGAATTGTTGAAGTGGCTCTCCTGAAAAAAGCCAAAGAGACAGTGTTTGGAAAGAGGAATACCTCAAATATAGCAATTTTCTTTTCCTACTCTTGTTTGGAAACCCGAGAATGTTTCGTCTGTGCAGTTGGAATAATTTGTCTAAAGCTGTTGATTATCATCAAATTTTGGTCCAAAATAGCAGCAAACATCTGGAGAAGTGACCCAAACCACAAACTCTTTGTTCCATTCCTCAGCTCAAGCAGAGGGTTCCCAGAGATCCCGGGACTTTTCCTCCGTCTTTGTGTTGTTTCAGATCAACCTGCTGTTCCCTCCCCTGTCGCCAGAGGGCAGTGTATGAATCATTCACACTGAGGATTTGCTGTTGACTGTGCTTTGTCATCAGAACAAATAAAACATTTCATTTTAATATGCTGACATTACTTTCCTCATTGCATACTCTTAAAAACATAACATGAACTTGATCTTATAAATAAACAGTCAGTGCTTTTATTGTTTCCACATCCTCAAACCATTACCTGCCTCATGTTGTTCAGTTCAGCACCACCCAGATGGAGGACGGAGGTGGAGTTAAAAGCAGCTCTGCTCTCCAGTGGAGCAGGTAAAACAGAAACAGGAGGCGCGACCCGCAGCAGCGGCTGCGTTCTCGCCGACCTCCGTTTTTTTCCCCTCCTTCATCTCAGATTCCTTTTCTCCTGTAACTGAGACAAAGACACAGAGATGTAGTTAGTCTTTTATTTCTTTACGTTGACCTGTTTGTAATAGTCTTGGGTGTTTCTAATTGATTTCAGTTCCTGTTTACATTTTCACAGAACGGTCAAAGAGCAAGTTAAATTCGAAAATGTATTCGTACTTTATCTTTTTCTTCCATACTAATTCAGACCTAGAAAATATTTATAATTGTACTCCACACTTTTCAAAACTACAAGCAAAACAAACTTTGGGAGACTTCCAGAAAATTCAGTGTTTCCTCCAAATGTAATGATTGTCATTATGGCCAAACGGTTTTATCAGACCACAGAACATCTCTCCAGAAATAGAGATCTACATCCCTGCATCTTTAAACTGGCTTTTTATGTTTCTTTTGAAGTAAAGATTTTCTCCTTGTTGAGCGGCTTTTCAGGCCACCTGGGTCCAGTTTGACTGTGGATAATGAATCTGTCTCACCAGTTTCAGCAGCATTTCCACAAGATGTTTGGCTTCTCTGTGGTCTATGAATTCATTTTGGACAAAAACCCATTTTCTAGGACACAGGACCTATCAAGTGACATATCAGAGGTTTTCTTCTGAATTTGAAGTTACAAAAAAACTTTTTGAGGAATGTTATAGCTAAGCTTTCTGACATTTAACAAATAGGAATTATTCTGTTCATTGTAACTTACCAAAAACAGGAGAAAGTTCTGATTTAACTTCAGATAGAAAGAAATGTTTTGTCTCTTGATCCTGTGAATGTAAACTTCTGGTTTCTACTGTATCTTCTGAAAGAAGAAAAAACCAAGTTTGGTATAATATTTGTGAGAATGTGTGTTCTGTAGCTACGTCTTCTCTGTACAAGGATTTATAAGTCCAGTTAACAGTCCACACAGAGTATCCACTCTGTAGGCGACTGGAGGTCAACCAGCAAAGTGAGTTCCTGATGAAACAGATTGTTGCATACATAAGCACACACATACACAAAAACATGAATCCAAAAATAAAAAAGACTTTAAACTCCTAATATAAGTCCTACCTTCTTGATGGGCTTAAAATTGACAGTGATGTTAGGACATACCAATTTCCAGTTTGAGAAATCGGTCTTAAATAAACTATAAAATTGGCTACATGAGTGTTGTAAAAATTCATGGATGATGTCTTCATAACTCAGTTTTCAAGGAAGACAGATTGTGTAAATATCCTGGATATTATTTAGGATTGTCCAAATTGTAATAAAAAGAGACAACTGGAAAGTTAATTAAATAATTAAATACAAGCATTAATTACACAGAAAATGTAAGAAAACATTTCAATAAAATAAAAAAACATGCAAATGAACACAATATAAGAAAATGACTAAAGAAAAATTAAATGTAGACAATGAAACGAGCATAAGAATATGAACATTATTTCAACTCACATTTTTGTATTTAATTTATTGTTGCGCATTTATTCTGTACAAAATTTAATCACTAAACAAATAAATACAGATGAATTTAGTTTTAAACATGATTTGCTTGTAACTATACGAAGCAAAAACATGAAGCAAAAAATATGCTGAAGCAAAAAAATATGGTGAAGCAAAAAATATGCTGAAGCAAAAAATATGCTGAAGCAAAAAAATATGCTGAAGCAAAAAAATATGCTGAAGCAAAAAAATATGGTGAAGCAAACTGTGGCGAAAACACCAGCGTGTTGATGGTTTATTTTTGGTTTCCAAGGTAACCCGGTAAACCCGCTCACTCCAACCAATGTTTGAAGTTAAGTTACATTGTCCAATCAGGAACCGTTTACAGTTTACGTGAAATCCTTCTCATCCAATGGCGTATAGCAACCTTCAAGCAACGTTCCCTCCCGCCTCCTAGGTTTATAATCCTCTGCTTGGAGTAGCGCACCAACTTTTGTCTGTTCGTGAAGGGTCACAAAGTCTTTTTGTCGACAAAATGAGGGAAATTGTTCATCTTCAAGCTGGCCAATGCGGGAACCAGATTGGAGCCAAGGTTAGAAAGTATTCATGCTTGAAATTTCGGCCTAAATTCGTTGAGATGCCGACTGAAAAATGACCTAGTTTGTGAGCGCTGCTAAATAATCAACAGCTTGCTCAGCAGGAAAAAAAGCTAGCGTAGCTGTTAGCAGAAAGGCTATCCCTAACTGTTGGCTTCAGTTGTTTTCAGTAAATCTCTCTGCTCAAATAGTTAATTTTATATTTTTCTTCTCTTTTCGGTTGTAGTTTTGGGAGGTGATAAGCGACGAACACGGTATTGACCCAACCGGGGTGTACCACGGGGACAGCGACCTTCAGCTGGATCGTATCAACGTGTATTACAACGAGGCCTCAGGTTGGTTCATAGTTTGCTTCATAGTTGTATACTATTACTTCAGTGGAGGTCCAAGTAATTCAATATCTCAAAGAAACATCTTTAGTACCACGACCGTCCACCAGAGGTCGTGGTACCAGAGGACCTGGCCTTCACGTCACTGGATTACCAGTTAGCTGTTGCTAACGGCTAGTTTTTAGCAACAGATAACCGGTTGCTCCAACGTTTCTCCCACATGTTGCGCACACTGGCTTTTATAACTGGAGAAAATAAATTATTAGTTCGGTTAATGGAGAAAATGTTTTTCTTTCTATTTTTTTATACTTTAGTACAATTTACTTTCGTCTCATGTAGGTGGAAAGTATGTCCCTCGTGCCGTTCTGGTGGACTTGGAGCCGGGCACCATGGACTCGGTGAGGTCTGGTCCTTTTGGACAGGTGTTCAGGCCTGACAACTTTGTTTTTGGTGAGTGTATTGCTTTAACATACTTATATTTTATTTACCTAGATCAGCCACACAAAACTGCAAGATTGTCAGTTTTTTGTATTTAACAAATCCACAGAGAAATATAAGCCTTAATGTTAAATATGATGCAGGTGAACTGGAAACAAGCTCATATTATTTCTGTTTTGAATGAGGCAGAAGGAAAGAGTCCTTTAAACTCAGTAATAGATCTAGTGTGGACCAGGAAGGGAAGGAAACATGAAACAGTCTGAAGGGAAAGCTCTCAATTCAAAGTTTAAGAAATCTGGATTGAAGATGAAGACATAAAACTAGTCGAATCTTACAGTGAACTTTGACCACTAAGTCGTGATAGTCCTAGTAGAAGTAAGTACTTATTCTCTACCTGGGTCTGTTCCAGGTCAGAGTGGTGCCGGTAATAACTGGGCTAAGGGCCACTACACTGAAGGAGCGGAGCTGGTGGACTCTGTGCTGGATGTGGTGAGGAAGGAGGCGGAGAGCTGCGACTGCCTGCAGGGCTTTCAGCTCACCCACTCCCTGGGAGGAGGCACCGGCTCCGGCATGGGCACGCTCCTCATCAGCAAGATCCGGGAGGAGTACCCGGACCGCATCATGAACACGTTCAGCGTGGTGCCGTCACCTAAGGTTTACATCCAGCATTCAAATCAGTTCAGATAAGGTTCTCTGCCTCATAGCTGCTTCCTCTGGGTCTTTAACTAGGGTCCTTTGTTCTCTGTAACCCCGCCCCCTCCTGACAGGTGTCAGACACTGTGGTGGAGCCCTATAATGCCACCCTGTCCGTCCACCAGCTGGTGGAGAACACTGATGAGACCTACTGCATTGACAACGAGGCGCTGTACGACATCTGCTTCCGTACGTTAAAGCTCACCACGCCCACCTACGGCGATCTGAACCACCTGGTGTCGGCCACAATGAGCGGCGTCACCACTTGCCTGCGCTTCCCCGGCCAGCTGAACGCTGACCTGAGGAAGCTCGCCGTCAACATGGTGCCGTTCCCCAGACTGCACTTCTTCATGCCGGGCTTCGCCCCGCTGACGAGCCGCGGCAGCCAGCAGTACCGGTGAAGACGCTCAGTCCACCTTAGATTAGGATCAACCTCACTGTTTTAGAAACTTCCTTTAACTGAAGGTCTCTCTTCCAGGGCCCTGACAGTCCCTGAACTCACCATGCAGATGTTCGACGCCAAGAACATGATGGCGGCGTGCGACCCGCGCCACGGCCGCTACCTGACGGTGGCAGCCATCTTCCGCGGCCGCATGTCCATGAAGGAGGTGGACGAGCAGATGCTGAACGTTCAGAACAAGAACAGCAGCTACTTCGTGGAGTGGATCCCCAACAACGTGAAGACGGCCGTATGCGACATCCCGCCACGTGGCCTCAAGATGGCCGCCACCTTCATCGGAAACAGCACGGCTATCCAGGAGCTGTTCAAGCGCATCTCGGAGCAGTTCACCGCCATGTTCCGCCGCAAGGCCTTCCTGCACTGGTGAGTCCAATGCAGCGATTCATCACGGCGTGCTGTACGTCACATAGACACTGACATTGTGTCGTCACAGGTACACCGGCGAGGGTATGGACGAGATGGAGTTCACCGAGGCAGAGAGCAACATGAACGACCTGGTGTCAGAATACCAGCAGTACCAGGAGGCCACGGCAGAGGAGGAGGGAGAGTTTGAAGAGGAGGGAGAAGAAGATCTGGCCTGAGCAGCCGCCATGTTGCATTTCCTCCTGATCTGCAGTTACAGTCAGGAAGCATCTAGGTCAAAACACTGAAGGTGTGCTAAACAGCAGCAGCTTTACTGCTTCTGAGATTGAAGGATATTTTTTTTCAGGTTCAACTTGAAACATGTTAGATTTTACATTAGAGCTATATCTGGAATATGCATATTTTAAATGTGTAAAACTGATACGACTTGTGATGTTAAAGTGTAACTAACTCATTAGAAAGCATTGAAACAGGCAGAGCCAAAAGACGGTCAGCCTGTAAATTTAACATATTTTGCTGGACGATAAATTGTCCCAGGAGTTATTGCGATAAACAATTCTATTCTTGCTTTGAGAGCATTTTCCAGTAATATGAGTCTGGCATAATAATGTAAGAAAACATTCAATAAACTTTAATTTTTAAAGAATATTTAACACTGGAACGGGAAGACATTTTAAATATTCAATATAAATAAAACATCCAAAAACTTGAAATAAAATGAATGCTGAAGTTTCTGTAAACAAAATTACCTTGAAATAAAACAGGCTAGTTGAGACCAAAGCACCAAACTGAAGACTTTTGTAGAAGGAGAAAAACAATCAATGTAAATGGAAATGATTGAGCTTGTTTTAATTTATCATGTGACAGATTGATTTACTTGGACAGGCTTGGTGAGCAGTGCTGTGGGCAGGATGACAAGCAGTTGACCTGTCCAGTTTCTTGCCTGTTTATTGTTTTGTTTGTTCCTCTGGTGGATTTTCCCTTCAACTCCTCAAAAATAACAACAACCTGAGCAACAACATTGTTTTACTTAGAACTAAACAAATCTATCATGTTTCTTGAAAATTATAACCCTAAATAACTTATTTAAACAATTAAGACAAGTAAGTTGATTTGGGTTAGTTACACTTTAAACCTCTGAGTTCTCTTCCTGTGAGCTGATTGGCTGTTGCTTTGCCGGTGGGTCTGTGTAGAACGGTTCCATTAGAAGTCAGAACCGACTCATGTTCACTGTTCATAGAACTTTCCTCCAAGCTGCTGGTTACTTCCTGTTACACTGACAAGTTCTACATAGATACTGAGGTTAGTCATTTTCTCTGGAAAACATTTAGGATTCGTTCACTGACTGCACTACAACACTGGAAATGACCATCAGTCTCTGTTACTTTTCTACTTTTGTTCATAGATTTGAAATAAACATTTTAAACTTGGTGCAGTATTTTTTGTCACTTACAGAAGCATAACAATATTTTTCACATTCTCCAGGGTTCTGGTGCCGTCAGTCCTTGCAGTCCCACAGGGTTCAGTCTGTTCAGACGGTTTGTTTAACCATCAGGAGTTGATTTGCTCCTGATTTGCTTTTAGATCAGCAGTGCTGTCAGTTTGTAGATGTCATATAATGATAAAAAAACAAATTGCCAGTCAAATGAACCATACAGGAAGATACATTTGACTCTGAAATGTAGTGAACTGATTTTATTTCCCTCTTGGCATTCATGAGTTTTAAATCTGTAATGAATGTAAGTACTTTTGAAACTTGACTTGTATTGAAAACTCAAGTCTGAGAAAATGCAGGAACATCAACTTTTAACAGTACAGTAACTACAGAGCCTGACCAGCATGTTCTACTGATCTGTTTTCTGCATGCAGACAGTAAACATAAAGCTGGACTGCAGGTTGATGGGGTCAGAATCACCCTGTTAAAAAAGCACAAGTCTTGACAAATCTAAAGACTCAACTATTTTACATTGCAGTTCATTTTTCATGTAGCGATGATTGGGATTCACCAAACTACTGATGATTTCTCTTTAGTACATCATCATTCAGCCTGTGAAACAAATTGAACTGTATTCTAGCCATTTAAAATAGTTATAATAGTTATAAGTTTTAAGGCTATAATAGGAGACACCATTTTAAATGAAATGTAAAAATAGTGATTTCATTTAAATGAAAGGGAAACATGGGGTGAAGTTTTCTTGTGAATCCTTCAGGTACTTTAAGAGGATCCTTCTGTGTGAATCGGCTCCATTGCTGTGAGAAAAATGACTGCAGAGATGAAAACAGGTGAAGCTTTGAAAGATCCAGAAAAAAGTTTTTAAAAAGTCTTCTCCTTACTGACACCTGGTGGCCACAAGTATGAAGAGCAGATTCCATGACTGATGGTGAGTCAGGTGGGCAGAGAGTATACTACTCTAACTCTTTATAGTAAGAGTACTACAAAGTTGTTTTACAGTAGTAAAAGTAAAAAGAAGTCAATTTAGTATTTTAAAATGATATAATCAGACATACATAAATACTGATGTGCAAATTCTGGTGGCTAACAGACCAAAATGGAATAAAAATACAAATGAGTGACATCTTATGTAAACAAGAAATGTAGTCAGAAAAAAACACTTTTCCAAAAAATGTTTTATATATATTAAACTTCTGAAACCATTTCTTACAGTAGGCTATGAGTAAATATGTTAGGATCAAATTCTTCCAGTGACTATTTGGTGTTTACTGTATTTTCTTGACCTAAAGCCTAAAGCACTAACATTAAAACAACAAAGCTAATTAATGAACGAGATGTTTCACTTTGACATAAACTGTTGTTTCTGTGTCTCGTACATTTTATTTAAAACGAACCTTTTCTTCTTTCAGTGATGTTTCTCACACTGACTAACATCCTGGAATTATTGATACTTATGTTAACATTCCTCAAGTGCAAGTAAAAAATAAGGTTTATTAAAACTGCTCCCCAAAGTCAATTGTTTCCAAAAAGTTACTCAAGTAACCGTAACTGTGACCAACAGATTCTCTGCAGCTCCTCCCTGGTTACCATGGTTTGTCCCTTCAGTCTTAGTGGACCTCCACCTCCTGTGAGGTCTGCAGCTGCTCCACCCTTTCTCCATGTTCAGATGTATTGATCAGAGATTTGTTCATGTTGTTCCAGATCCTAACCCTGATTTAAACGTCTCCATGTTGCTGTTTGTTCTCTAATATTCTCTATCAAACATCTGAGGCCAGAAACACAACAGCTGGATTCAGTAATTATGTGACACCAGTGGCTTGTTCTGGATCTTATTTCAGGTTATCTGAATAAAGGGATCATAATTACAGTTGAGTATTCATTTGTTGTTTTGCCTATTTCATGCATGACCAGAGGATTTATGGTGAGCCCTCCTCTCTCCACCCTGGAATGTTCTGCTGCTGGATTACTGGGTTAAAGCTGCTGGACTGGCTTATCTAGAACTTCTGGCTTCAACATGAGGTCTGCTGCTCTGTTCCTGCTGATGCTCTGCAGCTCCGTTGGCGAAGGCCGAGCCGAGATCTCTGCTCCCGCAGATGATGGCACCAGGACCGAAGCACGTCCCCCCAGAGACCTGAGCGTCCTCTGGGAAGAGGTGCAGGGCCTGAAGCAGCTGGTCCTCAGTCTGAAGGGGGAGCAAGTGGAGCAACGACAAGAACTCCGGACTGTGGAGAGTCGGCTGAGGGACGGGGAGATGGAGGCAAAGCTGCAGAAGCAGAGCATGGATGAACTGCAGATGGCGCTAGATCTCCTGCTGACAGAGCAGACTTCTGGTCTGAGGAAGAAGGAGGCAGAGCTGGAAGAGCAGACCAAAGGTCAGACTTGTTGTGTTTCCTGTTCATGTGCTTCATTAACCTCATCATCCTGTTGGCTGATCATAGAGGTGATGAGGAGATGAGCAGCTCAGTGCATAAAACTGATAAAATACCTTACTCCATCACAGCAGGTTAGTTAGATAACAAAATATTTCAAAACTTGATGGATCCGTCTCTCAGGGGTCGTGACAAGCTCTGATGTTTCCCGCCTCGTTTGCTTCTCTTAGCTGAGATATCAGAGCTTCAGTCCAGAATGAGCCGCAGTGAGAACTCAGTGGAGATCCTGGAGAAGAAAAACTCCGGTGAGTCCCAGGAAAACCAAAAAGCTGCTGGTGTGTGTCTGCAGCGCTGAGCGCTGAGGTGCTGCTGTCTCCACAGCTGTTGCGGCTGAGCTGCCGTTCCTGCAGACCAGACTGAGGGCCAGTGAGAGCAGAGTGGAGCAGCTGAGGAGGAAGGACGCAGGTCATCATCCTCCTCTCACACACCTTCATCACTTCTCTGGGTTCAGTACAGAACTCTACTGAAGTGTTCATGCTAACTGACCTCATCCACATTTCCTCATGTTCTGACCACAAACATTAATTAGGCCAACAGCAACAAAACCATCATTTAAAAACTGTTGAAAATCTAAAAGTCGTGACATGACCTGCGTTTCCAATAAACACAGAGCTGCGCAAACTGAAACTACAAACCTGAATTTGCTTTATGGAAACACAATCATTTTGAAAACGTTCAGGTTTTTTGGTCACATTAAATTGATTTATTTTTCATTTGTTTCCCCCATTACACAAGTAACGTGATCAACAGCTGGATGTTACAACTGGAGAAAACGTCGAAGAAGACAACAGGAAGTTAAAAAACAACAACAGGAAGTTACAAAAAACAACAGGAAGTCAGGGAAGGAGGATCAGGTGTTGTCTTACTGGATCAGATATCTCATAGCATCACCCAGTTAATAAAAAGTGATGTCATTCTGAAGTGTTGCATCCATAACTCTTCTATAAAAACAATGACACTGCAGTATTTTTTAAAAACACCACAGAAGAAGAAGGAGAACATTCTGCCCAGATGATTTATGACAAACACAATAATTTGATTTCATATTTGCAGAAGAGGACATAGAACAACTTTCTCTGCTCTGCTGCAGTAAATCCTCCACAGATTCACTTTAAACTCAAGGAAAGTTTAACTGGGACAAATGAAAATATCATGACATTCCATTTATTTCTGTATCAATGTCAATATACTTTATCAATGAGGTCCACTTAACTCTCAGGTTTTCATTGCAATCAGAATTTAATCAATTAAACTTAAAGTTGAAGTTCTTAATATTAATAATTGTCACTTTGTCGCCATTATTTTTCGCGTTGTTTTATTCATAATTCATTTTATTTGTGAAAACAAAAAACAGATGCAAGGTAAGGTTTTGTTTTTTTCTTGAAATAAGACAAAGACTAACTGAAAAACTTGCCACATGTTCTGAGTTGGTCGGGTCAGTAGAATGTGATCCAGTGGATTCCGTCCTGCTGTCAGTGACCTGCATGTTGCTGCTCTCAGTTCTGACAGGCAGACTGTGCAACACGGAGAGTCTGATGGAGGAGCTGATGGGGCAGATCTCAGGTCAGGCTGCTCCTCACACTCTTTGTGCTCTGGTTCATTCTTAGATTCAGCTCAGGATGTTTGTGGGTCTGGAAATCGTAGCTGGTTAGCATGTTTTCCTGAAGTTGTCTCGGTTCTGTTGCAGGAGTCTTGAATAATAATCTTCAGCTCAAAGTCAATTCTGAAGCCAGTTTGATTCAAACGTTTGAGCTTCATCTCGAACCGTCAGCTGCAGGAATCACAGTAGAAGTATTCAGTTTGGATGGAGGGCGTCTGTGAACGTCAGATTTTAAATTTTGGTGCAGATTCTCAGTCGGATTTATGTTTGAACTTTGACTAGGCCCTTCCAGCATGTCAGTATTCTTTGATCAGACTCAAGGAACGTAATCAACAGCCGCTTTCTTATTTGTGAAGAAAATGTGAAAAGCGTTTTGCTCTCACTTCACCAACTTATATGAGCAACTTAGTGTTCGTCTGTCACATGAAATCCCTGTAAAATACATCAAAGCTCATGACTTTAATGTGACAAAATGTGAAAAGTGGAGCTGGAACAGTTTGAATGCTCAGAGTAGAAAAGGAAGGTGTCTGTCAGGAGTCACTGCAAGCTTCTGTGTTGAAATAAAAAACATTGGTCAGGTTTCCTTCTCTCCCAGAAATCCAGGCCTGCAACACTTCAGCTGGGATGGAGTCTGAAGTTCTGGTGCTGGACAGTCACCTGAACATCCAGCTGGACGCGCTGAAGGCCGACATTGAAGGTACCTGTCAGGCTTCTGGGTCCAACATGTTGGAAGACATTATACTGAGAGCACATGATGTCACTCCATCAGCCTCTGACACAGTGATGTACAGACTTAGATCAGCAGGTTAAACCCACAGCAGCAGCAATGAGCTCAGAGTTTCACCACATCCAGGTTCCTGCAGTGAAGATGTTTATCAGTCAAAGCTGCTGGAAACGGGCATGACGCTTTGATGGAAACGCCAGATGATCCTGGAAGGCTAATCTGCTAGCCAGAGCTAAGCTACTGACCTCTAGATGACCTCTGACCCACTCCGGTTAAAAATCCAACATGCTTACAATAATTCAACTAGAACTGCGTTGTTTTATTCATAATTCATTTTATTTGTGAAAACAAAAAACAGATGTAAGACATGAAATGAGACAAAACTGACTGAAAAATGTATTAGTAATTAATACAAATTTATTACTAATAAATTAGTAATTACATTACTAATACATATTACTTTTATATTAACAATATAATAGTATTTATATTATTAGTTTTCTAGTAATATAAATGCATTTGTTGTTCATAAATATAGATTAAAACATACTGGCTCCTCAGGTTGATGGTTTCACTCATAACAAGACATTTTTTTCCTGTTGTAAGTTAAAATAAAAGCTCCCGGTGGAACTAGTCCTTCATAAATCTATATTTATAAATCTATATTTATAAATTTATATTTATAAAGGTTATTGACGTATTCTCTGCTTTGACTGCAGTGAAACTTCTTCACTGCATCATCAACATTTCAGCTCTGCTGGTTCTCAGGAAAAATTGGCTGTTTCATGTGACTCTTTTTCTTTCCAGGTCAGATTCATGAGTTGGAAAACAAAGTGACGTCCAGTCGCCTGCGTCTGGACGACCTGAGAGCTGCTGCTGGTCAGAGCGTCCAACAACCAGCCACATGATCAGGTTCTTTTTGTTCTGCCCATTAACACCAACTGAACTGTTTGCTGCAGAGCATCGCCTGAACGCAGCCCAGAGACAACAGGATGAACTCAGGAACCACAACACAGGTCAGCTGCACTTTGACCCCACCCACTGACCCAACATACAGGACATTACAGTAATCCAGCCTGGATTACTGTTGCCTTCAAAGATCAGATCTATACGCCAGTCGTCCTGTTTATCACTTAGTTAAATGAATTTAATTATGATTTTAGTCGTTTTGATTGTAGATGTTCTTCAGGTTGGAGTTTTTTTAAACCTGAAACTTTCATTTCAGAAGTGAAATGAAGGAAAGCTGATGTGAGAACATTACAGGAAAGTTTCTGTTTTAAAAGGAAGTTAATAAACTCTAGAATAAACAAAAGGGAGTCAACAAAAGAGTCCTGGGACGCTTTCAGGTCCGACGACCGAGAGACGAAAAGGAAACTATTTTTGTTGCTGTTGTTGTTGTAGAGTTGGTGAGGAGACTGGAATCCAGTGAAAAACAGCTGGAAGATCTGAAGACATTGAGCACATGTATGATGTTTACTTTCATGAAAACAAAACTTATTTTAAAAACAAGTTGAAAAATTGAATAGAAAAGAAAAGGCAAATTTGTTGTGCAGTCATGGAGACCAGACTGGGATCTACTGAGGAACAACTGGACCAGTTAAAGAACCAGTCTGCAGGTACCATCAGCAGGTCTCATGTTTGCTTCTGTTCATCCTCGGTGAAACCATGAAATGAATGAATGAATCCTGTTCAGTTCTGGAGGTCAGACTGAGCGTCAGTGAGAGACGGCTGGAGGAGCAGGAAACACGGAGATCAGGTAATGTGAGACTTTTCTGTCGCTCATTTCAAACATGAACGACTGACTGCTGCTTCATTCAGCTGACATCCTGGTCCAACTGGACTCCACTGAGGCTCAGCTGGTCCAGTTGAAGAACCACACATCAGGTACTAACGTTAGTGCTTTACATGGGTTTTGTTCGGTAGCTAATAAACATTCTGAGACATTTATTATGTCTCATTTATTTATTATGTCCTGCTCAGTTCTGGAGTTCAGACTGAGAGTCAGTGAGAAGAACCTGGAAGACCTGAAGACGGAAAACTCAGGTAACAGGAAGGCCGACTGGATGTTTACAACCATGCTCTCTGTTTAGATCCCCATATTATGATATCTTACTTTTTATTAAGAATCCAACTAACGAATGGGTTAAAGGTCAGACTGAGAGAACGGCTGATTAATGTCAGAAATCAAAATGTTTCAAATGACATGAACGAAGCAAAATATCTGTAAGCTTTTTTGATGAACATAAAAACAAATCTTAACACAGTTCTCTTGATGGAAGAAAATATTATTATTTATTATGTCATGTTTTTGGAGGTTTACATGGAAACATTCAATCTGATTATGATTCAGAAGGCTCTGATGTGATAGATTATAAAATAATTATTGATGGAACATTAAACCCGTCACTGTTTACCAAACATCACCGCCGCCAGCCAACAAACACCAAAACATCACAATTTTCTTCTTCGTTTTGGAAATCAGATCATCGAGACACGAAGCTGTTGAAATGTAGAACTCAGACCTACAGAACAGAGAGAGCAGAAACTCTGGAAAACTGACTGGCTCAGATTCCCAACATGTCCTAAAATATAGTTAGAAATCTGTAAACTTGTTTGAAGGAAACGAAGTGATCCAATAATGTGGAACTGAACTCTCTGCTGATGGTTTGTGTTCAGAGCTGGAGAAACGACTGAGGATCAGAGAAACACAGCTGGACGACCAGAAGACAACAAGCACAAGTACTAATAGATGTTTACTGTCAAAAATAAATAAAATTGTTAAATCAAAAATCTGATCTGATCTGTAGTCATGGAGACCAGGCTGGGATCTACTGAGGAACAACTGGACCAGTTAAAGAACCAGTCTGCAGGTACCATCAGCAGGTCTCATGTTTGCTTCTGTTCATCCTCGGTGAAACCATGAAATGAATGAATGAATCCTGTTCAGTTCTGGAGGTCAGACTGAGCGTCAGTGAGAGACGGCTGGAGGAGCAGGAAACACGGAGATCAGGTAACGTGTGTTATGTCTTTGTTCATGTTTTTACAATTGCAAATAAAAATAATAACGGCACATATTTCTGAAAAGTGAGCCAGGTCTTAACACAAGTTTGACTGTAGAATAAAACTGAAGGATCCAACAATGGTTCCTGGAGGAACTCCTTCCTCACGGTCAGTTTTTTGTCCAGAACTGGAGAGCAGACTGAGATCTAGAGGAAAACAACTGGAGGACCAGAAGACAACAATCACAGGTTCCAGAGGACGCTGAGGGACTTGAAGCACAATAAACATGGAAATGAAGTCGACATATTAAATCCATGAGTAAAACCTGTTCTGTTCTGCAGAACTGGAGACCAGACTGGGATCTACTGAGGGACAACTGGACCAGTTAAAGGACCAGTCTGCAGGTGTGCTGAGTGAAATAATGGCAACTGAAGCTCAATGAAAGAAGCTTAAAGCTGATTTGTTATTGGAGATTCGACTCGGATCAACTGAGGGAAAACTGGAGCAGCTGGAGAACCACACAGCAGGTACCATCATCATCATCATCATCATCATCATCATCATCATCATAGAGAACTTCTCCAGTCAGTGGCAGCAGCTCTTGATGCTGATGATGATTTGTTGCCATTCCAATCATATTCCTTAAAAATGATCTCAAAACAACAACAATATTATAGTTTATCATCATAACTTCTGGGACTGTTTATGATCCAATAAAATTATTATTGTGACAGGAATAATGACAGTTCATCACAGTTAAAGCTCAGCCAATAGCAGCCAAGGAGACAGACAGACAGACAGACTGAACACACAGACAGACAGCAGACAGACAGAACACAGACAGACTGACAGACAGACTGAACACAGACAGACACAGACAGACAGGATCAACATTTCCTCTGCTGAAGGAGAACATTAAGTTGTTTTCTAATTGCCCCCCAATTTAATACAATATAATAATTAATGGCTCTAGTGTTATTTTCAGTTCAGTTCTCCCAGATGGAGTCCAGACTAACTGATGGATTGAACAGAGCAGCAGGTCAGTCACATTTTTTTCCTCATCATTTGGTTTCAAATCATTGACCTCACTGGTTGCTAACAGCATGCTAACACAACTACATCAACTTGTTCCATTAGATGAAGTATTAATTCAGTCTGGCGGTTCAGTTCAGTCATGATCAGTTGATGACTTCACAGAGAAGTAAAGCTTAAAACTCTGAAGTAGTTTTTAAATGAAACTCTGCAGAGTTACAAATGAAACTGGATGATCCAAAAAGTTTCTTGTGTTCAGGGTTGATGAGGCGAATCGATGAAAACAACTGGAAGATCTGAAGTTCAGTAACTCGAGTAAGACTCTTCTAAGTTCTGCTGAAGGCAACTCAAAATGTCATCGTATTAAAATGAATCAAATCTGATCTGATCTGTAGTCATGGAGACCAGACTGGGATCTACTGAGGAACAACTGGACCAGTTTAAAGAACCAGTCTGCAGGTACCATCAGCAGGTCTCATGTTTGCTTCTGTTCATCGGTGAAACCATGAAATGAATGAATGAATCCTGTTCAGTTCTGGAGGTCAGACTGAGCATCAGTGAGACGGGCTGGAGGAGCAGGAAACACGGAGATCAGGTAACGTGAGACTTTTCTGTCGCTCATTTCAAACATGAACGACTGACTGCTGCTTCATTCAGCTGACATCCTGGTCCAACTGGACTCCACTGAGGCTCAGCTGGTCCAGTTGAAGAACCACACATCAGGTACTAACGTTAGTGCTTTACATGGGTTTTGTTCGGTAGCTAAATAAACATTCTGAGACATTTATTATGTCTCATTTATTTATTATGTCCTGCTCAGTTCTGGAGTTCAGACTGAGAGTCAGTGAGAAGAACCTGGAAGACCTGAAGACGGAAAACTCAGGTAACAGGAAGGCCGACTGGATGTTTACAACCATGCTCTCTGTTTAGATCCCCATATTATGATATCTTACTTTTTATTAAGAATCCAACTAACGAATGGGTTAAAGGTCAGACTGAGAGAACGGCTGATTGTTCCCTTTGTCAGATTAATGTCAGAAATCAAAATGTTTCAAATGACATGAATGAAGCAAAAATATCTGTAAGCTTTTTGATGAACATAAAAACAAATCTTAACACAGTTCTCTTGATGGAAGAAAATATTATTATTTATTATGTCATGTTTTTGGAGGTTTACATGGAAACATTCAATCTGATTATGATTCAAAGGCTCTGATGTGATAGATTATAAAATAATTATTGATGGAACATTAAACCCGTCACTGTTTACCAAACATCACCGCCGCCAGCCAACAAACACCAAAACATCACAATTTTCTTCTTCGTTTTGGAAATCAGATCATCGAGACACGAAGCTGTTGAAATGTAGAACTCAGACCTACTTCTGTGGGTCTCTGGAAAACTAACTGGCTCAGATCCCAACATGTTCTAAAATATAGTTAGAAATCTGTAAACTTGTTTGAAGGAAACGAAGTGATCCAATAATGTGGAACTGAACTCTCTGCTGATGGTTTGTGTTCAGAGCTGGAGAAACGACTGAGGATCAGAGAAACACAGCTGGACGACCAGAAGACAACAAGCACAAGTACTAATAGATGTTTACTGTCAAAAATAAATAAAATTGTTAAATCAAAAATCTGATCTGATCTGTAGTCATGGAGACCAGGCTGGGATCTACTGAGGAACAACTGGACCAGTTAAAGAACCAGTCTGCAGGTACCATCAGCAGGTCTCATGTTTGCTTCTGTTCATCCTCGGTGAAACCATGAAATGAATGAATGAATCCTGTTCAGTTCTGGAGGTCAGACTGAGCGTCAGTGAGAGACGGCTGAGGAGCAAACCGGAGATCAGGTAACGTGTGTTATGTCTTTGTTCATGTTTTTACAATTGCAAATAAAAATAATAACGGCACATATTTCTGAAAAGTGAGCCAGGTCTTAACACAAGTTTGACTGTAGAATAAAACTGAAGGATCCAACAATGGTTCCTGGAGGAACTCCTTCCTCACGGTCAGTTTTCTGTCCAGAACTGGAGAGCAGACTGAGATCTAGAGGAAAACAACTGGAGGACCAGAAGACAACAATCACAGGTTCCAGAGGACGCTGAGGGACTTGAAGCACAATAAACATGGAATGAAGTCGACATATTAAATCCATGAGTAAAACCTGTTCTGTTCTGCAGAACTGGAGACCAGACTGGGATCTACTGAGGGACAACTGGACCAGTTAACGACCTGCAGGTGTGCTGAGTGAAATAATGGCAACTGAAGCTCAATGAAAGAAGCTTAAAGCTGATTTGTTAAGCAGACATGGAGATTCGACTCGGATCAACTGAGGGAAAACTGGAGCAGCTGGAGAACCACACAGCAGGTACCATCATCATCATCATCATCATCATCATCATCATCATCATAGAGAACTTCTCCAGTCAGTGGCAGCAGCTCTTGATGCTGATGATGATTTGTTGCCATTCCAATCATATTCCTTAAAAATGATCTCAAAACAACAACAATATTATTGTTTATCATCATAACTTCTGGGACTGTTTATGATCCAATAAAATGTATTATTGTGACAGGAATAATGACAGTTCATCACAGTTAAAGCTCAGCCAATAGCAGCCAAGGAGACAGACAGACAGACAGACAGACAGACAGACAGACAGACAGACAGACAGACAGACAGACAGACAGACAGACAGACAGACAGACAGACAGACAGACAGACAGACAGACAGACAGACAGAACACAGACAGACAGACAGACAGGATCAACATTTCCTCTGCTGAAGGAGAACATTAAGTTGTTTTCTAATTGCCCCCCAATTAATACAATATAATAATTAATGGCTCTAGTGTTATTTTCAGTTCAGTTCTCCCAGATGGAGTCCAGACTAACTGATGGATTGAACAGAGCAGCAGGTCAGTCACATTTTTTCCTCATCATTTGGTTTCAAATCATTGACCTCACTGGTTGCTAACAGCATGCTAACACAACTACATCAACTTGTTCCATTAGATGAAGTATTAATTCAGTCTGGCGGTTCAGTTCAGTCATGATCAGTTGATGACTTCACAGAGAAGTAAAGCTTAAAACTCTGAAGTATCAGTTTTAAATGAAACTCTGCAGTTACAAATGAAACTGGATGATCCAAAAAGTTTCTTGTGTTCAGGGTTGATGAGGCGAATCGATGAAAAACAACTGGAAGATCTGAAGTTCAGTAACTCGAGTAAGACTCTTCTAAGTTCTGCTGAAGGCAACTCAAAATGTCATCGTATTAAATCCATGAATCAAATCTGATCTGATCTGTAGTCATGGAGACCAGACTGGGATCTACGGAGGAACAACTGGACCAGTTAAAGAACCAGTCTGCAGGTACCATCAGCAGGTCTCATGTTTGCTTCTGTTCATCCTCGGTGAAACCATGAAATGAATGAATGAATCCTGTTCAGTTCTGGAGGTCAGACTGAGCGTCAGTGAGAGACGGCTGGAGGAGCAGGAAACACGGAGATCAGGTAACATGTGTTATGTCTTGTTCAAAATAAATTTGAAATAAAAATCACTCCCTGGTAACTTTACCAAGCCTATGATAAATAAAGTTTTTAAATTCACATATTTCTGAAAAGTATGACCACAAAATGGTTCCTGAAGGAAACTCATTTGTAACGGTGAGTTTTCTGCTTAGAGTTGGTGAACAGCCTGAGATCCAGAGGAAAACAGCTGGAAGATCTGAAGATGTTAGACACACGTATGATGTTTACTTCATTGAAAATGAAACTCATTTTACAAACCAGTTGAAAAATTTAAGATATAAGGAAAAGCTAAATTATTCTGTAGACATGGAGACCAGACTGGGATCTACTGAGGAACAACTGGACCAGTTAAAGAACCAGTCTGCAGGTACCATCAGAGAGGATGTTGGTAAATGTGATCAGTTAAAATGACTGAAGTTGATGAGTTTTGTTTTAAATCAATATTTCTTGCTTTTCCACCAGCAGATTTTAATTCATCTCTGCTTTGCTTTAAACTCCTTGTGATTTTCAGTTCAGTTCTCCTGGATGGAGTCCAGACTGACCAATGAACAGCGCAGGACTGCAGGTCAATCACACTTTCACAAATCATTTGATTAATAAATCATTTTGATTACTGTTTTATTATTATTATTATTATTATTATTATTATTATTATTATTATTATTATTATTATATTATTATTATTATTATTATTATTATCTTTGGGCTCTAAGTCACAGAAGTTTGCAGATTTATAGTTCTTAGTTATTTTAATTTTAAGACATTTGAGAAAACATTCTGTGGACTGATGAGACAAAGGTGGGACGTGTTGGAAGGTGTGTGTCCAGGAATCCTAAAAGTATATTAAAAAGTCTGCAATTCATATCTAAAATTTAGGCAGTAGATTTATTTTTAAAAAGTAAGTTGGTCTTTGATACGTTAACCACAGGTCTTAAATTTTGTTGCGACATGAAC
The DNA here is from genome assembly GCF_027474105.1 of Poeciliopsis prolifica. Lineage (NCBI taxonomy): Eukaryota > Metazoa > Chordata > Actinopteri > Cyprinodontiformes > Poeciliidae > Poeciliopsis > Poeciliopsis prolifica. The sequence goes on along the minus strand of NW_026562422.1, from coordinate 1,723,190 downwards.
ATTTAATGGTTTCTATTCAATGTATTTTTTTCCTGTGGGATTTTTCGATCAGTCGCTCTCAGACGTTTTGCTTGATAATTCGCTTTTTTGCATCTATCATGAATGAGTGCAAACTTATCAGCACAGATCCAGGTCTTAAATTCTGTTCATAATGATCTTAAAAAGTCTTAAATTTGACTTGGTAAAACCTGCAGGAGTTTAGGCAGTTAACGGACCGCTGTGATTCTAAACATCATCACACATTTTAATGAGTCAGACGATAGTAACATTGATTTATGATAAATTATTTTTCAGAGTTTGAAACCCAGCTGTCAGCTGTGACTTTCAGACTGAACGTGACTCAGGAGCTTCTGGATGAGCTGAAGAAACAAAGTCTAGGTGACTGATAATTACAGATGTTTTTATAGCAATTTTGTTTTTCAGTCCATTGTGCCTGGATGAAGAGTTTTGTGTTTTATATGTCAGCTGGAGCAGCTGAACTGGCTTCACTTTCAGAGAGACTGACTGCAGCTCAGGGGAACGCAGAAGGTAAATCCTCTTGAGACATTCAGACTAAATGAAAAGATAATGAAGATGAAACTCTTCAGCTCTGATGTCGACACTGAACCAAACATGGAGAAGCATCATTCAGCTTCTTAGCGCCTCAAATCTGGGACCAACTTCCAGAAAACTGAAAAACAGCTGAAACACAGAGTTCCTTTACATTCAGGCTGAAAACATCCCAGTTCGGAGCTGAACCATTTGAACTGTAACAACTGGAAAATCCACCAACCAGTATATGTGATGTGTGTTGATTGTTAATGACAAAATGTCAAATCTGCCATTGGTTTTCACAACTCCTGACAATATGATGTTTATGACTTAAAGCACTGGAATGGCTGCATTTTGCTGTACAAATAAATTTGATTGATTGATTGATCACTGAGGCTCCAACATGTTTCTTCCAGATGAGGTGAAGGTGGCGTTTTCAGCCGGTCTTACTGATTCAGGAATAGTCGGTCCATTTGATGAAGAAACGACTCTGATCTTCTCCAAAACCATCACCAACGTGGGCCGAGGCTACAACAACTCTGCAGGTAGCAGGAGGACCGTCTCTGTAAACGCTGTGTGTGGCTGCAGGGCAGAAAACTGATGAATGAATGTTGCTGCTGCTGCTGCTGCAGGTGTTTTCACCGCTCCAGTCACAGGACTTTATTTCTTCAGCTTCACGGCCGCAGATTACCTGAAGGGTTACATGGGCCTGTACCTTTACAGGAACGAGCAGCCAGTCACCTTCAGCCTGGACCTGAATGACCATGGAGGATACACCTCCATGACCAGTGCAGTGGCCCTGCAGCTGGACCGGGGCGATCGGGTCCGTCTCGCTCTGCCAGCCAGCTATCGGCTCTATGACGACTCCAGAAACTTCAGCGTGTTCTCAGGTTTCCTGCTGTTCCCGGTCTGACCCGTCCAGCTGGTCAGGAGCAACATGGAGTCTTCATTCAGGCTGAAATAAAAGTTGATTTCTTTGGTCAGTGGAAAGGATTCCATGGTTCCATTTTGAACAAACTCAACTCTCACCAGGCAGATGATCCACATCTACATTATGACTCTAAACCAGGGTGTTCTAGTCGACCTCTAGTCGACATCCTGCAACTTCAAGAAGCATCTTTACTCCAACAGACCAGGATCAACTCTGAACAGACCTGCAAACGATCCATTCATTTCATTCAGGTGTGCTGGAGCAGGGACGCATCTGAACACTGCAGGACGGTAGCACTCAAGGATTGGACTAGACGACCCCTCAAAGCCCATCGAGCACTGAACACATGCTTGGAACAAATCAATGGTTTGTTTTTCTTCCTTAATAATAAACACCTTCATTTAAACTGCATTTTGTTTTTGTGTTGTCTTGATGGGCTGCACAGTGGAGCAGTTGGCAGCATTGATGCCTTCCAGCCAGAAGGTCCTGGGTTCAATTCCTGGCCCGGGGTCTTGTTCTCCCTGTGCATGTGAGGGTTTTCTCTGGCTTCCTCACACAGTCCAAAAACATGACTGTCCGCTTAATTGGACCCTCTAAATTCTCCTTAAGTGTGTGTGTGAATGGTTGTTCGTCCTGTGTTGGTGACCTGTCCAGGGTCAACCCCATTTCTTGCCTGAAATGTTTGCTGGAGACACCAGCACCCACCAGACAAGGGTGTATGAAAATGTAAGGATGGATAATGTCTTCATATCTTAACTGGTTTCATGTTGTAAACAAAAGAAAATCAATGAGATGACTCCATTTCTCTACATTTCTGAAGATGTGCTTTGACACATAGAGCTGTTTGTGTTTATTTGAAAGAATGAATCTACAATCTAACGACGTGGAAAAAGTGAGCGATCCCGATTTCTGATGCCGCTGCGTGTTTGTGTTGTGGCACAGTCAAAGTAAAGAGCGAAGAGTTAAAAAAATAAAAATAAAAAAAGGAGAGAAGATGAGAGATAAAATGTGAAACTTTTATTAAACGTGACAAAAAACAACAGAAAACAGAACTCTCAAAGTCCCCCAGCTCTGACCTGACAAAGCCCCGTAAAAGGTGAAGAAAGGTGCATTAAGGCTCAGATCAAGACTTCCACCTTAAGAATTCTAAAAACACTCCGGTCTCTGTGGGCCGGAGTCAGTAGTGTAACAGCTCATCAATAAATACAAAGTGTTATTTGTTCGCTTCAGGAATCATGCAGATGCAGGAACATTTACATCAATCAAGTCTGGACAAAGTATTGCTCTTTGATCGCTGGTTTTCACTTCCTCCTACTTTACAGTAAGCAATCGTCTGCAAGAGCTTCAGACAGACTTTAAAGGTCCTGGTAATAAAACAAAAACAATCTAAAAATGTGTCCAAAAGATAGTTTGACACTGTTTCTGGGGTCAGCTGGCGATCAGGAGGTAGAGTTGTCATTCACAAAGCAGAGAGAGAATCCTTCAGGTCCCATCTCCTCTGGTCGACGTGTAAACAAGTGCAAAAACTGAGCCCCACGTTGGCCCCCCGCTGTGCTTTCTGTGTGACAAAAACGCACTGAATGTTCAGGAGAAAAAAACTGAGTGCAGGATGAATGAGGAGGTGAAGTGGTGAGTGAGGCTGCAGCTGTAAGGTTCACTGAACAGTGTCAGACAAGGAGGAATTAAAAAAATGTAAGGTATTCAAAAGTAGGGAGAAAAAAGTAGTTTGAGTTTAATGTATGGAGTGGAAGCAGCTCAGGTGGAGGTGTTGATCTTCCTGTTGACGGCCTGTAGGAGGAGCAGTGAGTACTCCTCAAGTAGAGCTGCTGTCTTCACCTCCCCCACCCCCCTAAGACCCCCATCCAGCGCCTGCATACTGGGCGAGCCCAGAGGGAGAGCGTCCAGCTCCGCCCTCATGGCCTGGAAGGCCTCTGATAGGAGGAGAGACATCTGACACTGGCTGGGGGAGGAGTCATCTGCCGAGGAGCCGCTTACCTGGAACAACAACAATCTACATGTTAACGTATGAAACACTGTAAAATCACGAAGCCTTACCAAGTATTTATGGTCTAGTTTCTAGTGCAAGTATCTTAGTTTCCTAGAAATAAGACAAAGCAAAATTACAAGTACCTTTTCAGCAAGATGTAGAAGCTTGTTTAAGTGAATAATTCTGTCAAATTTATTAAAGAAAACTACCAGATCCACTGGCAGATTATTTCACTTATAATAAGATATTATTCCCATGTTATAAGTGAAAAAATTAAGGTTTCACCAACAGCAGTCTTCCGATTACAGACTTTAAAAATGTCTAACCTGTTGATTACAAGTTTGGTGATTTTGTTTTTGTCTGAATGTCACTAAATGCAGCAAGAAAGTCTCTGAGTTGGTCCAGAAAAAAGTCAGAAGAGCAGGTGACTGAAATCAGGAGATTTTCAGCTTGATCAACCCTGATGATGACTTAAACATACACAACGTAAAAACCAAGAGAGGGTCACATTCACAACACTCTTCCTTATGCACAATATTATTGTGTTCTTTGTAAAAAAAAGACTCCAATTTAGCTATTTTCTGTAAACTGCCAAACTTTATTTTCTACACTATGTCGACAAACGGCTGTGATTCATTCATGGGAACACAGAGCAAAACTTTTAGTTGATAATAAGAAGGCTGAGTGCCGGGTGGCAAAGTTGGCAAAGTTTATCATTTTTTGAGAAAAAGTGTGAACAATAAGACCTTTTTAAAATCAAACCGTAGCTGAGAGACTTTGGGCAGATAACAGGAAGGCTGAAGATGTGCTCTGGTAGAGGGAATTAAGATGACAAAATAATGTAACTTGACCTGCAGCAGGACTAGCAGAGGAAAGCAGACAGTCTGAGCAGCAAATGATCATCACCTTCCTGTACAGATGTGTTGCTCTCTTAAAGCATCGCTGCAGTTCACTGGTCAGAACCTTGCATGTCTCCAGGCTGACCGGCTGATCTGGAAGAGGAGCAGCAACAGGTTAGCTCACTTCAACCTTCACTGTATGGCAGGGTTGTCAACATCCAGTCCTGGAGGGCCACTGGGTGTCCTGAAACTTTTAGATGTGCCTCTGCTGCACCACCTAATAGAATAATTAGGTCATTAGCAAGACTCTGGAGACCTGATCTACACAAGGAGGAGGTAATTAAGCCATTTCATTCATGTGTTTTGTACCTGTGGCACATCAAAAAACTGCAGGACAGTGTCCCTCCAGGACTGGAGTTTGACACCCCTGCTGTATGGACAGACAAACACACAGCAACAAACACACAGCAACTACAGTCAGGGGAAAAAAATCATGTCCAATCTTATTTTAGGGCGAAAATGCATTCAATGCGTCAGTTATTAACCAAGTGGAGAGCGACCACATAGCAATGGAAACGGCTCATAACTTCATCTTGCGGTAATTAAATGGTCTAATAAAGTCAACAATATTGACTGTGAACACCTACATTGAGCAATCTTCTTTTTCGATGGTAGGGCAAATGCTGCAGTTACTGGATGTGCTCAATACTCCAGATATTACGGTAAATATCTGAGGTCTAAACAGGACATTCATGCCAGAAAACACACAAGCTGTGATAGGGTGTCCTAATTTTTTCACATGACTGCATGTTGTACACAGAAATACACTCATACAAGTGGAGGGAGGCAGCAGAGAAGAAAGGAATAAAAGGGAAGCAGCTAAAAGGCCAACAGGAGACACATCTCACCCGTTGCAGAGGGAGAGGAGGAGGGGCGGAGCCAGAGACATGACAGGATGAAGTGATGAAGAAAAAGAGGATGAGAAGGAAGGCCAAACCTGGATCGTCTATGGCGTCTCCACTGGTACCTGCATGAGTCAGAGTGTCCTCTTGTCGGGGCAGTCCCACAGGACAGACAGACACTAGGGGAGACGGCTCTGAGGAGGCGGAGCCAGCAGGCTTGGAGGAAGGGGACAAGGAGTCCAGGGAGATTTTGTCCGGAAGTGGCCGGCTGCTGCCCGGGACGCGAGCCTGGAGGATCCGGGAAGAAGGGCCTGCGCGGTTCCCATTGCTACCCGGTGACAGCGGCAATGAGGAAGAGGAAGAGGAAGAGGCGACAACAGGCACAATGGCAGCATGTTGGGGCGTGGCCAGAGAGGCGTTGGAGTGCACCACGGCAACGAGAGGCGGGCAGGTTGGCGTCTCTTTAAGCTGAGGCGCTGCTGAGCCGGATGCCACGGCAACATCCTCAGCAGGCTCAGAGATGTGGAGGTTGTCGCCAATGGAGACGGAGCGGGACATCTTAGCCATGGAGCTGGCAGTGGGACTCATGTAGGAGCGAGGCGCTGATGATGTCAGAGAGGGAGAGGAAGACTTCCTCGGCGTGGCCGTGGCATTCTCCTGCATAGCGGAACGGGGGCAGCTGGAGCTGACCTTTAGAGTCCACTGTGCTGTGGACAGCGGCTTCCTAGGGGACGAGGGGAGAGTGGTGGGACGCTGAGGGGGGGCATCTCTGGATGGACCAGAGCTCAGCTGGGAGTCCAGAGAGTCTCCTGATGAAACAAGAGAACAGAGGCTCAGCTGTAGAGGCATAGATCAGGGTGGGCTGATGCTGGTGGGGGTATGAGGGTTACCTGTGCCGACCAGCAGATTGTGGACTGACTGGGACTTCTTGAGCCCAGAGGTCAGGTGGGAAGCAACTGAAGGGACCACCAGGCCTTGCTTCCCTCTGGGTTCGACCGAGCTTTGGACCTTCTCCTTCTGTGACGGAGTCTTGTTGGGGGGATTGGTTATGCTGGTGGTCCCTGCTCCGTCCCCCAGTAGCAGACTCTGACTGTGTGCATGAGGAAGCTGTGATTGGTCCTGGTGAGTCTTTGAGGTCTCCTGCTGGTCCGATGACTCCTGGCTGTCTTGTGTCCGGCTCTGGATCCCGTCTACCAGGGGCCGGACTTCAGAGACCAGGGGCCTGGCTTTCACCTCTCCCACCCCTCCATGGGAGCTCCACATTGGGGGAGGAAAGTCAGTCCGACTGAGGAGCACAGACAGGGGTCAGTATACAGCAATCCTACAGTGTCTTTGTGTGTGTTGCTGGGTTTCCACCGACATTTCAAAAATGAAAAAATGCTTTGCCACTCGCATGAGGTGGATTTTTTGCATCATCAAGATTGCTTTATTTTGCAAAAATCGCAATGGAAACACTTTTTGCATCACACAGTCACATGATCAACAACCTGATGTTGCCATTGGCACAAACCATGAAGAAGAAAACAACACAAAGAAGTTGGAGGATGATGGTGCGGCGGGTTTTTTAACACAGCATGTAATAGCCAAAGCTCCCATAACTTTAGCTTTTGCACTGCGGGGAAGTGGGAGAGTTGTCCCATCAGACCGTCAATCTCCAAAACCACACTCAAAAAAAATCTTTAACCTGTGTGGTTCACTTAGACTGCACTGTCAAAACCATTGAAAAACCCATTCCCCCTCTTGTCTGTGGAGGCGCTGAACCATGGAAGGTAACAACAAACAAGCTTTCTCCTCAAGATGGAAACAAAAATAGAGTAGCATCAGATTTTAGCTGTTAGAAAGATTACTATATGTCTGACTGTCTGTCTTATGAAGTTATACAGATTAAGCAGTGTGAATATTTCAGAGGGTTCTGTAAGTCTCGTGATGATGATCAGAGATGTTTTACCTTCCACAGATGTTCTGGGAGAGGAACCTTGAGGAGATGCTGAGACACTCACTGGAGCTGTGACACGTCCTGTTTGGATCACCTGGTAACACAAACATTGCACACGACCTGCTGAGACCCAGAAGGAACGATTGTTGCGCAACTGTTGAAAGGAACATATTTTGCATTTATTCCAGCACCTTACGCACTGTGGGGAACAGCAGGATGAAGGTCAACAATGGGAAAACAAGAGGTTTCATGGAGGAAATGGACGCTGTGTTCAACAGTTTCTAACATCATATTGGATGTGTTTCCATTACAAACATTGCTAACATTTTGCTAATGTTAAAAAAATACAATTTTGCAATTGCAGTGTTTCCATTAAATAAGAATTCAAAGAATGAAAATCACATGATTTTTATGTGAATAAGTTTGTTTACATAGTAAGTCATTGCAAAACATGCAGTACCATGATACTCCTTCCTACTTCCTGTCGTCTTCTTTGTTATTTGTGCCAGTAGTAACATCTGTTTGTTGATTATGTGAATCATGTGACTCAAAAAAACTGCTTCCATTGCAGTTTTGCAAAGTCTATTTTGATATGGCTGAAAAACCAACTCATCCTAGACCAAAAACCATTAATCAAAAAACATGCGCTTTTTTTCTCGCAATAGGCGCGTTTCCATGAAGTAAATTTATTTTGATAATTCCAATATTTGCAAATTTAAGGTCAATGGAAACGCAGCTAGTGATCAGCCGTGGTTCTAGAGTGTCATGCTGTACCTGAAGCAGAAGCAGACAACTCAGCCAGTGTAACAAAGTGCTCCTTCAGGAAAGCCTCCTGGTCTGGAGTCTGAGGGACTGCTTGAGGCATCTCGTCCTCTCGGCTCTCTTGTCTTTCCTTGTCCTCGTCCTCCTCTATCTCCAGCTCTGAGGAGTTCCCATCCACACTGAGAGGCTCTGTATCTGGTCAGATTAAAGGAAGTAAATAGAATCACAAATGGCTGACAAATGATCTCAGTCAGATATTACAGGATGACGCCTTTCTGTACCGTCTGCAGCTGGTCTCTCCGGACTGGACAAGGCAGAGCTGAATCTGAGTGAGCAGCCGCTGTCCGGACTGGGTTTGTCCTGCCGTCCATGTGGAGCAGAGGGACACGCCTCCTTCACCTGGAAGTCACTGACAGGTTGAATGGATGTGTTTAGAAGCTAATCTGTACTCAGTGCTGGACTTTAGGAAATGCTGTGAATCATTTTGTTGATGATGAAGAATCACTAAAAGCTGGTGTCAAACAATTATTCAACAAAAATCTTTATTTGTCAGTTATCATTTTAAAACAATTCATGAAACTTCCAAAAGCCTATCCAAGGACAACCAGTCCTCTTGATATCTGCTTTGGATCATGGAATGTAGCTCGAAAATGATGATTACATATGTGGCACATGTTTTTCTGCTCTATTTCTAATACTGTAATTTCCAGACTATATGTCACTTTGGAGGATTACTTTCATTAGTCAAAACATGAGAAATGAAGAGGAAAAATAACATAGACAAGTCTGATAGTTTTTGAAGCACAGATGCCAGCGCTCTAAACATGGAAGGTCAGTTACAGCTGTACTCTGCCGGTGAAGTGCAGCAGAGTGTAGCAGAGACGCATGCAGTAAATCGAGAGCAATATAAAGGTGGTTGGGTTCCATGAAGAGGTTGCTGGCTATTTTAGAATATGCTACTGTCTGCCAGATTCTGGTTCAAAAATAAAAGAACCAGTATCCCCCCCAAGTGTAAAAATGTAACAATTGTGGCTCATTGTCTGGACTTTGTTTTCAACCCAAAGAGTGTGAATACTTTAGTGGGGTTTTGTATGAACCATGAAGTGTGTTACCTTCCCACCAGGCTTATTCTATCCTCCCATTTGTCAGGGAAGAGAACCGGATCCTCTCTGTCGAGGCTCTGAAGGGACAGCAGAAAGTACTCTGGCCTCTGATTGCTCTTCACTTCATCATCTTCCTAAATAGATAGAAACACAAAATATCACCTATAAAATACATATAGTCTCACATTTCACTACTAGATTTTATTTTACAGAATGTATAGTGAAAACACCAAAGTAAAGTTATTAGTGACTCAGCAGGACACATTTGGAGGTAATATGGGACACCAGATTGAATCTGGAGTCTGAATGTGGACTTTGTGTCAATCCCAATGTCAGACCATCTAACAACATAAAAATGTTCTATTCAAGGATAACAACCTGAACTGGCTTTGGACTTCCTATATGAGACACACTATAGAAGTTAATCTAGACACAGTGCTGGTATTAGGTTGTATTCTTCACTCTTAAATTGTGCAGGTCATCTGTGGTGAAAAATCCTGGAGGATACAGATTAGTCCTTAAGAGTGGAGACATGGGATAGCTGCTGGCTGCAGAATCTCATCCTCACATCTCTCTGGATTGAGAATACCTCAAAGTTAGCAAGTTAACAAGCCTTGTTTGTTTTCAGTGAGGGAGATGCTGCCCCACATCATCACACTGCCTCCACCAAAAGCTGTTTGGCTGCTGTTCATCATTAAAATCAACATCCTAAAGGTAAAGCATTACTGAATTTGGCTGAAATCAAGAGCTTCTCACCCTCACAGAGGGGACCAGAAGACTAACTGTACTCTGCAGCTCATCATTGTTTCGATGAGTCATCGGCTCCACATCCTGCCTCCTGATCGAGTCGTCTGCGTAGGCCCACGTCCTCTCCTGATTGGACAGGACCAAGTGTAAAAATGTAACAATTGTGGCCCATTGTAGGGACTGAACCAAAAGCATTCAGCCATGTGGTGTGTGCCTTACTTCCTCTTGCTCCTCCTGACCCTCCAGGCAGTATGAGTCCAGCAGCCTCAGGTCTAACATGGATTTCACCATCAGGGCACCGTCGGCGCCCGCTGTCCTCCTTGACCAGCGGCGGCGAGGGAGAGGAGCATCGGACGTCTCCTGATGAGTCACAGCATGTGGTGTTTACAGAGTTTCTAGTCTGCAGTAAGTTGTTGTCGTTACAGGAGAATATGCGATAAAAAAATCAACTGGAAAAATTTGCCAATTTTCAGCAGTCCTGACAACCGACTCAAAAATATTCTATTTATTTTTTAAACTGATTATTCTATAGATTATTCAGATTCTTTCAATCGTATTTAAAAAATTGCTACATTTTGCAGATTTTTCACTTAATCAGCCAAGCCTTTTCTATTAAATATTAGAAATACATTAAACTATACAAACTATACAAATACTTTGCCTGACTTTGCCTCCCATTTAAAATATCCAGAGTCATCATGTTGTTCGTATTTTACGACAAACACTCTCTCATAACTGTTCATTGTAGTGGTACCTCTGATCCTAAGAAATACTTAATGACTGCTCACATCAGGAGGGCTGGCTAATTATCTTGAAAGCAGCGGCTCTTAAAAGGAAATGTGTTGAAGAATGAAACCAGAGATGGAAACATACTGGTTATGTTTAGATGATTTTTTAGATCAGTTTTAGTTGTTTTTAGGCATTTTCTGCATAAAATGGTGCAATATTTGATTTAACTAATCATGGGATATTAGACAAAAAAAAAATCACTTACATTTGTGATCTCTCTGCTGTGCATCTCATCAGACACTTCTAAAGAGAAAAATACATGAATGCAAAAACATTAGATTTCTTGGTTAAAGGTTTTGTTGATAACAAGTCTAACATGAAGATAAGAGCAGGGTCTGACCTGCAGCCTCTTCCGGGCTGTCTGTGGTGATCCCTCCCTCTTCCTCCTCTGTGTCGCTATCAGAGGACAGGTTGACCACACTGGGACTGGGCGTGGCCCCGCTGCTCAGACAGACAACACACAGCAACACGTCAGCACACGGCAACATGTTCAACGCATGTAAATCAAATCTTAATTGTAACGACGACTTTCTTTAAATAAAGTTTCTGTTGAATGCAAACTTGACTGAATGTTCTTTACTTTGTTGGTTCTCATCAGGCTGATCTAATCCAGAACCAAACATGGAGGAGGAGCATTCAGCTTCTATGCAACACAAATCTGGAACAAACTTTAGAAAACTACAGAACAGCTGAAACACTGAGCTCCTTTAAACCCAAACTAAAAACCCATCTGCTTAGAGCTGCTTTTGAACAATAATAAATGCAATATTAATTAACATACTCCATTTTGATTTTGATGATGGCATTCATCAAAATGCAACATCTGTTACTTCTTTCTCAATTGTTGATTGCCTATTGTTTTTCTGACTTCTTATTCTTGTGTTTTTATGATGTGATCTGCTCTGTTGCTGAAATGTGCGACACAAATAAATCTGACTGACTGAGCTCAAAGACGATCTTGTCTTACCTGGGCTTTACAGCATTCTGTTCAGATGCACTGAGGGAGTTAGGATCGGTGCTGGGAGGTCGAAGGTCAGCGAGCCGCTGCCTCATCCTGATGGTCAACTCCGGGTTTAGACGCCACACGAAGATACAGCTGCATTAACAGACACACATGGATCAGTGCAGGTGATGATGGCAAACGTAAAGGACCAGACACCTCAGCGAGCTCTAGATTTCATTTAGGGGCATCAGGGGAATAAATAGACACATAGGTCATACTTTTAAGATTTTTATATGTGGAAAAAGTTTTGAACACTCTGCGACATTTTTCTTCCCTCTTCAGAGTTCTGCACTCTTTGCATTGATCTGTGCTAAAATTGAAGTTTGTGTTTAAGTGACAAAATATGAAAAATGTTCAGAGCCAGTTCAGACGCCTAAATATTTTTATAGCAATAAATATGAGAGGTACCTGTCTCCTGACACGGTGATCAGGTATCTGCAGTCACTGCTGAACTTAAGCCCTGTTACGATCTCTGAAACACAGACAGGAAGCAAACTCACTATAAGAAAATGCTTTACTCTGATTTCAGGCATGTATTAAAAAAGAAACAACATGGAGGATAACACACACATTCCACTCACCTGAGTGACCAAACATGGTGGCCACACATTCTCCAGAAAAGAAGTCAAAGATGGAGACATTCTTGTCTGAACAGGAAGTAGCGATGTAGAGTCCTGATGGGTCGATCTGTACCTAAGGAAGAAGAAGAAGAGGATGACCGACTGTTCCTTTAAAACATCATCATGGCAACCAGAAGATAATTACCTTAATAACTGTTCCATCCTCGCCCTGAGAACCTTTATACACCCTCTTTTGTTTGGCGCTTCCGATATTAAAGATTCTGCAGAGACGAAGCAGAAAAAAAAAATCATCACATACCTGTTGATGAAGGTCCTGAACACACAGAGATGAGCACAGTATATTTTTGTAAACCAGTAAGAACAAATGTGTTTTCACAGGCCAGGTTGAGGCGCTGCAGAAAATGGTGCAGTATGTATGCCAGACCAATCGGTGGCGCTGTAACACTGCCAGAGAAAACAAAGAAAACACTGATTGGCAGTGTTGGCAGATTGAGCAGGTTTTCCCACATAGTTTTAGGCTTCTTTTTGAACATGATCTGAAAAAACCCAGATTGGTGGAATTTTGGCTTTTTTTCACAACATATGATGGGATTTTAGAAAGTAAAATTCTGTATTAATGCACTAATTTTATGCATTTATTTTGAAATATTTAGGATCTGTTTAACTATGGCAACAATTAGTAGCTACTGGTTAATCAAGAGTCACTATGGAGCGCTATTGTACAAGTGAAATCCCAGTGCAAATTCAATAAAACAAAAACAAAGTCTTGTTTTCTTTTCCGTCCCAGTAAATCGTTTTTTGTTTTTTTTGCAAATGACAGTGTGTGACAAACAAACTAAAGAATGTTTCTTATTTGTAGGTTTTCCCTCATCATGTCTGCCCTGTGGAGAGTGAAACATCAGCAAGTGCGTCACAATTTTAAGCCCTGATGTCAAAAGATAGCAGCGTAGGGATCTACCTGATTTTGCGGTCCTGACAGCCCACTGCTGCGTACTTCCTGGTTGGTTCCACGTCCATGTCGTACAGAGTGGTCTTCCTAACAACGTGATGCGTCCGAATGAACTCCAAACCCTCTCCCATCTGAGAAAGAAAGAAGAGATGAACGCTTTTATTTTGGAACGTTAACAGTTTTTCTTCTCTGGTTTTTATTTTCCAACATCATCCAGTGATTCTTTACTGGTAAGTAATCTGGCCCCTACCTGCTGAGCTGTGCGAAAGTAGACGCTCTTATCAGCTCCACAGCTGATCATCCACACCTTCCCCTCGTTGGCTGGTGGGATGATGAAGAGGAGAAGTTAAAATCCACAGCAGGGATTTCAGGCAGACAGGCCAAGGTCAGGTTCTAACAGTATGATCCGCTTTAGAGCAAATTCTAGAGCTTCAGCTTTCGATCCTTCCCTTTTATAATTAATTTATATCAGATTCTTTTACAGCAAATAGAAACTCAACAAGGACACAAATGAACAAAGGTGGAAAGACTGAAACAAGAGAGGATGAAAAGAAAGGCAAAATCTAACTGACCTGATTTTACGACATATGGGAAAGTATGTCCTAAAATCAGGTAAAATCACACAAAAGTGCATAAGGTAGGAAGCAGCCATTATAACGAAAGAATGGAGGGAGGACACTAAAGGGAAAGACAGAAAGAGGACAGAGGAAAGAAATAAATGAATAGGCAAATTAAGAAAGAAAAACAAAGAAAGCAGTGAAGAAATAAATAAAGAAAGAAACAGTAAGAAAAAAAGACAGGAACAAGGAAACAAAGAAAAAAAAATGACTCATCTTTTTTCCCACAATTATTCAGATCTGGAAAACAACAAATTCAAGGTTTTTCTAGACTCTATAGCAGTGGTTCTTAACCTGGGTTCGATCGAATCCCAGGTTAAGAACCACTGCTCTATAGGAACCTCGTTATGGTGAAGAATATGACTCTTTTTCTGTTCTACTCTCTTAGGGTAGGGGGTTAGGGTTAGATTAACGACTATCGGCTGTGAAGCGAGCTGCAACTAAAGATTCATTTTTTTTGTTCCTTAACATCTGAAAATCTTTCCATCCAGGTGAACTGCTCTATGTTCTGCATAAGAAAGGTGAAGCAGCCTTCTGAAAGCCAGCTGAATGGCAGTGCATAGCAGAACATGCCTGGAAACCAGAGTTTCCAGCAACTGACCAGCAAATCTGACGGCAGTGATGGAGGACGAGTGTTCATCCAGAGTCTGTACCAGGCTGTACTCTCTGGCTGCATCCAGGACATGGATCAGACGGTCCCGACTGGCAGTGGCTAACAGCTGGAGCCCTGACACACACATAAACATGCACACACAAGATGATTCCTTTTTTACGTGTGTCAACAAACACATCTTATTTTTGATTTCCCATTTTTCTGTGGGAATGATTTTAGTACCGAGAACTTAGTGTTGAGATTCTTTAATGTTAATTCAAGGTTATCAAATTACATGTCTGCCGTTGTTTTATCGAGTTCACATTTCTGATTCTTTGGATCATTAACCATTGTCCTGTATTCAAATATTGAAAAACTTCCATACTGAATACCTGCATCAGGCTGACACACATCTGCTAATGCAGCAACAATGGAGCAAAGCTGCAGCTCTGACTTCGCAGTCATTATGTTCAGGAGCTGCAGGAGCTCAATATGATATTTGCAAATCAGCTTGAAAATCAATTGACATTTTGGTTCCACTTCAAAATGAAGCACTACTTTGTGTTGATGTAACATATAAACTAAATCAAACACACCCTGGAGGTGGCTGTATGTGATTAAACGTTGAAAAGATTTCATCATGGTGTGTGACTTCTGACTCTCACCAGTGTCTGGTTTAGAGAACTCCAGGCAGAGAATCTCTGAGTCGTGAGCTTGAACATTCAAGATCTCCTCCATGTTTTCCAGATCGTGGATCCTAGGAAACACACAGACACATACATATTGATGTATGTGTCCAGACTCACACATACATCAATCCAGACAAATACAAAGCCATAAAAGCTTGGGAGATCTTTTACTATATGCTTACCTGAGGACTCCCATGCGATCTCCAGAGGCCAGGTGTTTTCCACTCGGACTGACTCTCAGAGTCCTAATGCCCACTCGGTTCTGGTCCATTTGCTGTCCCTCTGACATTGATGACTTCTCTGAGTTGGCACCGGCTATCGTGAGGCTGTCCATGTCCAGGAGGCTGCTCATATTGTTGTCCACGTAAAGGACCTTCTGCAGGTCCTGATGGGGGAAGAAGGCAGAAGTTCAACTGTGCTTCAGAGGAGTGGTTGTACAGGGGCGTGTGTGTGTGCTGACGTACGTTGCTCAGGATGTTCCTGTGGAGGACATTGTGTCTGTTGGTGTTCCACAGTCGGATGGTGTTATCAGAGGAGCAGGATAAGAAGGAGCCGGGGGGGAGCTGCGCCTCACCTGCTCCTCCTTCCTCTGTGCAAACCTGCAGGAGTCAGAGAGGCAGGATGGGTTACACCTGACTGATCACATGAGGCTCCTCAAGGCTCTATTCTATTCTTGCAAATCAGCTTGAAAACCAATTAACATTTTGGTTCCACTTTAAAATGAAGCACTACTTTGTGTTGAGGTAACATATAAACTAAATCAAACGTGTTCAATATCCACATGAATTTTCTAGCTCAACCTATGAAGCGCAACAAAATATTCCAACATACATATGCCGATGACACAACTTTATAATCTTGTCACATCTAGAAATGCACTGACCCAATATTACCATCTGTATCGATGCAGATGTTGAAAAAAGTTCTAGATTGGGTATCATGACAATGTTCCCAGCCTGCAAGGGCAGGTCTATTCAATCTAATTCTAATTATTGTACTGGGTTCACACTCTATTTTGGAATGGAGTGTGAACTAATTACAAACTAGTTACAAATTTAACTCTTTACATGAGTCAAATGTTTGACTCGTGTTCCCTGAGTCTATCTGTTGGCCTTCTCTCCCAGCTGTGCCCCGTTTGTAATCAACCATCTGTGTCTTGTCAGTAATCAAGCTCTCCAGTGTTTCAGCTCCTCATTTGTTGCTGGACTCTTCAGTTGCTTCCTGTTCTTTTCCTGCTCACTCATTGTTTCAATTCCTTCATGCCGTATTATAGTGTTATAATACGGCATAAGTTACAAAGTATAAGTTAATTCCCAGAATCATGACTAAAAGTCACAATGAAAAGACACAGCTGTTTCCACCTTATTATTATGACTCATATTGGAGCAGAACAGAACACGGACCTCCAGGCCCCACACACAGGATGAGTGGTAGAGGGCCGAGTAGAGCTTCCCTGCCCTGCGGAGCTCCTGGACGTCCCATACATAAAGACTGTGATCGTTGTAGACGCAGGATAGCCAGCGATTGGTGGGGTCGAAGGTCACAGCTACGGTGTCTGGGTAATGAGATTCTTCTCCAGAGGAGAAGAGCTGACTAAAAAAGAGGAGATTGAGAAGAACAGAAGTAAATAGGACGATGTCCAGTGATCAGCTGACCTCAGAATGACCTGTATGAATGAGACCTAAAGCAGACTGTAAGTCTGATTATAAAGCCAAACTAAAGAAAGAAAAAAAGCTTAACATAATTTCTTCATTTACAACCAACAGTTTTACGTATTTTTTTTGTTGTGTTGCCTTCATTGCTTTTGGCAAACTGCAGATGGAACTTTTCATGTTTTAGTTCAGATGGATTGATCAGAGCTCTGGGATGTTGTTGAAGATCATAGCTCAACTTTATAAACTTCTCCAAAACTTGACTGGCTGCTCGTTCTTTGGTCTCCTTGACGTTGATGTTCTCTGATGTTCTCACAAACCAATGAGACTTTCTATTATTCAGTTACTAAAACCAGCCGACGATTATTTCAATAATTAATTAATGGCTCCAGCTTTAGGTGGGTTTACCTGGCTTCCACTACACAGGCGATGTCAGCGCCCAGGCAGTGGGGGCGCGGCAGAGAGCAGAGGAAGTGCAGGTTGACGGGACTGAAGACTCGCACCGTCCCGTCAGAACAACCGCAGAAGATAAACTCCTCGGTGACGGACAGACAGGTGGCCTGAGACGACTAGAGATACAGACAGAGAGACATGTTCAAAAACTTGGAGATGGAAATATGTTCCATAAAACAGCTTAGTTTACTACATGACCGCAGGGAAAAAAGCCAACAACTCTAGAACAGTTGATAAAAGAGGATGTAGCCGGCGGGCAATGCTGAACCAAAGGAGCTCGGTAATCAGAGTGGGTTTATTCATCAGTCGGCTTAGTTCAGTTGGTGAGCCAGTCATGAATGCATGCTTTGATATGAGGAATGAGGGTGAAAGGAAGAAAGTGGGTCTTTTGATATCTTCCGCCCCGTTAGTCTTCGGAGACAAACAATGAACTTTCTTGTGATGATCTGGGCAGTTTGTCTGGGCGAGCGCTGGATCGCATCAAAATGAGTGAACGGTGACGCTGGCAGCTGTGAAGAGGATTCTCTGTGGAGCATCTCATGATGGAGTATGAGGTTGTGGATTAAAAAAAAAAGAAGAAAGTATTCAGAAAATGTTGGAGTGAGAAATGACACAGCCTGAGGGAAGTGATTCCAGGTGAGACAGGACTTACACAAGCAGAGTCGATTCTCTGCACAGGAAGCAAAGGGGAAAGCAGAGGAAGTTCACTTTAGAGCAAAATTCACATCACATTAGTGACACACACACACACACACATACACACACTGCTGTAAGCCAATGACATGCCAGGACAAGGTCTGTGCTGCTGCAGCAGGATAAACTTGATGGATCGGCTTAGGAGACGAAGGTTGATTTTGTGTGAAACATTAAAAAAGTTTTTACACCTCTTAAATGCGTTTGTTGATCAACCGATACAGGTTTTTAAAACTTTTGTCTGCAGCTCCTCCAAAGTCACCATGAGGCTGACTGATGCTATTCTTGTCTTTCACTTAGGTTAGATGGACGTCCGTGTCTTGAAATGTTTCCATGTCCAGATGATGGATTGTACAGAGCACTATGATGTTCAAAACTCCGGATGTTGTTCTAGAAATTAACTCTGTTGACGTTTAGTGTTTTTGCAGTGCAACTGGCATTTTTGTATTGACAACACATCTCTTTTCAGCCAAAAGATGGAAAATAAGAAATTATGAACAGAAAAACAACCCAAATACTGCTGATGTGCATCTGCAGAGAATAACAGGAATGTAATTTTTGAAATCCTTAAGATTCCTTAAACATCCTTGGACTCACCCGCAGGTCCACCCACTTGTCAAGCAGCCTTCGGTCATTAAACTCACACAGAAGACCTGATGAAGTGATGCAGAAGGTGGAGGAGGACTGTCGCCCGCGGCCACATGCCACGTCACTGAAAAAGTTATTCCGTAGTTCTCCGAGCAGCCCTGAACGCCCCAGCAGGGGAACAGTGGCGTTCACCTGCAGACAGACAAACAATGGCTACAGTCTGCTACGGTTCCACTCTCAGCTGGTCATAACAACATTAGTGTTCACACTGAACCTTGGAGGTCTTGGTGTCGTCCAGGTACCAGAACTTAACGTGCCGGTTTCCAGCAGTAACAAAGTAGGAGCTGTCGTATGAGAAGGAGACGGCCGTCACTTTGCTGGAGACCTTATTGGCTGCCACCACCACGTTTTTCTGACAAACACACAAGAAAACATGTTCACAACTGGGACAAGTGAACGGTTTCCCCCAGTGCCAGCCCACTGGATGCAGGCGTACCTTCCAGTTCCACACGTTGACCATCATGTCGTGCTGGTACCCCACGCTGACTATGTATTTCCCATTGGGAGAAAACGCCACGCAGGACACTCCGTATTTATGTTCCTGCAGCTCTGCGACCTGAGCGTGCTCCGACACCTCCCAGACCCGAACCGCTGGCATGTGACCGCTCTGAGAAAGACAGAGCGGGAAAAACATAAACATGAGAATCATCTTCAGGAAAACTCAACCCTGCGTTCTCTGATGTTTTTATGTGGAAGACGGCAAACACTCACCTCTCCCGTTACGACATATTTCCCATCCGGAGAAAATGCCAATGTAGTAATTGCCTTTCTGCCACACACACACACACACACACACACACACACACACACACACACACACACACACACACACACACACACACACACACACACACACACACACACACACACACACACACACACACACACATGATTGTGATACGAGTCTGATCTTTGAAGTATAGCAACAAGGTCATTCAAAGTGCTTTATGTAAGTTAGACAAAATAACAAAAGAAAAGTAAAAGAAAAACAAAAAGTATTCCATAATTTATAAAGTAATTGGAGTTAAACTAATAGAAAAGAAAAACAGCTTCTCTAGATTCTAAGTTTGTTCAAATTCCTGCACTGGGTTGAGTGAAGTATAAAACTAAATGTTTCTGTTCTGGGTTGCTAAGCAAAATAAAATTAGGTACACCAGGAGTTTCTCTGTATAAATGTTCATAGACGGTTAGATGTGTTAGCTTGGGCTGCAGAGGTAGAGGTCAGAGGTCATTTTACCTGGAACTGTTCAAGATGTGCTGCTGTTTGTTCTTGCGAGGATTCAGCAGGATGATGACACACCTGGAGAAACACAGGATTAAATAGAGTTCAAAGGCTGAGCGAGACAAGCAGAAAGAGGCGAGTGAGAGAGAAAAATGAAAACAAGCTGGCAGGCAAAGGAAGCAGCAGAACAAACAGTACAACACAAGGCTGCAGGTAAAAAAAAACAAGTCCTATTTTAATAGATTTTTTTTAGCACTGACTGTGGCTGCTCATTAGGATGTTTAATTTAAACCTGATAGACCAGTTTTATGTCGCAAGATCATGAATCAAAAAGCTGAAAGTATATGAATCGTACCATGAGGTCATAGGAAAAGGATTCTTTCCCATTTCTGCTGGCTAAGAAGGCAGATTATGGCTTTATCAAGAGAAACGGCTACTGTGAAATATTTTCTGGGAGTGTTGATGGAGAAGTTGAAGAAGGTCAGAGGGAGGGGCTTTAGGGATGAGTACAGGTTAGAGGGGAACAGAGGTCCTGTATGATGTAGCAGGCAGGTCTGTGGGGTGGCACCCAATAAAAAAACATTTATTTTCAAAAATTGCCATAAGTTAAAGTCGTTGTGGGACAGTGTGGATGAGAGTAAACAAATAAAGATTATATATTCTAAACTAGCAATCTAATGATTTATAAAATCCAATCACAGCACTGGTAAGCAGCGCAAATACGTTTCAGTACAAGCATTGAATTATGCAAATCAAGTTTAAACTACACGCATGTCACTAACTGTGTTTCCATTCACCATGACATTGTGCAATAAGGAATTATGAAAATACATTTGCTTAATGGAAACATGCCAATTTTGGCCCCTGTGAATTTTGGGAAGAGACTTCAGTAGATTTGGCTTCTTTCAAATTGATGCCTTCAAATCCAGTTAGATTATTTGTGGAGCTTGTAGGTCACGTCCTTTCAGGCTATCCCACAAGGCCCTAATATAAAAAGGTTGACAGACAAGATGATTCCACTCTTTGTGGAATGTATGAAAAGTTTCCAGCTGTTTTGATAACTGATTTTCTGAAGTCATAATGTTATGCCTGTAGAATAAGCCTGACTTTGCATTACTTCCATTTCATTGCTCAACCACAACTCTCTAGACACACACTGAGCTTAATTATGACCTGGTGTTGGGAATCAGGGCTGGGCTTCTCTTCTCTTCCCTTTCAAAGCTAGTAAGGAGTTTTCTAAGCAGCCTGGCTCCTGGCTGAACATGTCTGAATCAAGTTAGAGTGAATTAAATCTGCTGCAGCTTATGCTCCAATTCCCACAGGCTCAATGTTGTGGTACAAAAAGTTATACAAACCATTTTTCCAACAAGTACTATGCTGGCAAGATTCACTGCTCCTTATGGGGCTCAGGCTTTGGGCAGCCTAAGGAAAACTGCTGTTTTTAGATTAGATTTTGGGTTAAGGTGGGAACTTAGTTGAAATTGCAGATTAGGTAATTGTAACTATTACCTAATCGTAATGGTTACGATTGGGATAATGTTTAGGCTATGAAATGAATGAAAAATGAGTGGAAGTCAATTCAAAGTCCTTGTGAAAATAGAAAGACCTATTTTTATTCTGACCTTGGAAAGCCTCATGGTCTTCCGAGGTGAGAAATGCTAAAACACACACACAGAAACCTAGTGAGAGTCAGCGGGGTGTGTGAAGCTGAGTTATGCTGAGTCTGACTGGAGGTGTGAAAGCTGCAACATCAGCAGCATTATATTCACCTTTCTTTCACACTGTTTCTATAAACCAACATTCCTCACTGCAATTATTTTCTTCAGTCTCATGTAATCTGACGGTGGGTTTCACCACCAGGTGTCTTTATAGTGCTCTGTGTAAGACTGGTGCTTGTTTTTAACACAGTTGACTGTTTTTTTTTTTGTTTGTTTTTATTTCAATTCAAACTTGGTACTAAGTGTAAAAGTTGTGTTGTGTGTATTTATGAAGGGTTGGGGTGTTATTGGGGTGAGGCTGGAGAAGCAACTCATCATGGGGGAGAAGTGAGGGAAATAGAGAGGTGAGAGGGTTTTGGTTTGTTTTATGTAAAAAGCTTTCATCTTTTTGGCCAAAGGTTCATCAAATGTTTTATTTTTTATTATTATTATTATTGTGAGCTATGCTGGGACAAACAAAATCTCCCCTTTTGGGATCAATACAGTATGATCTATCTAACTTTTCTAAAAACTAAAGGCTCCATCTGGAGAAAATGTTTATTTTTGTCAAATTAGACTCAGTTTATCTGTCTAC
The DNA here is from genome assembly GCF_027474105.1 of Poeciliopsis prolifica. Classification (NCBI taxonomy): domain Eukaryota; kingdom Metazoa; phylum Chordata; class Actinopteri; order Cyprinodontiformes; family Poeciliidae; genus Poeciliopsis; species Poeciliopsis prolifica. Next base: position 1,701,272 of record NW_026562422.1, on the reverse strand, counting down.
TTAACATGCAGGCTTTAAAAATAATACATATTTTTGATGGTATCAATAGTATAAACCAATATTCTTTAGATACTCATCTCACTAAATGGATACAAATTGAGGCCACCTTAAAGCACTAATCATAAACATTAGTCCTGCTAACACTGACGCACTACACTAACACGGTATTTAGCAGAAGCTAAGGCTAAATTGCTAACTTCAAATCAGATTGTGTCTGCCTGTGAAAGACTGTAGCCCTCAACTAATAGTTTCATTTTGACATTATAATGTACATGTTCTGTAATTCCCTGGATGTTGTATTCATGTTTATATCTTGTTAATTATGTTCATATTTTATTTTATTGGGGAAATAAAGAAGAGGACATAAAACTGCTGCGTAAACAGCCTTCACCCACTTCTAAATAAAAGCATGAATATAAATGTCAAACGCAATGACAAACAGTCAGAAACCAAAACTGCAACACAGATGCTGAAGTTTATTCAATTGAAAGTTTACAAAATTAATTTATGGTGCGCTACATGTTTTTAAAGTTAGTTTCAAAAGCGCTGAATGAAAAACAGTTCTCTTCAACTTAAATTCTGAGCGAATAGGAAGAATATTTCCCTGCACAAATTTGCCCTGGATTTTGTCACCTTGTACACCAAAAGATATTAAAGTAATAGACATAAAAGTGGAAATAAACTACATCCACAAAGCTAAACTACAGCTCTGGGTCTGATTAAGTTAGAACTGCAGCTCAGGTCAAACTTTCTGGGTTCTAAGAGAAAGTCTGTATTTGCTGACGGACTGAAAAAGGTTCCAGCTGAGTGTCCTGACAGCAGTTTGTGTGTCTGCTGTATGAAACCATGCAGAGCTGAAGTATTAAAGGACTTTATCACGTGATGAGGAAGATCCAGTCAGCATTTTCCTTGCCTGACTGTGAACTGGACGGTCCTGCAGCACATCTGCAATGCAGCAGAGGGTTAGGGCTGCAGGAGGAGGGGTCTCTGCTCTGTTAGCTCCCAGTGTTACTCCTGTATGCAACTGGACCCATGGTACAACACAGCTGCAGCTGATTCAGTCTCTAGCTGAATCAGCTGCAAAGGGAATTGTTATCACATTCCCTTTGCAGATGAGCAAAAAAAAAACAACAGGTTTAAAAACAGTTTGATGTATTTTATAGACAGATTGCTAAAGCTGATGTCTGTAACCACAACCAAATTGCTCACAGCCCAGGATGTAGGCAGAAGTGACATAATAAAATCAGACAAGACTGTGCAGCATGTCTGCAGAATCAAACCGATGAGGAAAAGCCCAGGCTCATTAAATCCTTCTACTCTGCTTAAAACATAACATTTACAGTGTTGCATGAATGTCTCTTTATTTTTACCCAGAATGACCTAGATTCACCCTCTTTGGACCCCCACACCGTTCCACTAACCCACTCTCTAGTCTTTACTTCAGCGTCTCTTGGTAAACTGAAGTCTTTGCTGTCGAGCTGATATGGAACCTAAACACATACCGACCAATCATAATCTCCATAGCCTCCCATACCTGCAGCTGATTGGAGAATTCGGTTTTGCAGTCTTTAGAGCACTTAACATGGCTGATCTGTGGATACCAGCAATCTTCTAAAAAAAACTATATTTATGCTCTTATTTTGAAGGGGCTTGAGTTCAGTTTCCTCTCCTCAGGTTTTCTTTGCCCTATAACTTTATCTTGAACAAGAAACACCCATGAACAAAATAAAATACAGAGAGTGGAGAAGAAGATATAAACATAAATACAATACCTAACAGCATTATTGAGCATATAAATTATGATATTCTGAAAATGTAGCTTTCTGAAATACTGTGTTGCTGTACTGCTTTAGAATTAGTGGAATTATTGTTTTTGATTCTATGCTGGATTACAAACTGGGTTTCTGGGTTTTGAATTCCACACCAGTGTTTTATGATACAGAGAATTTCTAAAATTCAAGATCTCTAACAAAAGAGTGAAATGTTATAATTCTCGTAGTTGTGATTTTTTTTTAACAGATACTGGAGCATCATACTGGATTTCTCGATATTAGTGACTCAGAGTGTCAACTCTGTAACTCATAGTGCTAAGAAAAAAGTGACATTTTAAATTTATTTAGAAAGTATTTAAAAAATCTTTAATTTTTACATATAGTTATTAAAAAGAAATCAGTAATGAAATCAATCTTTTATTGGCAGATGAGAGATCAAAGTATCATAAAACTATTTTAAAAATGTGAAAATAATGTACATTCCCAATCTTTTTAATATGGTTTGGTTTATTTCAACATCTTAATGTTGCTGGGATTGCTGACATCACATTCCAGCAACCTTTACCATCATCACACAGGCCCCGCCCACATCCCATCCACACATTGTGAATCACTCACCCAGCAGGATACGCCAGCAGTCCAGTACGCGGGTCACAGGCCAGCGCCCGATTTCCTGGAGATGTGATCCCAAGAACCTTCTCCAACGTCACCTGCAGTGCAAAGGTCAGATGTTTTTTTGATGCAGCTTCATAAGATATTTATTATCCAGTTAGTCTCAACTCCAACAGAGATGGACTTCAGCTAGAACTTCTCCTGGTCAGTAAAAGTGCCAAACTCATCTCTTTAGATTGAGACTGATCCTCTGAGAATGAGAGACATACCTTCTCATCTCTCCCTAGTCCTCCAAACAACAACGACCAACTTTGCACTAGAGATAAAAACGTCAATTCCTCAAGTACTTTGGAATAGGAAAAACAATACATTTTTATAAATTTGCCCACCAAAACAACAACAGAACTTTGGAAAAGGTCTGCTTTTCCACAGCAGTCATTACATCACTCTTTGAGAAAAGGTTTGATCCTCCCTCTCTTCTATTCTGGATTTCTGTGGTAGAGGATCACATTGCTGTACAAACAATGTTCACCATTATTTACAGCAGATCCCACAGGTTATACATTTCCTTTAAAGCAGAACCTATAGACACATGTTGGTGACCTCTGACCCACCAATCAATCCACAAAGCAACTGGCAGCGCTGAGACAAGTCAGAGGAAAATGGGAGACAGCGGAACATGTTATTCTAGTAGGAGGTAAAATAATTCATATTATCAATGAACTTGTCATTTTTCTGTTTTTTGATACAATTGACTGTGTTTGAAACATTTTGTTTGAATAAAGGGAACCACAAACTGACAGACAGACGGAAGAAGGGACATATGGATGGATGGCTCCCTGTCTGACTGTGGATGAAATCATCCTGTGACTTGATTTAGCCTGTGAGGTGATCTAGCCAAGTTTATATCAGTCTGAACGTCATAAATCCAGATCTTTAGAGCTCCAAGTAGAGATGCAACAGTTTCCTTACGCAACAAACTCCTGTCCATTTTGTCTCCAAGACAAACTCGTCTTCACTATAAGAGTCCATGCTGAGGGAATACAGTAACTGACTTTGATCAAACAAACACTTACTTCATGCTCCATGCTCCTTTTAAGTGTCCTGATGTGATCTGGCCAAAACGTTAGGAAGATGCTCAGCTCATCAGTCGTTCAAAATGTTTATCGGCCTGAACTTAAAGCTGTTTGTTGCGAAGCTCAGTGCTAAGCTAACAGCAGAAAACCTCAGCTCTGACTCAGTCTGTCCTCCTCTCACATGACTCTTCTCCTTCTGCATCAAACTCTATTTATACTTTTACCCATTCTGCTCTGACTTCAGTGTGAGAAGAGAGCCCCATCAGACTGAAAAAGGCCATCTGTTTGATTCAGCAGCTGCCACTTACTCTGTTTGACATGTCCATGTTGGCTATTGATGGTGGTCAGGCAACATAAATCAAAACCAGAAATCATAGACAGTTCTTTTTAAATATAAAGTTGCAGTGTCCAACAAGTGAGTAAACTACTGGACATAATAAGGGGAGTACAGCTTCTACCCGGCCTGTCTGTTCTTGACAGCTGCAGGACACACTCATTGAGCCAATGACAATAGACATAATGTAGCAAGTCACAGTGAGCGAGCTACAGGGACATGAAAACGCCAAAAGGTGCAGATTTGGTTGATGATCAGAGTGAGTTTGATAGTGCCTGACCAGTGACTGCTTTGAAACTCAAAAACTGTGCTGAGGCAAGCAGTGAGCAGAGGTCACCAACGTTCTGCAGTCAGTATCTACAGATCTTCAAAATTTATGTAACCGTCAGATTAGCTGAAGAATTGTACAAAAAGAGCTTCAGGTAATAAGTGTCCACAGCCAACAGCAAATGCTCTCACACAAATGGCACATCTTGGTGAACTCCAAGTGTAAAGAAATAATGACTGCTTACGAGACTCCAATCTGCTCTCATAACATTCAAGGTGCAATGTGTAACTTTTTTTTAAACAAAATGTTCTTTATATATATATATTTTAAAACTGTCTTCATGTCATGACAGTATGAGACATAATCTGTGAAAAGATCAACCTCTTTCACCTTCTCCCTGAGCTGCTATCTGAACACCTCTCCCAACCACAAACAACCAATCAAAGCCAGGAGGCGGATCTTAGCGCTGTCAATCAATCTTATGTCCTCACTGCCAAATGGGCTAATGACGGACAGGCAACTTACCTTTCCAGGAAAGACGTTTATCCGTCGTCATTGATGGACATACTAACTAACCTTGCATTCATGACAGGCTCTGCTAGCTCTAGCAGAGAGCATGGGGGACAAAGAGGACAGACAGTGTCACAGGGAGGGCTGATTGACAGCGTTAAGACCTTCTTCCTGGTTCTGAATGGTTGTTTCTAGTTTGTTTCTAGTTTCTAGTTGTTTCTCGGCGCATGGGAGAAGGATAGAGGAGCTCAATTTTTACACATATTAACTGTCTCATATCATTCTGTCACATGACATCTGACAGTTGAAAAGAAAATTATTTTTATTAAAAATGGCACACTGCAGCTTTAATTTAAATAGACATATATCCTTCTCTTACGCTTTACACCAGCATCCCAGTCAGGCTCACTAGTGTAGATGACAGACCTCCTGCAGGTAAGCAGGCTGGAGTCTCTATCAGCTGACCAGCTGCTTTCTATGCTAGCTGGCTATTTGGCAGCTTGCAGGCTGCACATGGTTGATGTAGGCTCTTTTCCTATTGGTTCTACTCTGATATCTGGTAAGGCTTTGTGGCTCCTGTGTGTGAGGGGAAAGATAATCTGATGAGTTTTAGTGAGCTGTATCCATTCATTTGAATGCTTTGACCCAGTTTAACATTTGGTTCATAAATACTTGTATTTCATATGTACTTATATCCAACTATCCTGTATAAACAATTGAAGAACGTTACAGACTGTCAACAATTTGTTAAGCATGCGCTGGAACTAATAGCTGCATTTGTCAGTCATTTGCTTAGATAACAGAAACTGGAAGTGGTGAGTTTGGGTGTAACTCTGTTGAGTCTGAATAGAAATGTCAGTAGGCTATGTGGCTGTGTTGTCAATTTACCACAAATAAATAAATGAGCAAGTGCAATACATAGTATTTTTGTAATTTAACAGTGATGCTTTTGGGTGGAGCACAACAAGGCTGCTTTAGCCGCAGTGACCTATGTTGTCTTTGTCCACATGTTGAGATCAGAGGTAGGGGTAACAGTTAGAGGGAGTTCAGGTTGAGAGGATATGCAAAGAGCCAGAATGACCTCATTGTTTGACTAAACACACACAACAGAGGATATCAAGGTTCACTAAAAATATATATATATATATTTCTGTTATGCGCATGTATAAATTCAGATGTACTGACATGCAGTAACAACACATCAGAGGGCAGATGGTAGCACCCCTAGTGAGGTTTTTGTTTTTGTGCCACCTTATGTTGGTCTGTGACATACAATCCAAGTGAAACATATCAAGATTTTGGGTTGTAGTGTGACAAAATGGGACTCAATAAAATTGTTTTAATCGAGTTAATTGCTGTGTCTGAAATTCATTGATCACAATTAATTAATCAAAAGCTATTGACCAACTAAACAAGATTTTGAAATAAAAAGACAATTTTGTTGCTAGATTATTGAATAATTATATAATAATTATTGAGACTTTTCTCAATGCTGTGAGGAACACAGCATATGAGTTTTAGAGGTGCTTCCTAATTTTTTCTGTTGACGCTTCACATCTTTATCCACACTGAACCCAGACTAATGGAAAAAAGTGGCGCTAATTCCACTAAGTTTTCCTGAAGTATTTTGAATAGTGCGAAAACAACAGCAGGGATTCCTCTGTTGCTGAATCACGTTAAGCCACCACTGGTAAAAATCTGTGATTGGAGGCTTTAAAAATGCTGCTTACTGTTTCCGCGTTGTTTATGGGATGTCGCGCTGTTCATAAACAGCTAAACAAGTTTTTCAAGAAAATGTTACCACATGTTAGACATGAATGGAAGAATAAGCAAACTAAATAAAAAAAAACTATTGAATCACTCAGCTGTTAAGTGTTTTCCAATGTAGTAGCAGATATTAGCTCAATGTGGTGATGGACAAATATTTTTTGCCCAGTGTTTTCCTTGGAATAATGTGCCTGATGCTTATGTCAACGTGACAAATGTCAACATGCTGGAACGCTTGAAGGCACGCTGTTGAGACATGCATGACTAACCTATAATCTGTTTAACACAGGAGAGAAAATGTAAACCACACTGTTCCACATTTAAAATGCACACAACCTGCTGCTGGTGTGAAACTACCGTTAGCAGGGCAAATGTCAGAGTTCAAGGCAGGAGACAACAGTAAAAGCCGTTCCTGCCACAGTGCAGGTTTGCAGACAAACGTCTGAACAGAACAAAGGATTTCTGGAATATGTGTCCTTTGCATAAATGAAAACAAAGTTAGGAGATGTCTGGCCATACCACCCAACACAATGTTTAGAGAAAACCAACTACAGCACAGTGTTAGATGGGTCATGATGTGGGCTTGCTGCAGGAACAGGAGATGGACTTCACAGATACTGAGCGGTTTCTACATATTTACACTTTTCATTATTGTTCAGCAGCAGAATGTTTTGGAATATTTTCAACAAAGCAAATAGAAAACACTTTTCAATGTTCTTATTATTTAGCCAAGTGTTGGAAGGAAGAATTATGGACTATTAAGGCTTCAACCATCTCTGGATTTTAGTTATTTCTACCAAGCAAGTTAAAGTGTATTGCACAAAAATGGATTATAGACAAAAGCATTTAATGTGCAAATCCAAAAATCTCAGGGAGGGAAAAATCTAAACTTTCAAATGACTCAAACCAAACTCACATCAAAACCACAAAGAGAGGACCAGAGCTTTAGCAAAACCCCAACAGAAGAGCTTCTCCCCCAGTTGTTTTACTGGAAGCTCCTCCTACAAGACAAACAACCACTATTAATTTAAAACAGACAATATGTACAGGTAAGAACATCTGCCTATTACTACAGCTGTCATTAAATGATGATATTATTAAATTGCTTAGTAGTATATTCTTTTTTTTTTAATGTAGCAGTGAACACAAACACTCCCAGGAAGTGCTTTACAAATGAAACATCCCATAATCCTGTTTGACTACTGTCCTGTTCTGGTTTGAAAGACTAAAAAAAAACGCCCCGAAGATTATGAGAAACTGTAAACTAAACCTGGTGTCCGTCTATAATGAAATCATACAGAATTTACTTAGTGCATCTTAGTAACTTCTTAAGAGCACAAAGAAGCGTCATCAGTGATCCTCCCTCCCAGTTATACTCTGGGACAGTGGTTTACATTCCTCAAGGTATTTGCATTATTTGCACTGTTTTATTAATTGTCAATAACATTTCCACTGATATTTGCACATCTCTCTTTGCACGGTTTTATTTTTCCATGTTGTAAGTAGTCTGTTGTTTTTAATGCACCATTTTGTTCTACTATCTTTTTGATAACCGCACCGTATTTTATGTTGCAATTTTCCCCTTACTGTAGAGTTTTGTTTTTAATAACTTTGTTCACGTTTATCTTTGTGTGAACCTCATGCCTCAGTTGTCTGTCACTTTACTGCTGTTACACTTTCATTTTTTCCCACTGTGGAGCAAAAAGAGATACTTCTATTAAAAACTGTTCTTCCATTATCACAGCTAAGTAATTCAGGATTATTGCTTTAAGGTAGAACCTAAACAAACACACAAAATTCTCCCAGCTGGCCTTGATGCAACAAAATAAAGGAATCTGCATAATCATTTATTTGTTCATACAGAGGGCATGAATGTACTCATGAATATGAAAAGAGTTCCAAGTAATTTTCCCCAAATATGTTCAATGAAAAAACCAGAAGTGAGACCTTTAAAAAAAATAAACAAATGGCTGCATGTTGTAAACAAGAAAGGACAGAAACAACATAAAAACCACTGTGTTATTGTGGTCAGTATAAACATTTTATATACTAACTCTGCACTTTGGTTTAGTTTAGGGAAATAAATAATAATATCATGTCATGTTGAGCGGATCCTCTGGTGTTATATGCATACAGTGTGAAAATCTGGAAAGAACTGGCCCATTTTGTTTTTATTATGTCCTGATTTATAAGCCTTTTAAATACTAGAGAGTATACTCTACAGGCCTAGTTTATAGCACAATGTAAAGTGCTCTGTCTAAACAATACCGTAGCCATGTGCTGGCTGTCTCTGTTGGAAAGAGTCTTTGTTTTAGAGACAAGTCACATGCCGATCCCTTCTCTTGTCTGGATTACATTTTTGGGTCAAAGGAAGCTCTGAAAGATTTTTTTATTTTTTTCAAAAAATGCGCCCATTGTCCAAAGAGTGGACACAGAGGAAGAAACGGCCCACATGCTTGTTGGTGTGTCAGCCAAATGCAGAGACACCAATCCTCTTTCTTTCTATATATATACCACACAGCAAGTAATCAGTCTACAGATGGATACTGTCATGGTAACAAAGGCTGCTGTTGTGTCTTTGCCACACAATGTAAGCTAATACTGTTAGGAAGCTAGCAGCATATGTAATTAACTCATAAAAAAACTCCGATTGTCTTTTACAACGATGTTTAGCTCGTTTGCAGATGATACATAATGAATAATAATAGCCTTCCAACAAAATTTCACTCAATTTACACATTTTAAATACATAACTGAATGACGATAAAGTCTATACCGATAATTTCATTTGGTTAACTACTCCCCACATGTTGCATACAGTGGACCTCCTCATACAGTATTTGTTCCAAACTATATGTAGAAAACGTAACTATTGGCATATTTTTTTCAATAGACTATATCTATAATATTTGAGAGAAAATGGAGCTTGGAGAGCTGAAATATTTAGACGCAATGCTACTAGTGGCTGGCATGTTCAAAGCCGCCAATCCAGCCTTTACGCCATTTACTTTCCTAGCAGCTGATTGGCTGTACCCCCGAGAGCGGACATGTGGAATATTGTAGATGTTAGCTTCTGTGGTAGTGCTAAGACTATCTCCAGTGTGTCTTCATGCATATTGCAGTGTGTTTGGATTATTAAAATAAGTAAATATTAAACAGGTTTTAAAGGGGTTTCAAGTATTCTTGTGATGATGTTTTGAACCAAGAGATTTGACTGTAATGTACATTCATACTGTACATTAGATTTGTTTGTACTTTAGAGAATCATAAGACAACCCCCCCCCAAAAAAAACACTAATGTCACTCACAAGGGACAGTGCTAAAAGGTCACATTTGCTCCAACACTAACCAGGAATGTATAAAATTCTCCTGGTATGATAATCCTGAGTGAAAATATCACAGTTTCACAGCGTTTACATGACAGTTAATAATATAAATTAGATTCACATCAACTAACTGATTTGTCTTAATAGAAAAGCAGCAATCATTCCTCCTGCTGAATGAATGTGTCACTCCTTAGAGTTATAATGTTCTTATTTATTGTTTTGCATTTTGAAAAAGATGCTGAGTTTAGAGGGGGGAAAAAGAGATCCCTGTAGCTCTGGCGTTCACAAATGAGACATTTGGAAGTAAATTTGAAAGCATCATTTTATATAAATACAGTAGCCATTAGAAGGAAATGTGTTTGAAAAGATGACTGTCTCAGGAGGAAGCTGTTATATGAGAGAATGAATCCTGTGGAAAAAAATTTTTGTTTTCATTTTCCAGTGTAGTTCATAAGGAAACAACATTATCACTCTAATGATCAAAAGACGTCATTTCTGATCAAATCTCTTCATACAAAGAATGAAAAGCAGGTAACCAGCTCCTCCTTCAAAGATGTGTTTGAATGTGGAATGTGATTCTCCTTGTTTACCAATCAGATCTGCTCAACAGACGCATCACAAATGAAAATTCCTACTTTCCTCTGTCCTTCAATGCATTGAAACTGTTTATTTATTCAGGAGTTTTCAAGGTTTGCAGACTTTTTTAAGTGTGTTTTATTGGGGGTTTTCTAAATCAAAGATCATATACTGTCCACAAAACCTCTGACTGGTGCATTTCTAGTGAATGACTGTGATACAGAAAAGGGAAAAACATTAGAATGAATACAATTTTACTACCTCTATCAGGGAACTGGTTACATGTAGTTCTTTTATTTACAGTCCTGGTTTATTTTTAAAAATGGGAGAATAGGTATCAATAATTTACAGGTAAGTACAAGAGATTATAGTCAGGCAACTAATCTCTAGTCTCATTAGCAGGTTGATATTGAAGCACAATAATAAAAGGGATTAAAATAATAGCCCTACAAAATAAGAAATACATAAAACAACCTACATATAAACTATACAATCTATATCTCCTTACGCATTCCACTTTTCAGCAGTTTGTAATATAACAAGACATTTTCAATGCAGGATTTTGCTACACATTTAGTAAAAAGAACAAAAAAAGACAATGTTTCTGCACAGCGAACATCCAGGTCACTCATTTTCACACGGGGTCATGAGGTCAGACGCAGATGGCCAAACTAATTCCAAATAAGCAGAAGATCAGAATTTTCTGGTGATGTTAATTCTACACTCCTGACAAATGAAAGAGTGTGAGGACCATGGTAAGTCAAATAAAGAATATTTTGTGGCCACAGAGGAGGACATATACACCAAAAATAAACTTTCAAGTTTTATATTAATTCCACATAAGCACATTATCTGGTGTTTGTTGTACAAGTCGTACATTCTGCAAGAAAAAAATGATAATTTTTTATTGTTAAGTCAGGAATTTGCAAGAAGAAGTCTAAAATCCCCTCAGGGAGTTGAAGACGCCCAGTTGAACTGGTGAGTTCAGGTACAATCCAGATCGAAGAACTTTTCCCAAGAGCGGACTCCATGGAGCCATGTTGGATTCCAGACCCGTTCGATGAGTTCATGATGAGTCTGCCCCAGAACGTGTTCTGAGTCAGGAAGTTCAACTTGCACTTTGGAAAATATCCAGATGTGCATCTCATAAATGTATTACTTAAACCTCAGAGGACCTCTGGCATGTTTTGTTGCAAATGTCTGAGTTATTTTTTTTTTTCATCCAAATTTCTGACTTTAGAATATATGAGAATATTTTACTTTTAATATGTAAAATGTATGCACTTAATAATATATATATATATATATATAATTTTTTTTTCTTGCAAATTTACAACTTTTCAACATGCAAAAATATCCAATTTGTTTCTTGCAAATATGTGAAATTAATCTAGAAATATTTAAATTTCTTCCTTGTTAATCTAGAGGAGTTTTTTGGTGGAAATGCACTCCTCCATGTTCATGTTCTTTATTTCCTTTGAACTGCAACGGCCCTAATACTTCATTGTAGCTGACAGTTTCAGATGTCTGAAGTATTTCGTCCACTCCCACAGAGGAAGCTTCCTGCTGAGAGCTGATCATCTCTGAGCCATGATGGACGGCAACGCAGCCGCAGAGGCTGCAAACAACCTCTGATCAGGACAACAATCATCCACAGAACCTAAACAGATTTAATCTGCTCATAGTCCTGTGTCGTTATTCATTTGACTGATTTCCACATGTGTGTCGCTCATAAACGCTGCAATTAGTTGTAGGAACAGCTGACATTAAACACTTAAAGTGGCCTAAATAGATCAGGAGATGCCCTTCTCTCTTTATGACATAAACGTTGCAGATAAAAATGTTTTTAAGCACATTTAAACCTCTGAGTCCCCTGCATGGAATACTGAAGCTGGTTTGTTGCAGGATCTGTGTTTAACAGCTGAAAGATGAACTCTTGCAGCACATCTGATCACAGCAGTTTAACAGGTTTTCTGCAGGGATGAGCACACAAATGTTTTCAGAGGGCAGGAACGTTTACGACAAACGGCTTCTTCGGTTAAACAAAATGCGATGCACAGTCAGAAGGACCACTTCCTGACGACTGCTTTCTACCCACATGGAAGCTAAATTCTCACCACAGATACGTGTGACCAGATGTTTGTCCACACCACACCAGTGAAACAGGTCTGGTGAGACTCGGCTGATTAATCAAAATGGGAACAAGGCCTGTTTTGATGATAGCAAAGCACTCATCTTTTCACGCTTAAATATAACAATCCATGACTTGATTCTGAAAAGCAAAGATTCAAAATTATTTTGCAACGATGCACCGATCAACTGGCCAGAGTTTGGAACCGGCCAATATTTTCTCAATCATTTCTGATCAGTTGTTGGGTTAGTGGCAATCTTTCAAGTGATTAAAAGTATCTCAAAACTCATATTTTCAGGATATAAACATTATATTACACCATTCTATAACAGTGTACTAAACTATCAGCAGTATAAGCATTAGCAGTGTTTCCATTCATTGCGCAGTTTGACATTTTGAAACTAAATTTGCTTACTGGAAACACGTTTATTGAAAAAACTAACTCTCTTTTTGATCAAATGTTTTGGTGCAAGGATGAGGTGTGGGTGGGGAGGGAGAGGAGCACTGGCCATATCAAAATATGATTATTTCACAAAACTGAAATGGAAATTTTTTTTTCCACATCACATGAGTCACATGATCAATAACTGGATGTTACTACTGACGCAAACCATGCAGAAAAAGATGACAGAAAGTATTTGGATGATGGCCTGTTGTGTTTTAATGACACTTATCACTGAATAAGCTAATTCATGTGTGATTTAAATTGCCTTTCTTATATAACGGAAACACTGCAATTGCGAAATTGTGCCTTTTCGACATTAGCGGAATATAGAGAAAGTTTTGAACACATTTGTCATGGAAGCGCATTTTTTCCTGATGATTAAAAATGAAATAAATGGCTCATATGCTTGGCTGCAGTTTCTTCATTTTTAATTGGATCCCCAGCTACTAACTTAATCAAGATTCCTGGAGCAGTTTCCTATTTTTATGTGCCTTCATAAACCAAATACAACCACTTTAAATCTGAATCTGCTGCTTAGATCAGCTGGACAATTGGAAATCTGTTTCAGCAAAGGAAAACCTTCCTGGTGCCTCTAATGTTTGGTCAAGGAAAAGTTCAAACCAAAAACTTTCTTGGAGAGAGAATGGATTGAGAATTTGTTTTGGAAGTGAACAACTGAGCCTGTGGAACAATGGGACAGAGGAAACATGTTGCTTTTACAGTGAAACATTCCTGAAAGCGTTGGAATGTCACTTTAAGGTCCACAGTCTCAAATGACAGTCAGATAATCTGTTAACACTGTGTAATACCACGGTTATTAATACAGAAAAGACACGAAGACACAGGACAGCATGTTGAGGAGCCGTCACAGAAACCGGGTCAGCAGACACACACCGTTATACAGTCTGCGTGCGTGCGTGTGTGTGTGTGTGTGTGTCCGTGCGTGTGTGTGTGTGTGTGTGTGTGTGTGTGTGTGTGTGTGTGTGTGTGTGTGTGTGTGTGTGGGGTCTGCGGTGGGGATGTACGCACCTTGCCGCTCAGGTCGTTTTTGTGCCGCGCGGTGCCGCTCCGTCTCAGCTTGATGGACGGGGAGCGCAGCAGGTTCTTGATGCGCGTGCGGATCGTTCCGCTTCCCTCCGCGGACATCTCGACGTTAGCTGCCGGCTAGTCGAGCCTGTCAGCGCCGGGCAGCTCTCACGTAGCTCACGGTCAAGCGTGAATCGCCCTATGCTCTGCACCAGCGTCCGCTGGCGCGGTCATCTTGTCTGGAGTCCGAGGTGGGCCAGAGCCTTTCAGAGAGCCTGAGCCTGGTTCGGTTGAAGTTCATTCGGTCCGAATTGCGCTCACCATATTAGCCTGTTTGTCTCCTGCTGCAGTAGAAGGTAAATCCAGTCAGGCTGGAGCGAGACGAGCCACTCTCCGACAGCGTTAAGTTCGCAAGCGGCACGTGCAACCTGCTTCCGGTAGCGCTTTTCACGATAAGATGACCAACGTACGCTCTGGAGGTCAAACGGTTTACAGTTAGAATTTTGTTTGGGTTTAAATGTTTCTTTTCTTTTTTTTTTCAAACGCAAAACAAAACAACAAAAAATAAACCCATCGAATTGCACATCCTGGTTGAACTTTGTTAACAATCAATAAGACTTTTATTGCGTTGTGATAAATCAGTTTTGTTCTTTCTGTAACATCTCAGTGTTGCTTTGACAACACAGTCATATTCAGTAAATTAGTGTACAAGTACAGATTAAAAAGTGCCTGTTGAAAATAGCAACTTTTCGTTAAGCCCACATTTCTGGTTTTGAAAATAACCTATTTATTGGGCTGATGTTAAATTATAATTTTTAAATGTGATGTTTTTATTCATTATAAGTGGAAAATAAAAAAATAATTCACAGTAATAAAGACTTTCAGGCATCAATCGCTGTGTAATTAATGTGTTTAATGTTTTTCTCTTAGTGATAAAGTATTTAAAATAAAGTAGGCTTTTCAATATTTTCTAATTTATTGAACGGGTATGTATTTGCTGAGAAATACTAGAACATGCTGTAGGGAGGAATCATGGAGATGGTTTGTTAGGACAAACTGGAATATTAGGAATACATTTTGTTTATTTGAGTGATAAATCTTCTTCACACTCCAGGGTTATTTGTGGAGTACCACAAGGTTCTGTTCTTGGCCCAAATCTCTTTACCATATATAACTATTGGTGAAATGATCGGAGCACTGTAATGCTGATGATATTCAATTATATTTCTTGATAAATATAATTTCCTTTTGTCTTCTTCGTGGTTTCCATCAGTGGTAACATCTGGTTGTTGATCACAAGTGTGATGCCAATAAAAGTGCTTCCATTGCAACTTTGCAAAATACAATCATTTCAGGGCAGCCAAAAAAACACCTCATCCAAGTGCAAAGACGTTTTATCAATAAGCATTTTTCTCTAAATTTGTTTCCATTAACCAAATGTTTTTTGTGAATTCACCCTGGGCAATTAGATGGTCAATAAAAACGCAGCTAATAACATTTTGGCTGTAAGCCGAATAAGCTCTTTTTAAATAATTAATCTGAATCTGATGATTTTGTCCAGGACGGAAGGTGGGGCAGCATCACGCAACAGGGATGGGGCAGCAGGGAAGGGGCAGCAGGGACGGGGCAACTGGTCAGAGTTAATTGGAAGATGACAAAAGTTAAATACAGAAGAAAACCTGTTGGAATCTGCAGAAGACTAAATATTGTTGTAGAGGTTTACCTTCCCGCAGGACAACAACCCTAAATATCCACTTAAATGAAAGCCAATTAATGTGATAAGAATGGTCTACTCCAAGTCCAGAGAAAGACCCAAAGGCTTCAAACCAGAATTTCTCAGTGGAGCTGAATAAATGGATGCAACTTTATGTTAGATACACAAATTTAAGATGTTTTAAGGATGTGCTAAATGTTACTCCATCCAACTATCATCCCGTTTTCACTCTGCAGATTGCAGCCAAAAACACAAGTTTAAAAAAAAATCTTTATTAATATTAAAGTGTTAAACAAGAAACATCATCTACTTCAAAAGTTTTTACCACAAATAAAAATAAATTCCAAACTTAGGCGACACAAGGCAGAACTCTTAAAGAACAACAATTTGCACTTATTTACACTTCCAAACAAAGAAACCAAATCTGAACCGTTTTACTCCGGAGACGTTCGCCAGAATCATCCCAGGCGGTTTCAGGAGAAGCTCGACATGAAGAGTCGGTCAGCGTGGAGCAAGTCAATACTGCATGTCAACAAATCTCTGACTGGAAGTAGAAGTCGAAACTTTAGCAGCAAACAATATTTAGGAGAAAGTGGAAGTTTTATTATTTTACACCAAACTTTATCGTGCCAAATTTAAAAAAAAAAAAAAATATTCTTCATTGGAAATTAACTTATATTCTCTCAGATATGATAACTATGGAGTGGAAGTTGGTAATAACTTGGTTTGAGTTTTCTTTTAAATGAGAGTCTGCAGTCCAGTGACTGTGAATCAGTCCAGGTCTCTGCTGTCTGATTTTGAAGCCTCCATCTTCTTCCTTCACCACCTTCACCTGTCATTCTGCTAACGAAGGCCGTGGCTGGTTATGCTGAGACTTTCTTGGGTGGCAATATCTGCACGACAAAAGCTTGTTGAATAGTTCATCTGGATTTCTCTGTCTATCAAAGGATGAAAACCAATATCAGCGGATCGGCTCCTCTCTGCTCTGCTCCAGGGCGGCTGACGTCATCTCAGTCCGCAAAGTCTAAAGCAGAGAAGTTGCAGCTTTATCACAGAACTCGGCAGTTGTGAAAGCGCAAACAGAAAAATCAGAGCTGTGTTGAATAAATCCGTCTGATTCGGGAGCAGAAAGAAAACCCGTTCCTAGTCATTCCTGGTTGTTGCCAGGGTGACGTAAAGTCAGCTGGGGGAGTTTCCTCTCAACCCCAGAGGAACCAGCCTTGGCATGGGTCTCCAGGCCACGCCCCCGGCCCCTCCCACTGTTGCTCCATTATTACTGCCTAGTCCCGCCTCTTTGCCTCCTCCCACCTTCATGTGCAGCAGAGGGGGCGGGGCCAGGACACCTTCGTTAGCATTCCCCAAAATTGGCCCTGGATGCTCGGAGGTACGCTTCTGTTCCTCGGATCCGCCCGCAACTGGCGGATCAATAACCGCTGTTGTAGCCGTGGCAACTGTCTGCTGGTTAAGAAAAACTATTTCGTTAAGGAGGGACGACAGGCTCTCGTTGTCCGATTCCTGTCGGGCTGTCTGTCCAGCAGGATCAGACTGTCTGACGTCTAAGGGAGGGTAAGCAAGACCAGGGGGCGGGACCGGAGCACGAGGGGGTGGAGCTGCACCCTGAGGGGGCAGAACCAGCGCCTGAGGAGGCGGGGCCATCCCCGGGAGGGAGACTCCCATCTGGCTGGGTTCAGCAGACATCAGCAGAAATGCAGGTGGAGCTGCAGCCAGCAGTGGCTGAAGCTCTCGAGTTCGGTGCAGTGTACTTCCTGGAGGAGCGGTAAACAGCACTTTGTCCCTGGGTGGTGCTGTGGACAAACACAATAATCAGCAGCTGGAAACTAGAAGTTTTACAGTAGACAAAAGTAACAGTTTAGTTCCATTTTGGAAAGTTAGTCAAAACAAAATTTTAAAAAAATTAAAGAAAGTGAAATGTTGTAACATGGCAAGAACTGACTGGAGATTTGGTTTGATGTATTTCAATTCTGATTACCCAAATTCACTCCGATTGGCTTCGACATCCTGTCATGTTTCACATTGCTTGCTCAGCATGTACAGTAGCTGAAATGCGCCTTTTATTTGTTCACGTTAAAAACCTTCAAACATTTTTGGTGTGTTGTTATTCCCATTTACCTTTCCCCCTTTTTTTACATTGGAGTTATGCGCACTACATTCCACCTCATTTCGATAAGCTATGCATCATTTTCCCTCTGCATCAATAATGTATGGTGTGTGTAACCTCTAAAGTCTCATTGAAGCTTGCACCAAATAAAAATGATATATTAAATATTCTACAACTACTTCCTACCATCTTTGTCGTTTCCACCAGTAGTAACATCCGGCTGTTGATGACTCGTGATGGGAAAATAATGTTTCCATTGCAGTTTTGCAAAATACATCTACGTCTGTACGGCAGAAAAACCACTTCATCCTGACCCTAAAGCTTTTGTCCAAAAAGTTGAGTTTTTTACATCATTATTGTTTTTTGTATCATTATGTTTCAATCAGGTGGCTATATTTTCTTCATTTAAAATTTTGCTATTTTACCATTCATGGAAACGGAGCTACATCCATCCGTCTTCCTGACCAAGTTCAGCGGTGTTTATCTACGCGTTACGTTGGCGGTGCTGCCTTACCCTTCACAGCTGACGTTTTCTGAGGCAGCTCTCGGTTCCTGCTGCGAGACAGGATGTTTGGAACGGTCTTTATCCGTTTTGTGTCTGGAGGAGCAGGCGCGCCCGCGGACACATGCAGGACGGGCTGACGGAGAGGTTGCAGCTGGACGGCAGGGGGCGGGACCTGCAGGGGGCCAATGTCTCCTGTAGGAACGGTTACACAGAGAGCGCCCTCCGCTGGGACGTCATTGGCTGTGTGTTGCCTCCCCTCCATCTCTGGCTGCTTTTGATTGGTCAGCAGGTGCTGCAGCGTCTCCGTCTCTGCAGCCACAAACACAAGAGATTCGAGAAAACTACCAAACATGTAACATGTCACATTTATCTGACATGTTTCCATAATAAAGAACATATTTCCAAGTGATTTATGGAGGTTTTTGCTCCCAACATCTAAAATGTTCTGCCTTTACAAAGTAAATGTGTGGAAAATGACAACTACCACAGAGGATTTTTCTAATCTGCCTTCTTTTTGCAATTTGCAGGACTAAACGTTCTCTGAACCACATCATCCAGTGGAGAGCTTACATTAGTAAATACCTCACTGATGGCATGACAGACAAACTGATCCATAAATATTTACACTTCTTCTCCTCCACAGTTTACCCATCCAGAGTTTAAAAGTATCTATCCGTGAGTCCTGGCCGTCAGGCAGCTTCTGGTTCTGTTCTTTACTGGTTTTATAAATGAACCAGTTTGGTTTTCCAGAACCGTGCTACAGGATCACAGTGAACCGAGACAGTTTGATGACAGAAATCTGATGAAAGACTCCAGTGGCCCTGCACACCAAGGCTTCTAGTGTGTTTTTACTGATTCAATTAAGCAGATCAAAAACCAAAATCGAGTCAGAAACTTCAAACATTTTGATTGGCTGCCGCCAGCTCTTACTCTATGACCCGGTTCAGAGCTGGATTCAGTTGACCAGCCCCAGAGGTTGCAGCAATGGGAAAAGAAAGAATTGTTGCAAAGCAATCGTGAGCAGAAATTAAAACACTGAAACTATTTTAGTGAAGAAAAGCAAAAAAAAATCTTTGACTGGCCCAACTCCCAGATTCAGTAAATGTCACTCGCTTACAGAGGAGCCAAGCAGAAACTCCTCAACAGACATTCACAGCTTTTCGTCAGACATAACTCACATGTGGTGCCTTATTATCTTAAATATCTAAATGCCGTTCATATCAAACATAACTTAAGAAATTTGACTTTGTAATTTGAAGTCTTGAAATTGGTCCTCTGTCTCTTTAAGAAGTTCCTCCTTTTTTCGACATTTCTCCTTCAGCATGACATCATAACACAATTCCATTATGTCACCTACAATCATTGTTAGGAGGGTTGCACTGGGAAGTCGGTCGCATTATGAGCTCAGCTGACATGGCTGAGCATAAAAGGTGTTTGCTAATTAATTCTGGCTAGTCTGGAGGAGCTGGGTGGAGGAGGGCAGCTCTGTGAAGCAGAAACTTGGAGACTGCATCTCAGAGGAGGAGCTTTATGTTTATTTATTTATTTTACATCATATTTACAATTCTTAATTGGACTTTCTAAACCTTTTGAAAGTTTATTTTACATGTTTGACTAAGGTAGTCAACCTATTGTTTTAGTCATTTTCAGTTTCTTTATTTTTTATTTTCCATGTACTGGTGCAGTGTTAGCACATTAGTCAGTGATTCAGTACATTTATGTCTGTGTTTAAAAAACTAATTTTTTTTAAAGTCATTTCAACTGTTTCTCTGTATCGGTACTGGGAGAGAAAAAAGTATATTTGTGGATTCCTAATTAAAATGCTACTGTACAATCAAGCATGTTTGGTGGTCAGGCACAGAGTCTAACTGACTGGAGAGCAAAAAAGTAGCTTGATTTCACAATTTGGAGGTAAAGTGAATGCAGCATGATGTTGAAGTTGTGAAGAAATCAAACTCAATCATTGTTTGTGATTTCCCTGATTCTAATTCATTCCAAGAGGCTCAAGTAAAGTACCGAAAAGTTAGTGTCAGACCTGGTGTGCCGCAGAGGTCCTCAGTGTGTGCATCTTGAATATCTTCCTTCTTCATGCTCCGATTGGACCACAGGCTCTCTGCTTCTGTCAGAAGCTTCTGGACCTCCTGAGGAGCCTAAAACCCACAAACACTCCAAGTTCATTCGGTCCACTTCGAGGTCCACAAAGCAGCTGTCTCATGAGCTCATTTCCAGAAAAAAAAAGAAAAACGTTAAAGCTTTGAGACACAGTGGTCCATGTAGGACCACTCAGACATCTTGCACAAATTGCACATTAATGGATTTCTCAAACATACATGAAAGAATCAAAGCAAAACTCCAGGTATGTTTTTAATGAAAACATAACATTATAACATGACGTAAAGCTAAAAAAAAAGAAAAAAATTTGACTTCGTATAATACTGCCCCTTTAAGAGAATGTAACAGCTTTGTCATTTAGACCCAGCTTGGTTTGGACCTGAAAGCTGCTCCCTGTGTTCACTAGACTTTTTCAGACGATATTAATAATGGAAGTATGAAAAATAGCAAATATATTAGAAATGTGTTTTTATGGTTGAGATGATTCTTCAGGATGTAATGGACCTGCTGGTTTCCCATGGTTACGGTAATACACACCTGACCAATCTGCTTGGATCCTGGAGAGATTGGAGAGTCCACTTCAGCTTCCAAGCTGAAAAACAGAAAATAAAAGCTTACATAGCTGACGCACTCAGATCTTAGAAAGGTTACATATCAGGTATTGAGAACCTGCTGTCAAGCACCAACTAACCCACTCAGTCGGGTTAGTTGGTAGCCCAGTAATGTGGGCTAGGCTTCACTTCTTACTCTGAATTAATAGTCATTTCTATCTGCTGCTGAGCTGCTCCACATCCACTGTTCTCCTCCAGGTTTTCCAAACTACCGCTCCAAGCCTCCTGCTGACCGCTTCCCATCTGGCCATCACCTGATGGTGATATATTTCAGAATTAAACTAATTTACAAAAAAATGTCAAAATTTGGACAGAAACAAAGATGCCTCCCTTTTGGATGAATTTAGAGAATTTATCTGGGGGGATAAACTCTCTAAATTGTCTAAATCAACCCCTGCACCTCCGATAAAAAGTGTTTCAACCTGACGGAGCCAGAATGGACAGGAACTCCTCCCGTCTCTGCTCCAGGCTGCTTTTCTGCCTCTTCAGGTCTTCCTCACAGCACCTCAGCTCCTGGATCAGCTGCACAGCCTACAGTAAAACACACATCGTGATCGTCTGCAGTCCAACACACACAGACACACGCACACAAAGAGGAGGTTAGAGAGCTGATTGCACACCTTTTCCAACAAGGAGGTTCTGGACATGCTGTCATCGGCTGGCAGCACTTCCCTCTTCAACTGGAGGAACATCTGCTTCATCTGGGCTCGATGCTTTCTGCAACTTGCATTGGATTCGTGCTGCTGCACACAAATACACACACAAACACACACAACCATGAGCTTCACAGTCATTAAAAGAAACGTGAAATGTATCAAAGTTCCTGCAGATGGGATTGTTCGTTTCTTTTTTTTGGGAAAGCTGGTTTATTTATTTATCATTTCTATGGCTGCAATTAACAACTATTTTACTAATCAATTATTTTATTGTTTATTCTGACAATTAAATTGGATAAAAAAATAGTAATATAGACAATATTAAAGACACAAACAATTCAATTCATTTCTTAAATAAGAAAACAAACTAAAAGTTGCTTTTAGTTCTGGGTAGAACATATTTACAGAAAAAAGCTTTTTTAAAATTTGAATCGCAAAACATAGATTTTTTGTTCAGTTTTGTTGTTCTTTGAGAAAATGACTTCTTTATAAGAGTCTGTATGCTCCATTTAACAATTAATCAACTATTAAATTAGTTCACAATCATTTCAATTATCAATTCATCATGTTTAATTGTATTAATCGTTTCACCACTAATAGTACCCTCCCTACACCAATATAATGAGACAAAGAAAAAAATCACATTACATACATTAATCATGTTTTTCTTTATTTTGCACAAATAAACTAAATTACAGTATTGTTTACATCTGATGATTGCTTCACTAAAAACAGATGCAACCTGCTGGTCTCCCACGGTTACAGCATTACACACCTGAACCTTAGTCTGGGTCCTTTGAGAATTTCTGGAGTCCACTTCAATTTCCAAGCTGAAAAACAGAAAGTCCCAGATTACACAGGAGTTTAGATCTCAGAAATGTTACATATCAAGTATTGAGAACCTGCTGATGTAACACATCAAGCTGTCCAGCACCTACTAACCCACTAGTTAGCAGTCTGGTTAGCCCACAGTGATGTGGCTTCACTTCTTACCCTGAATTATTGCTCATCTCTTTTTGCTGCTGAGCTGTTCCACATCCACTGTTCCCCTCCAGGTTTCCCAAACTACCGCTCCAAGCCGCCTGCAGACTGGTTCCCAGCTGGCCATCACCTGTCAGCTCTGCAGCTGCAGCTGCAGTGCCCTGCCACACCAAGAAACAGATGAAGTCCAGTCAGCTTTGCAGCTTCAGAACAGCCTGGCATCTGTCTTTATGTGGCTACACACATTTGTTTGTCACAGGAGGATTCTGCGACCATGCAAATATTTTGAACGGAACTTTAGCAACAAGTTGCTTCACTAAATGAATTGAATAATGTGATGTATCTGATTCAATGAAAGCACTATCTGGTAAAGGCATCATGACAAGAAATATAAAAAGACAGCAGAGAGAAAAATATGCGTCTAAAACTAGAAAAATGTACAGAGGCCCAGAAAGAAAATAAAAGAAATAAGAAACAAAGAAAAACCAGTTGTATCAAGGCCTGTTTTTAAGTTTGACCAAATTGTATTTTACTTATAATTTTACAAGTTATCTGCACGTAAAAAAAAAAATTTACAATAATTTTAAGTTTTTTATTTTTTTCTACTAGTAGACATTTTTTATCCTTGCACAAAAATATTGTAACAAATTTGTCTCGCTACCTGTTGTTGTTTGCTGTAGAAATAAACAGAAGTAGAAAATAAATGTAAATTACATTTCCTTGTTTATTCTAGAAAATATCTGAGATTAAGCTAAAAATTTCAGAGTTTATTTTGGGGGGGAAGATTTTTCTCTCTGTCATGTTCCAATACGTCGCCGTACAAGTTTAGTACCGCAAGGGAAAAAAATCCCCAAAATTTAGAACATTTGAATGTAGTATATTTCAAACTAAAGTTGTGGGAGCAAAAATATGGTCACACTAAAAAATGGGTCTTCAAAATATTTTTTCCTAACAAATGTCAAGAAATCAGGTCAATTTTTAAAACATCTGAAAGATCAAGTGAGATTCTGTAAGGCATAGATTATTTTTGTTCTTAATAAAGTTTTCATTAGAAAACTGTTTTTATTCACTCTGGTTCTCTTTGTTATAAAAATTCTTTTGGTGAAACATTTTAGTGTAAAATATAGAAAACATAAGTGGATCTATCAGTTTTATGGAACTTTAATGACACAAAGCATCACAGTTAACAGATGAACTAATTCAAGGTAGAAAGTAGAAGCGTTGTGGAGGTGTGACTGTTTGCAGATAACCTGACATTAGTAACATGTAAACGTGTCTTACATTAGTTACGGTTTTGCTCTTGGGGGTTTCCTCCTCAGATGAGATGTAGATCAGACCCTGGACCTCCGTCCTGGCAGCTGCAGCCTGACCCGCTGTCACAGAACCAGAGAACGCACCCAGAACCGGGTCAGGTCAGCTGCTACGAACACCAACAGACGCCCGCTACCAACAGAGCCGCTCAATGCTTGTGTTTAGATTATTTAAGCAGAAAAATGTTTCCATTTATGCAAAAGCACTTAAACTAAAAAATAAATAATAATATTGCTTCACATTTGGACAAAAATATTTGGTGATTCGTTCACCTTAAAGTTGATATGAAAAGTCTGCACAGTTTGTATGGAAGAAAACAAATATCATTTCAGAACTTTTCCCTCATATGAAACGTAGAACCTGCAGAACTCAGTGGAAACCAAACTGAAATCATTCAGGAGGAAGAAACAGATCAACGCTGCTTGACCTCCCATAACCTCTAATACCTGAGGAGGTGTTCAGAGATCACTTATTCTCAAGAGACTGATGTTTGTCTTTGAGATTTATGATGCTTCTCCTTACTGACATTGGGAAACACTGCGTTCTAAAATGGGTTTCAAGACTTTTTAAGTTGCATGAAAACACTAAAAACTGAGCAACTGAACCAATTCATCAGCTTTGAGACAAATGAAGGACAAAACACTGTCTAAGTATTTGTGCCTCTGTTCACTTTGGAATTTCTCAGATGAGATATTTTTCACAAAACTAATTTTGCTGCCATGTTCATATGGCTTAAAGTTAAAAGAAAATCGGAAACATTTTTTATTTATCACTGCAACCTTTTTTGCACGGAAACATTAAAGAGACACAACTGCCATAAAGGTCCTATTAGACCCCTCAGTTTGATTGAAATGATATAATCTACAGTAGTAAAGCTGTTTTTAGACTCTGATTCCTGGGTAATAAAATGTGTGTTCAGACCTGCTGATGGAGGCAGAACTGACTGGTTTCCATCACAACTCCTCAGCTGTTTTATCTTCTTCTCCGGGTCTTCTTTAGAGCACTTTGAATTCTGCAGAAAAATACATGCTGTGATCGTCACCAGAGCAAAAAATAAACAAATAAACAAATTCCATACATAACCAGCTGGTTTGTGAAAATAAAAAATAAATACAGTTACGAAAATAAATACTCCTTCGTTGGTTTGAGACGCGTTTCCTGACAACCGCTTCAACAACTGCAGGGGGTCTTTTCATTCTAAATCTAAAAACTGTTTTTTTTTTTTTTTTTTAATTCACTAATTAGTTCACACAAAACAAGCAAACATGACTCTGTATTAATGCTAGCTGTGCTAATCCGGAAAATTGCAAGTATCAAGTCCTACAGCTGCAGTACGCAACTTTTACAGAAATGTTTTTTCTCGTGTTTGTTAAAACTGTCACCATGTTGTGACAGTTTGTGATGAGTCAGGAAATCTGTGAAAATAATGCTGTAAATATTACTGTAATAATGTGATTACTGCAGAGCTGTGGAGCACCTACTGCTCTCCGTCACAGATACTCACCTCCGGTCCTACAATACATAGATCAACCATATCATCAGTCAAATATATTCTCATACACTATGTCAATTAATTTTTTGAAGGGGAAAAAAATTAATCTGATATGGCACATTTATATGATGATTGGACAAAAGAATTAAGTTAATAAATATAGTTTTCAATGTTCTTATTCTTAACACTTAAAAATAAAGACGGTGAAATTACCATCACAGAAAGGAAATCGATAACAAAACCTTTGATCAGTGCATCACAGCTTTTCTTTTTTAAAAACCAGAATCTAAATCTATTCATCAGAGAATGATGACTGTCCCTGCTGACCAGCTTGTTCCTGACCAATTCATCCATCTGGGGGCAAATTTAAATCATGTTCTCTGAACTAATAAGAAACTCAGGTTGTTTTAATGAGAGAAAAAAAAATTCAAACTGAAAACATTGCACTGGTCTGCAATCACCTGTTTCTTCTCGTCCTCGCTGTCACACTCGCTGAAGTCGGACGAGTTATCCGTCTCGCTGCTGGACACCAAGTCCACCACTTCGTCCACAAACACGACATTCAGGTCCATGGGGTCAAAGGCAAACTCCTCCTTAGTGCCCTGACAGTCCGGAGAGGGCTCGGGCGGGGGGGACCGCGCCGGAGGTGAAGGCCCCCTGTGAGAGGCCGTCTGGACGGTCGGCAGGGTTTGTGGCGAATCGCCGTGGCGGTCGAGTGGAGTGTCGTTTTTTTCACACACGACGGGATTCGAGGGGGTGTAGTTCACAGATTGGCTGGGGCCCTGGAGTCGTAGGAGGCCAGGTTCTGATCCCACCGTTTGGGTGGGGGGCAGGAGAGGGAGTTGGATAAAGATGGGGTCCTTGACCGGGTGCGGGGGGACGATTCTAAACGTGCAGGTGTTCTGCGGGGACAGAAAAACGGATGGTGGCAGAGGGGGGTTGGAGGAGGAAGACGAAGCTTGTGGAGACGGTGAAGGTAAAACCACAGAAGATGAAGAAGACAGGTTGGTCAGAGCTGGCCTCTTCACCGCGGCTACAGGAGGCAGCTGGGCGCAGGAAGCAGAACGGCCTGAGGAGGAAGAGGAGATGGGAAAAACTTAATTGGGCTAAAAAATATTACTTCACAGAGAAATCTTATTCCAGAAGCATCTCAGTTACCATGAAAATTAGCCATCTTGTTCACATTTCCTTTCATTAACAGAAAAGTGTCCAGACTGAATCTGGTACGGTTTGGGTTGAGGATGAAAACAACTTATTTACCGAGCCAAATAATCAACGGACTTAACTGGATCTGATCAGATCTTTATTAATATAATATCCCATACCAATATTTGAAACAATATTTTGACAGTATTCAGCCCCATCAGGATTTCAACACTTACCTCCTCCATGTACGGTTGCTGATGGAGTGCCAGGCCTCGGAAGGCTAGAGGTAATCAGCTGGACCAAGGCTCCGTCAGGTTTTCGGTAATACTGGACACCCGCTGATGACCGGACTGGCTTCAGAACCATCCTTTGGCCTGGGAACTGAGTGATCCGGGGCTGGAGCAAATTAACCACTTTAGGAGGATTTGGAAGCTGAATCAGCAGCGGCTGGGGGTCCGGAGGTGTTGTCGCACTCTGAGGTGGGTTTGGAGGTCCAACAACCAAGTTTTGTTCCTCAGAGTCTAGATGTACAATAAACAACAGACGGCTGATTAAAGATTTGGAAAAGACAAAGTTATTTTCTCAGTAGGTGGGCAACGTGTCGACTGGAGACCCTCCTGCCTTGAAGGGAGATTTCTGTCGGACGGTTGTCACCTTGATTTATTTTTTAAAAGTTTAATATTCTTATATTAATTACCTGTTCATTGTAGTATTTGTAACTTTCAGGGCCCTACATGAAAAAGCTCCTCTCCACTTTACTGAATTGTTAAAACTCCATGGTCTAGCTGGGTTTAGGTGGTCTGACCTCTGCTCTGTCCTCACGTCTGGACCTGCTCTATGGAACCGGTTTCCTCTGATTTCACATTGTTGAAGCTGAAGACATTCAAACAAGCTTTTTCTAAAGATCCTAACAAATATTGACTTATTTATCATCATCTAACGTGTATCATTAGATTTGCTCCTTGTCTTTTTTACGTAATGCTTCAGTTCAATCATGTTTATACATTCTTTCATTGTCTCCATTAGAAATATACAAAGTGAAAATGTTTTGAAAACTGTCAGACTTCCTTCACATATTTATTTAATAAGCAGTTTTGAATGTATTCAACTCAAAATGCATGTCTTATTTCAGATTTTTTTTTCAATTTATAACTGATAATATGTGCATTTCAAAATACAATAACCCTATTTGTTCCTATATAAGCAAGTAAGACAAAAAAAAATCCTTAAAGATGTGAGGGGCATTTTTAAGCATTTCTTTATGACTTATTTTATTTGAATAAAGCTAAAATGACTACAGATGTCTTAGATGCCATTAAAATTTGCATTTCAGTCAAAACACTGATTAAAACTAAATTAAAGGTAAAGTTAAACATAATGCTGAAAGTCATTGCGTATACAAACAACCTATTGAAAGAGGAGAGAACATTGATTTAAAGTTAATAGTTGTTGCAAACATAATCCAACACCAGCATCTTCTTCTGCACCGAGTGATGTTAACCCTACTGAGCTGAACTGCACTAATATTACACCCTATTAATACCCTATAATGATATTTTGACAGAATTCAACAAATCCTCGTCGTGTTTCAACACTCACTTCCTCCATGAACGGTTGCTGATGGATTACCAGGCCTCAGCTGGCTGGTGGGAATCAGCTGGACCAAGGCGCCGTCAGGTTTTCGGTAATACTGGACACCCGCTGATGACCGCACGGGCTTCAGGACCATCTTTTGAACTGGGAACTGAGTGATCCGGGGCGGGAGCAAAGGAGCAGCCACATTAGGAGGATTTGGAACCTGAATCAGCAGTGGCTGAGGAGGGGTTGAGTTCTGAGGTGGGTTTGGAGGTCCAACAACCAAGTTCTGTGGTTCAGAGTCTAGACGTACATGACATAACATTCAAAGGTTTAGAAAACACACCACAATTCTTAGAAATCCACGTTTAAGAAATTTTTATATTTGAATTTTGTTAGTGAAAACTTTTAATAACCTGATCAAAGCTGAATGGGAAAGAGTTTGGAGTGAAGATGCAATAGTATTAACATTTCTGGCTGTAATTTCTGTCTGTAAATTTTTCAGTTAGAATATTATTTAATACATTAATTTTGCAACTATTATTAGTAATATAAGTAGTAGTAATAGCACTATTTATAATTTCATTATCCAATTATGCTTATTTGCAGTGCAGTGTGTGGTATACATAGTTAGCTTTAGCATTAGCTACTAGCAGTTGCTGCACTGGGTGTGTGAGAGGACAGGACGGTCGTCAACAAGCCGTCCTCTTGATAGCCTGCAGCTGGATTTATCGTGTCTGAAATGATGTGATTTGGACATAATAAAGACACGAGTTTAAAATATTAGGGTAGAAAAACAACATTTTTCTATTAGTATAAAGCAGAACCATTCTGAGCAAATGCATAAAACTCTACTGTTCATAATGTAATTTATGGGTGACTCCAGAGTTTCTAGGCTTTAGCTGCTTGAAATTTTAATAATTTAATATTTAGTTTCAGTCCTTTACAATGTTATATTGCCCTAAAAAATACACAAGTCTGTATAGATGTACATTTATTCTTTCTACAATGACATTGGAAAGACTGTCTGAATATGCACTTTCTAAAGCTACATATACTGTATGTCCTTACCTGCAGAAGGGGTGGGAAGAGGCGTGGGAAGAGTAGGCTGAGTTCCTGGTGGCTGTGACTGGACCACGGCTGGGGCAACAGTGGAGGCTGCAGGAGCAGGTGGGACACAGTGAGATGAAGAGGTGACGTGGGGGAAACTCTGAAGATTGCAAGACGACTCGGACGATGAAGAAGACTGTCGCTGCTTCGTAGACCCCACTCTTCCTGTTAGATAAGCTGCCAGGCGATTGGCTGGATGAAGCGCCCCCATCCTGCCCAACTTGATCTTTGCTAAAGGGTATTGCTTCCCATTGACCTGCAGGAGCACAGAAAACAAGAGAATACAGAGTAACACACTAGAAATCTGCTTCTATACCACCAGAAAGAAAAAAGAAAAAAACAGAAGCTTTCTCCGCAGTGTCATTTGTGCTTATATCAGTCTGAGATGGACCTCAGACTGATATAAACAGCAATGTGACAATATCCCCCCCATCAGCCAAGCTGCATGATAGAACAACCAAAAGGTTCCGACAGAGATCATTCTTCAGATCAACCTTTGACACATTGTGACTGTTTTGTTAATATAGTGCGAGTTAGCTAGAAAAGATAAAGCCATGAAGTGAAGTCCTGACAAGACCTATTAGAAAACCACGTTGCAGGGTAACCAGAACCAGGAATGTCACTGAGTATAAAGGCAGAAGATACAAAGTGATGAGCTTTTACCTGTATCACGTCTCCTGATCCTCCTGGCTTTTTCTTATTGGCTGAGAGAAAGCCAGAAGGTGATACTCCCGCTAATAAAGGCAGAGACATGCCAGTCCTCCTCTTCTTATCTGAATTTATCCCTTCTGTGCTTCTTTTCAGCTCATGTCTAGCCTTATGACGTCTGAAGCCTTCTCCATCCTTCTCCATATACTCTTCCCTTTCTTCTTTCTGGCAGTCATCTATAGACTCCACCTTCTTTTGGAAGTCCTTTACAGACTGTGCCTTCTTTTGCAAGTCCTTTACAGACTGTGCCTTCTTTTGGAAGTCCTTCGTAGACTCCACCTCTTTTTGAAACCCCTTTATGGACTCCACCTCCTTTAGAGGATTCTTCGTAGGTGTCACCTTCTGAAAGTCTTCTATGACCTCCACTTCCACCTTTAACTTCTTCTGCCTGTTTTTCATAAGCTCCTTCTTCACCATCACCTCCATCTGGCAGTCCTCCATGAGCTCTTGCTCCTCCTCCTTCATCACTTTCTTCTGCCATTCCTCTATGGGCTCCTCCTCCATCACCTCCTTCTGCCAGTCTTCTACACACTCTACGGACACAGAGTCTGTGGAAGACTGATTCATCACATTCTTTGAGCTTTTAGGAGGATTCTCATTGTTTGGAATCAAATCAGAGTGGTTCTCCTAAAAGACAAAACATGTTGGGTAAGGTCCAGGACACAATATGACAGGGAAATCAAATGATTCCCTGTTTAACTAAAACTACAATGAGGGAAAAAAAAGCATGCATCACACGTCACCAGAAATCACTACAAAATGGAAGAACAGTCACTTCTGAGCGGCAAACAGTTTGAAGTTACAAACTGGAAAATTCAGTTTCTCTTAATAAAAAAATTCAACCCTTTTCCATCTCTGCATGGACGTTGAAGTGTCCTGGAAGTGACTCAGATGGCTGGAAATATTGATGATGAAGTTAATGATTGCAACATATTTTAACATTTGGAAACTAATTTTGTATTATATCCGCATGGGAAAAACTGATTCAGTGGGATCTCCCAACACAAGCCACTGAATCAGGCTGAGGTCTGGACTTAAACTAGGTCATTGCATTGCCAGTTTGAGATCACTGACCAGTCGTTGACTCAGTTTGGACAAGGACTGATGAACAGATGGCTTTATGTTTGACTCTAAAATACCTTGGCTTACAGAGAAGTTTATGGTCTATTTAATGACTATAAGGGGCCAAGGTTTTGTAATGCCACACAAGCCTACATCATAACTCTTCCACAGCTGTGCTTGACATCTACATGATGTGTTTGGGCTAAAAAGTCCCTGTTTGTTGTTTCCACCGTACAAGGAATGGAGAATAGAGCTAAATTATTATAACAATAATTTATTGTTATTATGTTTTTAATAATAACAATAAATTATTGTTATTATTCAAAACAAGTTTTTGTCTTGCTGAAAACTGTGAGTCATTGTGACACCAATAAATTCCCATTAATGATTTTTGAAAAATGCAAAAAATTAGCGGTATTATCAAGATTGCTATTTCTAAGATCTTTTTCAAGTTGACATATAAGATTCTGTTGTTTTCAAATAGCATTCCAGATGTGGACCAACATTTAACTTGTTCTTCACCTGTCTGTGTTGAGCTGCTGATTTGAAGCCTCGTTTCCTTCCATGAGTCACTGGTTTTTTGGCTGGTGCCTTTTTTCTGTCCAGAATGGGTGTGGAGATCTGGACCTTATACTCGATGCACCTGTTTCCGCTAGTTTCATCCACTGTCTCGTCGATCGGAGTGATGAGATAGTTTTTGATCCAGAAAGGTCTGTCC
Source organism: Poeciliopsis prolifica (assembly GCF_027474105.1). Taxonomy (NCBI): domain Eukaryota; kingdom Metazoa; phylum Chordata; class Actinopteri; order Cyprinodontiformes; family Poeciliidae; genus Poeciliopsis; species Poeciliopsis prolifica. The sequence goes on along the minus strand of NW_026562422.1, from coordinate 1,669,609 downwards.
AGTTGATCCTGAGCCATCGCCTCACACAGCTTCTTCAACACGTAGCTGCGGTCGCTATCGCTCACCCACTTGCAGTCGGCCAGGATCATGAGGCGTTTCGACGGTGTAGAACAGAGGGCTTCTGAGGAATTCGGAGGGCTAGCGCTGGGTGATTCGCCTGCATCTGCTGATGAAGAACGAGAAAGGCTCTCGATTACGCTCAGGACATAAATGAGAAAATACAACTAGCACTAAAAACTGATGGAAAAACATCCACCATGATAGGTTGGTCATGAACTTACCAGAAGGAGGTCTGGCTGTGCTAACATTAGTTTGTGTAGGGGTTTGTTCTCCATGTTTGTGGACTTTCAGTCCTGCATCTTTATGCCTGGATGAAATCAGCTTTTTGGATTCTTCCTCCTGTTGGGTAAATATTGGACTACAAGTCATGTGATCCAGGAATGGGTCAAGAGCAATTCAAATATGGATCTCTCTTTTTGGTGCAAAAGGTTATATCCTTACAGAATTCTAGTGTATAAAAACAATTCCAAAACACATGCTCCTCATCTTCTTCACTACCGATGTGGTTCACAAAATTAAGTTTAGTCTCAAGCTTTAGGGCTGGTGGCCCCCACCACTGATCTGGGCATCATTACCTTCTGCGTCTTCCTGATGAAACCTCGAACTCTGGCACAGCTGCTGCGATATTTTCTTCTCACCTGGACAGACTTTAAATAAAAAAAATCACAGCTTTCACTTAAGCCAATATCTGCCCCCTTTACTGGTATTGTGCAGGTATCAATACTGTAAAGAATAATTACAGGTGGCTGAAGAAAGGTGGCCATATCCGGCACATGGACTGGCTCTGGATCAGAGGCGTCAGCGTTCTTCCTCCACAGGGTCCGGACCCGCTCCGCAGGGTGGGTCACGGTCTCGGCCTCTTTCAGGACTGCAAGTTCAACAGGTTGGACGGAATATGCTTACACCTTGTCCACAACAAGCTGCTTCTACTTAAAATATTTTTATTCTGGTTAAACAATGAAGGCAGAATTAAAAAATGTACCATAGGCCATCTTCATCATCCTTCTCCTCTTCTTCTTGAGTTTGCATTGCAGGGAGGAGGGGCTGTAGTCAGAGCTGTCCAGGTTCTTGAGCAGAACCACCTTCTGCTTAAGGCAGCTGCAGCCGAACATGCAGAGCGGCCGGCCGCAGTGGCTGATCCTGGAACAGTGAGACAAACTGGAGCAGACGCACCCCAGCCTGCAGAACTCGTTCAGACAGTTCAGAGCTTGTCTCTGCCTTAGCTTGATTGGTGCCGTCGGGTTTTCTCTCACAAAACCCTGAGTGGGGAATGGAAAAGAGTCAGCAGGGCCGACCGGACGGTACCTTACACTGCAGCTAGAAGCATACTTTTTCATGACTGCACACAATCTACAGAACAGATCAGAAAGATTTTTACAGGGATGTTTATAAACTCTCACTTAGAATGGATTGGTCCCACTAATCAATGTATTCCACGTTTTAACCCTTTCCTGCCTCAATTTATCTCAAATTAGATAAACTAAATGATTTGAGGTCAAGCTCATTAAAGGAAGTAGAGATTGTTCATTTAAAAGGGGCAGTATTGTGTGTTTTCTAGCCAAATTCTATCATTTTATAGCACTATCAAATAACTATGTCACTTTTGGTTGTTATAAATACGCTGTGTGCATAAAATAGGACTTGAAAGAAATTTGTCTTTGCATTTTAACAAAGTCACCCTCTATTAACCCTTTATCAAAATTTTTACCAGCATTACTCTGAGACGTAGCTTCTATAATGAGCTCAATAGATGCGCTGTTCCATCATGTTTGCTAACTGTTGCTGGCTAGTCTGAAGGAGCTGGGCGGGGCAGTCGCAGGACAGGGCTGCACTGTGAGGCGGAAGCTCAGAAACTGAAGCTCAGAGGAGAAGCCCATTTCTTTCACCTAAATTCTCATTTGCATTTAGATCGAATGTGTTTTCAGGATGAATTTGTGGCATCAGTTTCAAAGATTTAACCTCTCAAAATTATGAAGCAGCATACTCAATCTGCCAGTTTTCATTTGATGTTTGTGGATCAGAGTCAGTCTGAACCACCATATACACCATGGTGTTTTTACTTCAGCTTATCAGAATCTCTTACTGTCCTTTGCCTGACTGATTATTCATTTACACAACATTCTGTTTTAACCAGATGTGAGATCTGTTAAAACTGCAGTACATCATTTTAGTTAAGAAATAAAGTTTTTCACATATTTGTTATATATGTCACTATGTTGTAACAGTATAGCAATCTGTGAAGGACAAAATAACAAGCTCTCCTGCCTTCCCCCAGTCCCAACTAGAGAAATGAAACGCCGAAACAACCAATCACAAACAGGAGGAGGGTCATAGCGCTGTCAATCACACGCATGTATGAACTGATGATACCCCTTACTCTCATCTCTAAAAGAAGATCATAGATCTATCCTGGCAAACAAACAGGAACTCACAGTTTGAGTGAAGAGGGACATCAGAGCGACGCTGGCCCTCTCTGTGGTGATGCTGGTTGGGAAGCGGCCCTCCAGGACCACGCTGTCCTCCAGCTCCTTGATTCTGGCGTAGGCCCGAGTCACCGTGACTCTGCTCTCCTTTCTCTGGCCATCCACAGAGTGATCGGATGGCTGCTTCCTCGCTGAGTCTGGTTTGAGCTCAGAGTCGGACTCCAGCGGAGCCATCTCCTCAGACACATTGAGCGGCGTGGACACACTGAGGGTCTGAGAGGACGCTCTGGGTTTCAGCCTCCTCCTCTTTGTAAATGTTGGCCCGTTCAGAGGTTCTGTGGTGAGAGAACCAGGCACAGAGTTCTGCAACTCCACAGGTACTGGAAAGTCCAAAGCAGCTTTGATTCTGTTTGGTTTGGGACCTCTGGGTTTCCTCTCTGCCCTCCGGCAGGCTGCACTCTCTTTGAGTCGCGATCTCTTCGACGGCGGGATGAACCCAGATATGATGTCCGAGGCTGGCGAGCCGGCTGAGGGCTTCTTCAAGATGTGGTCCAGAGTCCGGACGTAGCTGGTGCTGCTCACAGGGAGCCGGTAGGACGGCGCCTCCACTGGCGGCTGGGAGAAACTGGAAGCGCGCTCATCGATCAGCTTCCCCTCTGACTCCAGATACTCGTCCAGCATGTCGCTGCAGAACGCAGACAGGTTCTTCTTTGGCAGGTCGGCACTGGGACCAGCTGCAGGACACAGAGTGAGACATTTAAAGAGGATTTACAGCAAAAGTTTTCATTTTCTAGTTCAAGTGATATCCGATTCAACATGTGGGAAGGCAAACTGGTGATTGGTACTGTTGAGTGTCTTTTCTTTTTCCCTCCCTTGTTTGTGTTTCTTGTCTGAGCACATATTTATGTGTATATAAATGAGTCGGCATGATCATTTACTCAAAATCAATGAAGAGATATGTATGTATTTCATATAGCGACAGAGATGTGATCAATACTAATAGTTAATATATCTAATAGAATATTCAATAATTTCACTGAACTCTGATCTAGAAGAAGGCAGAGGAGAGGCTGCAGCCACTCAGCCTCTCAGGGTCAGCTAGGCAAGGTGGGTGACATCAACTTAACTCACTCACTCTTTGGTTACCTAGCAACAACCTGTTAAGTAATTTGAGCAGCAGTTTCGGGTGTGTAAAACCTTAGCTGTACATCCCAAAACGCTCACATGTAAGACGACGGGTCCATGAGGAGACCAGTGTCCTCGAGACAGCTAAGACATTGAAACAATTTGGAATGACGCTGTAACAAAAAGACATGTTGTGTCTCTATTTGACAACTTATGCATTACTCTGTGTGTCTGACACACACAAGATCCTCAGGAAATGCATCTGTTTGTAGTTATAAACATGGAAAGGTTCCAAAGTTATGGACACTTCTGCATTGTGCTGTGTTAACTAAGGCTGAGGACATGATGTGAAGCACCTTCAGATCTTGGAGCAGAGGTTGATTCGGCCTCTGACGGGATAAACTTCTCTTTCCAGCCTTTAATCTGGGTCAAATCTGTAGTTTTTCCAGTTCTGGACTGAAATGAAGCAAAAACCCCTAAAGACAAAAGAATAATTGTAAAAAAAAATAAAATAAAAAAAAAAGATTAGATTTTGGATCAGTGGCACATGTTAAGATTTCTAGACATTTTATGTTTAGTTGTGTTTATCTCAAAACATAGAAACTCTTTCAGAATAAAAGCACCAAGTCTGTGAGGATACCTACCCTGACACGTTGGGGTCGTTTGGGTCAGTGGCTCCATAACGACTCCAGAAAGGGGGATGGGAAGAGAGACTCCCAGGTACTGGAGGTCAATGGACAGCGCCGGATCCAGGAGTGTCATCTTAAGACCAACTGAGGCCACAAACATCACCAGACACCAGGAGGAAAGCATTATCTTAGAGCCAATGATAGCTTTAAGTCAACTCACTGGAATCCATTAGGGGTGCATCGATTGTAGTTTTCTGGCCAATCAATAATTTTTAATGATTTGTTGTTTTGTTTTTTTGACCTGCCAATTCCGATTTTGGCCAATACTGTTTTTTTGTTGTTTGTTTCATTTTTTTTGTCTGAAAAGTTGTCAAATACAGTGACAAAGTTAACGAGTTAGCAACACAGTGATGACTGTTGTTAACCATAGATGTGACCTAAAGGGCCATGTCAGTCTTATGGCAGAGCAAAAGAGGACACTGGCTGAGCTAGTGTCCTCTAGCTCAGCCAGTGTCCACTGGCTGAGCTAGTGTCCACTGGCTGACACTAGCCAGTGGACTTAAGATCTTTCCTGGATCTTAAGATCCATGTTTCCTGTGCAAAGATGGATCTTATTTTCCATCTTTGCGCAGGAAAATAAGATCAGTTTCATATGTATCGCCTGAAACCTTGATCACCTAAAATTAAGGAAATCAGATTTATGGACCAGCATATTTATTGGTGCAGTAATGCATACCTTCCTGCAGCACAGGGTGAATGACCTGCCTGTGCTTCATACGCTTCAAGTCTCGAAGAAGAGTCTCCTCATGAACCGTGATTGTCTCCTCCAGACTCTCTGTTGAAATTGTGAAGGTTCATGTGAGACCTGAATTCATCATCATCTCCCCCTGCACACCCTCAGCCCCCAAAGCTGACAAACATCTGATAAGCAGATTCTACAACCAACACAACCTCAACTTCACCAGATGAAAACATTGTTAATCAAACTCGGATGGCTTGATAAAGAATGATGCTTGTTGCGATACCCTTGCTGCTGCTGTCGTCCGCCTCTTCATCGGGTTTGGGGCCGGGGGTCAGCTGAGGGTCAGGGAGCAGCTCTTCAGATGACTCAGCAGTGTGAAGTTTTAGGGCCTCCTGAAACGATAGGAATAGTTTTATTCTTATTCTCAAAATACATCGATGGGAAAACGTTTAAAATGCAGCAAAATTATGAATCCACAAGTTAATAATGACAACGGTGACTATTAAGTCTATAATATACAGTAACAGCAAACATGCACACAAATGATTGGTTGATAAGACTCAGAGTCAATACTACTGAGGTAAACAGAGTTGTAAATAAATGTTTCTGTAGTGACAGATGTTTGGAAACATGACTGCTTGAGGCATTGCTTTTAATCACATGCAGATTTGTTCATTATTAAGACTTCTATTATACTTAACATTTTTATAATAAATTCTGATGTCTTCACTGTAATCCTACAAAACATTCTGGAAGTTATGGAACCATCCATCTGCAGAGTCCAGAGGTGCTACACTCCAGAGTACGCCTGGATTCATAGTGAGATTTGATTGATTGATTGAGTTAGGACAGGGAGATGGATTGATAAAATCAATTCATGGATGGATGTTTCTCCACCTCTAGAAAATAAATCAATCACTTTGTGCAGTAAGTTTATATCACCAGTAAGTCACAGTAAAAACAAAGAATGTTTAGAGAAAGTTTAGGATTTGGTTCATGCTTCCTGACAGTATCCCATGTATTTCACTGGAACAGGAAAAAGAGGGAATTCTCTTCAGTGGATAGTAAAGACGTCCCAGATCAAAACATAAGGCGTCCATCGCACGACTAAAGCTAAAGCCAAAGGATCCATGCGCCACAAACATAAGAATCTGGAACTATCCATATTTAAACATTTTTCCACCAAACATTTAACTTCACTTTACCTTTGATGTGAAAGAGACAAAAAGCTGTTCCTCAACCTCTTCAACTTTGGGCTGTTTACTCCTGTACTCATTCCCAGCCTGAGCCACCTCCAACCTGGCCAGCTTCGTTGACTTCTTTTTCTTGCAGGGCTTGCTGCTTGAGACAGGCAGGGCCGGCACCGAGGGCCGCGCCGGTTCCGAAACTGGCAAAGGTTGGCTGGCGACGGCCGCCGTGTCCGTGTTGGAAAACTCCACCCCAATGTCGTCGTCAGTGGAGAAAAAGTGCACAAGCTCTGAAAGGGAAGTTGTGGGCGACAAGGCGTCTTCGTCCAGTGAAGAGAAGGTTGGAGACAGCGGGAGCTGGAGAGCGAGGGGGGACAGCTCTGCAGGGAAAGGCAGAGACTGTTCACTGTCTTGAAATGATGGAATGGAGTCTTTTGGAGTGGTCTGCGTCGAAGATATAACACTCTGTGGCTCAGGAAGGCAGGACAACAATGGCAAAGTGACCGACATTACAGGAGTCGACTGCTGCTGGGGCTGTAATGTTGTGAAAGACGAGTTTGCATATGTCCCAGACAGAGGTAACACTGTGTGCCATTTAAAGACTGATGAGTTTCTGCAGTGTTGGGGGTCCGGAGTACTCACTGCAGCAGATGTTGCAGAGTCAAGTTCTAAAGCTAAGGAGGCTGGAAGAGGAGGTAAAGGTTCTGGGGAGCTCGCTGGTGACAAAGGGTCAAAGTCGAACGAGGAACACTGAGGGTCCGGAAGCAGAGAGTCGATCTTCAAGGAGCGGGAGCCTGAAGGTAATGAGGAGGACTCTGCTGCTGCTTTGGGGGAGTCCGGGAGAGACAACGCCGTACTGAGATGCAAGGACAAATCGGGTGATCCAGAGGTAGACGATGTGGAGAGGGTGAGTGCAGACATCTCTAGCGAGTCGAATGTATTCTCAGAGTTGGATATCAACGCTTTATGGTCAGGGGCTGTCGACTTTGAGCTTAAACATTCAGAAATTGTGATGAAGGGATCTTTAGCTTTTGGATCTGGAACTGCTGCATCTGAAGCAGTGAAAAGGTCTGGACCGGATGGGCTGGAGGGATTCGTTCCAGCTGCTTGTTCTGTAACATTTAAAAGCTTTTCATCTGGCAGAAGATCGTTTCCTCCAGAGTCCTCCATGATGGGCTTGATGCTGGTGTCCTGTTGAGGCGCTGTGGCAGGACTCAGAGAACCACAGGACTCAGGCAGAGGTGCTTGAGGAGCAGACTCCGGTGTGTTCTTTCCCTTCTTGGATTTTGTTGAATGTTGCTTTAAAAAAAGTGCAAGTGCTGGTAGGGGAAGTCGAGCTGGTCGTTTCTGTTGCTTCACACCATCCGACTCAGCACCTACGTTACATTGTTGGTGTGACTTGTTCAAGGAAATCTCCTCTTCTTTAGGAGCAGCAGAGGAGCAGACTGTTCTGGCATCGGCAATGGAGTTAGACAGATGTTCGCTGTCTTTGATGTTTCTGGTTGTTTCAACAGTTGAACTTTTCCTGGTGAATGTAGTGACAGATCCATTGTTCTTGTGAACAATATTCTGTTTAGTCAGTCTGTCTGTCAAAGCTGTGGATGTAGTGTTGACTTGTGCTGCTCTGGAGGAGTTGCTGTGGTTGGTGCCACGTTGCTCTTTGTGACATCTCTGCAGTGAGACATGAGCCTCGCAAATTAGCTCAGAAATTAACTTCGGAACTGGACGTGAACTGCTGCTGAAGGAAACCAGAGAGAAATGGCACATTAGTGACACTGGCATACTTTGTTGTTAATATTTACCGATACTACTTGGGTCAATTTGCTCAAACTGGCACCGGATAAGTACACTTCTATTTTCTTACACAACTGACGACAAAAAGTGAGGTAAAGAAACATTTAAAAGCATACAGTAGAAAAAAGCACAACTTTAATTGTTTGCTTGGAGACAGTTGAGAATCTAGAATCCCTAGCATTCTAGTTGTTTTGTTTCTGTAATGGCACAGTTCAAAAATATCCAGAATTCATATCTTTATCTTCAACAGTAATAAACCAATCAGTAACTGGACCTAAATCTGCTCATTTCTGGTGGAAGGACGCCGAGCAAAAAGAGGAAGACAGTCTCACAACCCCTAGTACTGTAGCACTCTGTGCTATAAAAATTTTGCATCCGTTTGATATTTGACATCAAGTTTTTTTTCCAGCTCAATTGAAAAGAATTCAATAAAAAGATGAATAGCTGGCTTTGATGGCAATCAACACGTGGAAAAACTGGACCCTCCACCGTTGGCATTAAAAACCTGCAGCTTTTATGATCAACGCTGGTGACAGTCAACTGTTTAAAAAGCAAGTGTGCTGGAGAAAAAACAAAATCAATCAAAAATTGGAACAGACAGGCCACACTTCAAAGAAATACAGAAATTAGTACTGACAGTTATAAAGTAGAGATAAATAATTAACTGTTTACTATCTGTGTGATTAAGTGTGATTAAACTGAACCATAGTGGGTATGAAATGGCTAAAATTTATTACAAAACTTATACACAAAAGAAAATGAATTTGTTTTTCTAAGTTCTTTGAATTTACATTTACTGTAAATTGGTGAATGTAAATTTACCAATTTACATTGAATTAAATACATTGAATTAAATCTATTTCAATATTTCCAGTATGGTGACAATATTGCTAATAAATGTTATTAATGTGCCATAAAAGCAGTCCCAAAAGCTTCCAAATGGAGAGGAGAATCTTTTATATCCCAGCCACCTCCCAGTTTTAGACCAAGCGGCAGACACCCTGTTTACTTTGAAGACAATGCTTAATACTTTCTGTTCTGATAAAACTTAATGTCAGACTTTTTTAGGTTATCCTGACATATCTCTGTAACTATACTGCTATTGGCTAAGGTTCAGAAAGCAGGACTTTTAAATTATCTTCCAATTTTCAAAGTGCGAGGTGTAGGAGGTTTGGTCCTATGGTGTGTGGTGTCCGTATGTGAAATTTCATTCACGGACCTCTCCAGGCCATGTTTGTTCAGAGCAGGGGTGCTCAAGTCCAGTTCTCGAGAGCTACCATCCCGCAACTATCAGATGCATCCCTGCTCCAACACACCTGAATCAAATGAATGACTCGTTACCAGGCCTGTTCATAGCTGAGCCTGGTCTACTGGAGAAAGGCTGCAACTAAAAGTTGCAGGACGGTAGCTCTCGAGGACTGGACTTAAGCACCCCTGGTTCAGAGTAAACAAACATGATCAACAGGAAAGAAGCAATGGCAAAGTTTGATTATTTTTAACAGAAAGAAAAAAACAAAAAACACAAGACTGCACCAACCACCAACAGAATGGAGTTACAAAAATAAATGAACATTACAATAATATTCTTCTTTACTCCGTTATTTATGACTAAATAAAGCTATTGAATATCTATTAACAACGACCTGGTAAACAATAGTACCAAAAAAGGTGAAATGAACATAAGGAAAATAAATGTATTATGCATCAGTTCAAAATACACATTTTAATTTTTCAAACCTACTCATGATACCCTTAACACATCCGACACACATTAATTAACATGAGAAGTAAAAGCTCTTGTGCTAGAATGGCTGATAAATGAACGTACAGGTACCTGCAGTGTTAGTACAAGCTGATGCATTAAGACAAACTGAAAAAAATGTAAAAAAACAAAAACAACAACAAAAAAAAACACTTATTTTAACTCATTATAATTAATGCTGCGTGGATATTAAAATATATGTTTTATAAGCAGGAATGTTTTATTTAAGGATCTTTCATTTAAATTTTAAAACTAGGGTTTACTTTTAAATAGGAGGAATGTAGTGTTATATTTAAAAAATGCAGGTAGGTGATTTAAAGCAATGTTGGGTTGTTTTCACAAAGGTTTAGAGAAAGCGTTTTTGCTGAAAACCAAGGCAACAACGGGACAAATATCAGTGCTTTATTCATAAAATCAACTTCTGCAACAAAGAGGTAATCCAAAATTATCCACAGTTCCATTCTACAGGACGAAGGGTCTTTGGTATGCAATCAGAGGGAGTTTACAAAACACTGAGAACCACCTGATATCAAAGAGTAAACATTTTAGAAAGCCACACTGATCTGCGAGAATCTTTTTTGAGATCAAATTTGCCATTCATGCTACACAAAATACCAGACTCATCTTCTGGGGCTTTGAGTGACTGTGGAAACAGAGACTTCTTGAAGAACGCTGCCTTAATGACATCTTGACTTGGACCTAAAGACTTCTTGCTGTGGCAAAAAAGTATTAAAATATTTTTCACATTGAACTATCAAGACTTACCTGGGACTTTCCACTGGAGTGGTGGCGGCTGGCTGGCTGCTGCTCGTTTCCTGAGGCTCTTTAGGCGGCGATAGTTTCACGTCCAATGCTTTTGAATTTCTGGGTTTGTGGTTTGCTAGCAAAATCTTTAAGCTCTTCTTCACGGGATGCTGCTCAGTGTTCGTCTTACCTTCGTAACTGTTCCAATCTTTGCCCTCGTTTCCTTTGAGTCTTAAGCCACATGTATTGACCCGGTCCTCCTTCAGTTTTTTAACGAACGGGTTGTAGTTCACCTTCAGCTGGGTAAACTGGGGGTTTTGGTATGCAGTCACTGTTATAAACTCAGTCTGGGGGAAAGTGAAAGTGAGAACATTGGGACCGTTCAGTCTAAAGTCTTCGATGGCTTTGTCTGCCTGGACCACATGAAGTTGCGGTAAATAGCGGTGCATCAGATGCAGGATAATGTTCCCCTCCTGGTCTGAGGTGTTGTTTGTGAGTTTCAGTCTGTAAAAGGACACTGGACTCTGCATCCAGTGCTGACCTGTTGCTGGGGAGTCTGGATGAATGAAAGGCTTACTCCTCACGTGACGCTCTGCTTTTCGGCAAACTTGCCAGCTCTCACCTGTCCACCTATACTGACTATTGTCTAAAGGCTCAACGCCCATGACCAGAGAGTACTTCCTTGATGACTGCAAGCCAGTGATGCGGAAGCGGCAGTAAGGGAACATTCTGCTGCCTTGCTTGGTCAGAATCATTTCTGTTCTACATTTATAGAACTCATTCCACATGCCGTTGTTGTCTAGTGTCACTTTGACATCTTTACAGATGCAGTCAGGTGACAGGACATCAGAAGGAGAGTGTATACAGGTGGGATGCCTGAGTTCACCCATCTTCATGATGGCCTCCTTGGCTGGGTGCATCTTGTGTTTCCCACTAATATTTGTTTCACTAGTTGACACACAGATGCCCTGGACAGTCCCACTGTTTTGCACCTTTCCTGGTCTTACAGCCACAAGGGATGCAGGTGAATGATCAGCCGTTGGAGCTGCTGCAGGGGCAGTCGCCCCTTCCTTCAGGATCACCATACCTTGACGAGTCTTCGAAGAGGCCATGAACCGACCCCTGAAGGATCCCACTTCTCTGCATAATATTTTAAGATGGCATCCTGAAAAACAAGATCCACACTGTGTAAATACAGCTGGACATTTCATGTGAGACTTTGCATACAGCAAATCTTAAATGTACAGCTTAGAGCAACTGTGTAAACATTGAACTGTGCCTTAAGTCGTTTTCTAATCATAGTTGGACCGTAAATTTTCCTGATCCTAAAAATCTCTGAGACGAACACTCAACACCGCACAGTTGAGATGAAGCAATCAGAACTTTGTAGCTCATTTCCATCCTAACATCATTAGCGGATGCAGATCTCTCTTGAATAACTGTAACATCAGATGAAGACAGAACAAACTTCAAATAATGTTTTCATTAGCTGTAGTTCATTTATTATATTGGGAACACAGAACCTTTAAGCAACAATGGGAGCTGCCATTGTAAATCTGAATATCACCACCATTTTAAATGGTCAATTAAATTCTAAATATACTTTAGAATAATATATTTGAATATAATATACTATATTATATGTCACTGGCATGTAACAATAAGTTACATATTTGATGAAAGACGATGAAAGCCATTATCTGTGGAAGGTCTTGCTCTCTCTCACTCTCTGGCAGCCTAAATCAACTACAGTACATGTCACAGAGAATGCAGTTTCCTCTTAAACAGAGCTGGACAATAAATCAATTGATCAAACTTTGTGTTCATGATGATTTGATTTTTGCAGACAGAGTCCATTACATTCCCTGGGCTTCCATTGTTCAGAGTGATATCAGCTCTGCCTGGGCCTAACATCTTGCTTTACGAATTAGTTTTATTTGGACTTTGAATTCAGGTCAAATCCCAGAAGAGACTAAATCCAGTTTTTGAAAATATTTTCTGTCAGTTGTAATTTCTTTTTAAGAAAATCTATTTTTTTAAATAATTTTTTCAAAATTAAAATCAGAAATTAGATTAGAAAAAAACAACATAGAAATGTGATTTTTAAGCTATATTGTTCAGTCCTACAGGTTTCTTATTTTCCATCCTGGAATGTGGCTCACCAGGATGCGTTTCTGGGCAGTGGAAAACGGGTTTCTCTCTTAAACCTGACACTCACTTGGGGACACCAAGCTAGTTTTACACAGCTTATCAAATTTTTCTAGGCACAACAGTAGTGTGAGTGTGTAAACTGCCCCTGCAGTTTATAAAGTCAGACATTGTGTTATGTACAATTATAATCTACACAGTTAAAACCATGACAACAAAAGACACACCCCACAGTCAGCTAAGTGAACATTATCCACAAGTTTTGATGCACACAGATTCCAAACTTCTGTCTCCATGCAGAAAAACACAGGTTTGGTTGTTAATTTAATATTTTACATGGAATTGTAGAACTGAAATAAAGTTTAAGCAAATGATATTGCATGTGTTGTAGTTTTAGTGTAGTAGAAGACATTCCAGCTGCACTTCATTTCCTGGTTCTACAGTCATTTTCAATAATCATTTTCACTCTCATTTGTTTATTTTGAAAATTAAACAGACAAAAAACTAATTTTTACAACCACATTTCTTTATTTAAAATGATTTTTATTGATTTGATGTAATACTTTATTCTTAAATGTCATGTTTTTGTTCGCTGGAAGCAGAAAATCGTCATAACAAAAAAAAGCTGACTAATTTTATTTAATATATTTGACTTGGTACATTTAGCTACTGAAAAAAATTTAACTTTTCAATAATGAAAAGTTATTGAAAAGTAACTTTCTGTATATGCAAAGTTCAGCTTTGTCTCCACTGCTGGAACAGTGGCTGAATTCAGCTTTCAGCCAACACTCTGTCATGTTGTGTGGAAAAAAAACCAAGTGAAAAATCTCTGGTTCTACATCCATCATACAAGACTTCATTTTATTCCCTCAACTGATATGAATCTTAGTGACCAAGATGTTAATATTCAGGGAGCGTGGAGATAGAAAAGAAGATTGAAGAAAATGTGGGATAGCCAGAAATAAATGTCATGACAAATTAACAAGAGCGTCACAATATCAGTAGAAATACAGAACACATCTCCTCATCATAGTTCTAGATGTCAGTAAATTGTCCGGAAAAAAAGAAATTATTCCAACTGGGTTTACTTAAGCAAAATTGTAAACAAACCACTAAATATGATGATTTGAGACAGGGTGGAGATATTTATGATCTTTTCTTATCATTATGTTCTTTAAATAGTAACAACTATAACAAGCTGCTATAAGTTGGTGAATAAGTCAACCTATGTGCTTACATTGCCATCAAACTTCCCTAAAATTTGCCAAATGGAGTTCCAACTGAAGGAGTAATACCCAACAGCCAAATCTGACTGAAAGCAACTTTAGCCAGTTCCTAGCTAGCTGATCAGCAGTACACAGCAACAGGTGGGGGTGGGGGAAAACTGCATTACACTATGATCTAAACCAGGGGTGCTCAAGTCCAGTCCTCGAGAGCTACCGTCCTGCAACTTTTAGATGCAGCCTTACTCCAGCAGACCGGGATCAGCTCTGAACAGGTCTGGTAATGAGCCATTCATTTGATTCAGGTGTGTTGGAGCAGGGATGGATCTCATCATTGCAGGATGGTAGCTCTCGAGGACTGGACTTGAGCACCCCTGATCTAAACATATTCAGAAAACTGACCAATCCGTGTCCTATTAATAGAACCTTACACTGGACAACATACCTGGCTTTTCACAACATTGGAATATCTCAACACCAAGAATTATTCAAGATCACAGAAAATCATTTTAAGTCATTGGCTGTAAAAGTAGAAGGAAACCTTTCTCAATGGTCTTCTGTTGAAAGCAGCAACTTTTGGGCACAAAGTTAAGTCAAATACTGGTTGGGGCTGCATTTTACTGCAGTGATCACTGTTGCAGTGTAATACAGAGGTCCTCAGTTCAAACCCAAATCAGAATCTTTATGTACTGAGTTTGCGTTTTCTCCATAAATATTAGTGGGTTCTCTTCAGGGATTACAGCTTCCACCCAGGGTCCAAAAAGCTGCATAGCAGGTTAACCTTCTTCTTGCTTAATTTTCCTTACATTAAGATTTAGACACTAAGTGTAAGCTTAGGTGGAGTGGTGATATGTACCTGCCATTTGCCCATTGACTGCTGGAGGTATGCACCAAACTCCAAGGAACAATCGGGGGTAGATGATGAACAAAACTAGATTGTATGAAACACAACAGGAAGCTTAAATATTGGTTTGATTCAGGTACTCTGTCAAATTCTGGAGAAGGTCAAACGAAATAGCAGTTAGCCATAATTAGCTTCTCAGTCTTCTACTTTAGACTTTGATTTAAGATTATGAACATGATTTCTTTTGAGAAGGTTTGTTATTAAAGAGACAAAACATGTCAATGTTTAAGAAAAACCAAGAAGGTAACCTTCAACAGATTTTATGGTTCTTCCACATTGGAATCAATGCTAACAGCAACTAGCTGCTCTTTTGTTTGACTAAGGACAATGGTTTAAAGATTAGTCCTTCACAGTCAAATGGATAACCTAGGAGACCTGATCAAATGCATGCTGAGTCTTAAACCCACTCTGCTAAGACACACATATACTGTTATTAACTATTCTGTTGATTTTGTTTCAGATGTAAAAACTGCCATTAGCCAGCGACTGCAAGATGGTGCAAGAAGATAAAAAGAGTCAAATTAAATGCTGTGTATGTTAGTAAGACTGTCTTTGTTCTGTGCTCTCAGTTGGTCCGATAGTAAATATATCACAGTGCTGTGAAGCCAGAAATACATAGCTAGCTGCAGGCCATAGTCACAGCCCAGTAATGGCTGCCCACCAAACATCAAACATATCCCAGCACGTGCTCTTCTATTTGCACGCACATTACCTTCTGCCTATAGGAACACACGGAGTGTCCTGATGCCACATCAAATCCGTCCTTGTCGTCGATAACTCCATCGGTCTGGCGTACACATGAGAACCATTCACTGTTCAAAAAAAAAAAACATAACACCCCTTTTTTTTTTGTTACGTCACCAACATTACCGTCCTCTTCTTCCGGAACTGCGCAGACTCAGACGCCATCTTACAAAAGCCACCTGGGTGAAACGTGTTCGTGCTACGCAAACAACGGAGAAGTCCAGGATTTGACGCTGGAGACCCACAGGAAGAGACCCCAGGAAGAGACCGACAGGAAGAGACCCCAGGAAGAGACCGACAGGAAGAGACCCCAGGGCGGCTCTGCTCTCCTCCTGACGCCTTCCTCTCGAGGCTCGAGCTCTCTCACATCCACTCGAGCAGGCATCTGGATCCATGTTTCCTTCTGTGAATAGAAGTAAAGCTTAAAGAAATTGCGCCGGAAGCATCACTCATCTGGATTGTAACGGGTTATCTGTTATTATAGTGCTTTCTTCATTGTTTCCGTGGTTTGACATTTGACAGTTCTTTTAACATTTGGTTGTGTGAACACATTTAATTCAAAAGTCTCCGTCTTTGAGTTGTGGACATCTCGGTCTGTTAGTGTTCTGTATTTAATGTATTTTCTGAGTCTTGTGTTCAGCCTCCGCCATGTTGTTTGCGCCGGGTTTAAACACCGTCATCCCGTCATGGCGGTCGCAGATGGAGTCGGGGTATTGGTGACACACACGAGGCGGGGGGCCGGAGGGTAGGGAGGCAGTTATTTGCCTCGACTCTGTTATCTCCCTTCCAGACCCGAACCGGACAAATGGACCGTGAAGGCTGGAACCCAGAAGACCGCATATAGCTGCTTGCAAATCACACTGCATGTTAAAGAATCACATATTTTGATAAGTCGAAGCTCGCAGTATGGGCCGTTTGATTGTAGTTGGGACAGGGAGCCACTGGGGGCGCTGTTATACAGGATAGCAATGCTCACAAATGACGCTGGTAAGTTCTATTCCGATGTATTTTGTGTGGTACGAACTTGAGCTGCGCGCGAGATGTGCCACGTTAAACGCCGGGAGAGCTCTTTGACATGAAGCTGTATTTGGTTCATGTCTTTACATTGGGTAACTGGTGATGTAATTCACAGATATTGCTAAAATAAACGATATGACTTACCATCTCCCCCCCACAAAAGTTAACAATTAATTAATTGACAAGATGGAGGTCCTTTCTCCTATTTTTGTTGTTTCCTCTTTCTTGATCTATAAAGTCAGGAAAGGGATGAAGCTGCCTGCCACAAAAATGTTTCACACCATCCAAAAACTTGGCTCATTTTAACCATCTTCAACAAGTGATGACTACCATGTTTACCATGGTTTTTGATCTGAACAAGCATCATATTCTATCAATACGCAAGTCAAATGTACATGTTTGGGGATGCACCGATTTGAAAATTTGGGCCGATATCTGACAATATTGCTGCTACGACCAATAACCAAACAAACACGATGAGAAAACAACCACATCTGTTTCCAACGCAACCGAATATCGACAAAACTTTGTCAATATTCCATTAAACCTGAAAAAATGAAAAATTTGTCAATGCTCATTGAATAAGAAACACAAAATCACACGTGACAAAGTTTGTTGGTGCGCCAAGTAATCATAAAATGTGCCGCGCCACAGTCATTCAACTACTTCCTGTTCCTCTTTGTGGTTTGCACGAGTGGCAACATCCATCTGATGAGCCCGGGACTCGTGATGCAAAAAAAGGCATTTGAATTGTTTCATTGCAGTTTTTATTTTTATTCGGCCACTCATCGCAGTGCCAAAATGTATCGAAAAAACTAGTTTTGTCAAATTCATTATTGTAAATGGTCAAAGTAAACAGTTACTGCTGTTATAGCTTCTTTCTTCAGTGAAACAATTCAACCCTGCACTGTGTCACTGTTAATGTCACACAACCAAGATGGAAACCAGTAATGACAGCACAGTTTTAATTATTGGGCTGATGTATACGTTAAAAAAAAACCCCACAAACATCAGCTGACACTAACATTATATCATACATCCTGTGAAATAATTAAAATTCTCAAAATTTGAGTAAAACATCAATTTGATTTGAACATTTTTATAGCCTCTCATAATTTGCTGAAATATTTAAATACCAGCAAAAATGACTGTTTTAAGTATGAGACTGTTTGTTTAAGGGAAAAATGTAAATGTTGAGGTATGAAGGTACTAATTGATCAGATCCACTTTATCAATCTGGATTTTTTTTAACCTTGCTTATTTCCCTTTATCTTGAATTTTTATTTTTTGAAAGATACTAAAGGTGTCCAGAAACACAAATCTGCTCCTATTCTTTAATTAGATGTTAAACCATAACTCTGGCTGGTTTCTGGATCAATATTTGATCCAGAAAATACAAACAGCTGAACATTTGTCTTTTTTTTTTTTTTAGTTTGATTGAACTGATCCTGTTTTCTTTCATTCTGTTTTAACAAGGAATTGATTTCCAAGATCTCATTTTTATTCCAGTCCAGTTTAATGGATTAGGTCCTGAGCTCAACTGCTATCCTTAACACAGTTATGGGAACAACTATGTGTTAAAAAAAAAACATACCTGCACATGGAATTAGCAGTCGGTTTCTGTTTTTCAACATTTCTTGTCATACATTTAGAGCTGCAGTTTTCCTCTGGACAACAGTGTCTAAGTGCAGCATGGAAAGGCTCCAGGCAGGATTTAAACCTGGGATCTTGTGCTTGTGAGACCATGGTGCAAAGGAGTGATTCACAGGTCCTTTGAGTCATCCTCTTTCTCCGTTTTCACATCAAAATTTATTTAATGGGAGCATTAATGGTCAGGATTCTTCATTTTAAATGTAACGAAACACCAAGCTCGTCCAACACCAGACGCAATCATATCACCTGACCGACACGTCTTCCAGAATGTTCCTCTTTTGTCTCATCAGTCCAAACAACATTTTATCTAAAGTCTTGAAGATGGAAGATTTTTATTCTTTTGGTAAACAAAGAGACGTGTCTTTGTCTGTTTACCAGCTGTGATTCCAGCTTTGGAGGCCATTTTGCCCAGCGTCTCTTGTTGATCATTAACTCAGATCTTAGGTGAAACCTGCAGATCTTTATTGGTTCTTCTTGGATATTGATTTAGTTCCCTTTCAAATTTCATCTATGCCAAAATGATTTGTCTATATGTAATGTCTGTAAACAAAGAGCATGTAAAACTAAAGTCAAATTTCTTATTCCTTGTTTCTACACAACCTTGGCCAATAAAGTTGATTCTGATGTGCAAACCAATCAGATTGAAGCCATCCTTTGAACTGGCTAGCTGTGTGTTTTGCACCAACTACATAAATTAGTTGTATTTGTAGTATTTTTGGAGGCCTGCTAATTCTGGGAAGAAGTTCCAAAGCCTTAGAAACTGTTTTCTTACCTTTTGAAAAGTGACGGCAGTAGAACTGTTCACCATTTGCCTCGGATGTCTTTGGTTTGAGTCAGTCAAGTGTTGGTTTTGCAAATCTTTGATCCGACCTCATGTTGTCAGCCAATCACTGTTCAGTGATTTCTTGATTCTACTAGTCAAAATCACGGCCTGAGTGTGGCCCGTGCAAATTTAAAAATATGATTAACTACTGTGAATTTATGATTTAATAAAGCAGATCAACATTTCCCAAAAGGCCAGCTTGGTTTGGATGCCTCCCTCAATAAATTAAGTCATTTTGTACATATTTAGAGTTTACAGGTCTGATAATGGCCCTGCAATGGACTGGCGACCTGTCCAGGATGTACCCCACCATTCACCCCAAATGTCTCACTGGAGACGGGCAGCAGCACCCCTGTTGTCCCCACCAGGGACAAGAAAATGGACGGTCTCATAATGGTCTGAAACATGGAAAAAAAAAAAAGGTCAAATAGAAATCTATAAGGAGGCAAATTGTTCTTACAGCACTAAACATTTTAAAGTGAAAATGGGTGAAACTGACAGTTTCATCTTTTAAGTAACAAACGTCACCAGTAATGTTCATAATTATAAGGGTGTTCTATTAAAATGACACACATTGAGGTACAGCTTCCAATGTCCCTGCAAAGTCCTGCCAATAAAGGCCACTGCTTCACATTTTAGACATAAGCTGTTTCAGAATAGATCCTTAGCTTTTGTGTTTGAAAAACTATTTTCCAGTTTTGCTCACATCACTTTTAATCAAGCTTTAGTGGAAAAACAATTGAAGGTTTTTCTGGCTCTAGTGGCCTTTATTAGCAGCACTCAGGAACTGAATGCATCAAGGACTTCAACCCCATCACCATCCCAGTATGACAACAAATTTTAAATTGATATTAATGATGTACACCCTCTTTGATTTCCAAGTTTATCTTTGTGTTTTCCCCCCAATGATCATAACAGCTATTAAAATACATCCTAAAAAAAAATCTCCCACAGGGAATAAAAATATTGCAGCATAAATAACTGGTCAACAGCCAAAAAGTCTTTTTTTGTTTGTTTTTTTGTTTTAGGGTCATGTTGATGAATCTCATTGGTTTTGCTCAATCAGGTCGACTTTCTGAACTATGGAGCAACATGAGCATCAAAATGCAGGACTTGTTCTGACATCTGGATCAATGAGTGATGAGCAGGAGGAGAGATTCCATCAGGACACAAAAGAGTCTGAGAATTTATCACCATGAAGACATTCAATTATTAGTGTGTATTATTCAATTTATAGAAATCCAAGTTTATAGCATTTAATCAATATATTCTGTTAGAATTTTAAAATGTTCCTAAAACCTCTTTTTGAATGAGAAATATGAACTGATAATGTCATTATAATGTGATTTAGTAATTTTAGTCAGAAGATCAGATTTCTCTAAGTGAATTTAGAATAAAAACCTGACAGAAAAATGGATGTTATTCTGGATTCAGTGGTGCAAAATAATCCCAATTCAGTTGAGAAAACAGACAACTTCAAATATGTATATTTTTGTGACCCAGTGTAATTATGTCAAAGTACCAAACAATTAGCAGAAGTAGCGATTAGCTACATCAGATCAAGATGAACACCCTGTGGTGAGGAGCAGATGGTTCCTCTTGCTGACTGAAAAACTCAGTCGTCTCTATAATAACTTGAAACTGACAAAAGTACTAATGAATGAAAGTTTACTGAAAATAAATAACAATGAAAATCATTTTTGTGTAGCTCAAAGTACTGGATGGTACCTGATGTTTTGATTTTTGAGGCATTCAAACCGTTCCTGTAGCTGTGAAGGCCAGTTCAGAATAGTTCAATGTTTTGCTCTTGGTGATTCTTGGGTCATTTGAGTCTTTATCCTGTTGAAACAGCCTATGACCTGTGACTGAGATCAGGCTTTCTGACAAGGCAGCACATTTCTGTCCAGAACACCCAGAGTCATGAGGTTTCGTCACACCCTGCATCAGGACGCCCTGCACCAGATGTTGCACAGCAGCTCCAGAATAGAACTGAGCCTCCTGGAGTTCATTTCTTGATCAGCTTCAGTGTTGCGTCAGTGAATAAAGAACTGACACGCTTTGACTAAAGTTTTGTCTCATCTGTTTGAAGGACATTCTCCTAATGTCCATCATGTCCTTGGCTTCCTCTGGCTCATGTTCAGCATGGTACACAACATGTACATTCTTGAAAAATGTTTTTCATATTCTGCTTTGAGGCATTTTTACATTTTCTGTCATTGTCATTTTTAAATTAATTGAAATCATTGAACAATTGCTGACAAATGTACTTTTCACCCTGAAGGAAGACTGATGTCTTCTGTACTTTTGTGTTAATGGGTATTTAAATAAATTAAAATTAAAGTTTCAAAACTGCTAAAACCAGGGATGCACAAAGTATCTACATGAAGGTCGTATCGGCCGATGTAGCATATCGACATGGGGACAATAAGTAGGAATGTGCAGATGTTAATCACTGATATTCATTTCCATCTTATTGTAAAAAGTAGGTTTTAGCCTGGCGTCGCATGGATTGGAGGGTACTTAACTGAAGCAGAAAAACAATATCAGGGGTGTGGTTGTTTATTCTGGATGTCAAAAGTCCAGGGAAATATAAATATCAGCTGTAACAGCAATATCAATATTGGATGTCAATATCAGCCCACGTTTTCCCTCCGGTGCATCCCGAGCTAAAACTTTAAAAACACAACGCCTTTACAGATTTATGTCTCCCAAAGAAACTGGGTAGTCATGGTCAACCTGGTTCATTATCCAACACCAACAGTTCCTTCCTGGACTCTCCAGGACGCAGCAGGCGTCGGCTCATCGCTGCCATCTGGCCACAGAAGAGGCCAAAATGTGCTTCAGTGAGACAAAATGCAATAGCAGAGTGAGCAGAAATGGCTTCAGGTTTTTGAAGCATAAAGTAACCCTGAGTTTCCTCCTCTCTCCCACTGCACACTGCAGGTCAGATGGCTGAATGAACGGTCTTAAAAATAAGACAAATTTGACTTTTAACAAGACTTACGATATGTGCATTGGAACGGCAAAAAGGAATAACACATTTTGCAAAAAGAATTTCAAAAAACCTTGGTTCTTCTGTTTGAAGGGGTTATGCATAAGACTGGCATAATGTCATAAACACCCAGAGCATCTGTTATGAACATGAATGTTTATGGCTGTTGTCATGAAGTGTCATTTGGTGAATAATGACACTGTTAGTGCAAAGTTTACACTTTCAATGCAACTTTTAGTACAACGTTGCATTAAGTGTCATCATTCACCGAATGACACTTCATGACAACAGTCATAAACATTCATAAAGACTCCTTTATGTTCACAACAGGCGTTATGTTTATGACAGCACTCTGCCAGTCTTATGCACGTCCCTTCACACAAAGTGTCACCAAAACCTTTTTACTTTAAAGCCTTCACCTCAATGTAATGTGTTTATGTCTGAAAGTTAAAACAATCAGCATGTTAAGTGTAATAAATGTAAAGATGACTTCACTATGATACATTTTTGGTTGTACATTTCAAATAAAAGATGAAGTGTGTGAATGTTTGTGTGAATACTGTGATAACATGATTTATTTTATCTATGGATGTTTTAGTGTCATGGCACACTTTTTACCTCCCACCTGCAGTCCAGTCCTGATGTGACGGCTGGACATTGTTAGTCTGCTGCTCCCGACATCAAGCCTCAGACCCCGGTGCCACCAGTAACACTTTATTTTGTACAAGTTCAGCCCACCTCAGTGTTCCCCACAGATCTGAAGTCAGAGATTTACAGAAAGGTTAAGAAAAGGCAGTTCAAACCTCACAGTGCAGCACATCGTTAGGAAAACCTGAAGCAGCCACAGTAGAAGCCAGAAGTTTACATACACCAAATAAAAACACATTTTCTTCCCTCACTGTGTGAAGTTAAATCAGACTGACGTTCTCTTGCTTTGGGTCAGTTAGAAAATGTAAAAGTTATTTACTGAATGCCACAAAACAGGAGCATGAAATGGAGATTTATTTATTATTATCTTTGAAATCAGATGTTTACATACAGAATGATTACTATCTCTTCAAACAAAAAGGGAAAGCCCAGATGATGATGATGAGGAAGCCTCGACATATCTGACGTATGAGGGATGTAGTGTCATGTGGGGTGGAAAAGTAAACTTCTGAATATGAAGAAAATCACAAACTCTACAAACATTTTCCTCAATTTGTTTACTGGCAATTATCCGGCAAAATGTGGTGATTTTGATTATGCTGAAACAAGAGGTGTTTGATCATATTTAACTTCAGACAGTGAGAAAATTTAAAAATTTGTCTTTTTATTCATTTATGTAAACTCCTGGTTTCAACTTTAAGTGTTCAGTTCACCAGGATCAGCAGACTGCACACGCTTCAGGTTAAAAACATGCCTATCATGTCCCAGAGGGGCTAATAAAGTCAACACCAGCATATTAACATTAGCATGTTTCACCAAGGCGACAGCTATTGGTTCATCTTCTAGTCACCATCTAGTAGCCTTGACTACCAGACCAAAGCAGTTTAGTTCCCAGGACAAAAGATCCGATCGGGAGCTTTGGGAATGCAAATAACCCGATTTACAAGATGCTAACAGCTAGCAAGAGAGTTTTTATTATCAGCCTGTTTACAAAACAAAAACTACTAGTTTTAAAGAGGGGATATTATGTATTTTCCATGCACATATTGTGATTTTATAGCACAATTGAGAAACTCTTAGCTTCAGTTGAAAAATGCTACAGATAGCAAATATAAAACAAATTTGACTTCACAGTTTAATGCCTTGAAATTTTTGCCTCTGTCTCACTACACAGTTACTACAGTTAGAGAAGGAGCTTAGTGGAAATAGGCGGAAAATCAAAGCAAGGCTCCAGGTATGTTTTTGATGAGGGAATAACTTTGTAACATAAAGTACAAACAGTTGATTTTACATAATATCCCTTCTTTAAAGACTGATATTTATTGTAATCTTTGCGCGTGTCATTTATTTTCCAGGATTTCATGTGACATATCAGACCTTCACTGCCTTCTGCTACACAATGAAAGATTACCCAGAGTTCTTAGAGCTGCCATAATTAAACAGCTTTACTGACAACTCATTGAAAAACAGTGTTACTATCAGAAATGTTATCAATAAAACCATTAAAAGTTGTTTCTACCTACAACATTATTGCTCTTCACCTGTTGCTAACACTGAGGCACGTTTTACGCCTGCCTGTCAAACTGGGCCGTCCCGTCTGACGGCTGAGTTATTACTGACTATGCATTTAATACTTTCTCTCTCATTGCCCAGATCCTGCAGTGTCACCATGGCAGCAGCTGTTGCCCATACAGCAGCCTGATTAGCTGCTCCACTGCTCGTCAAGGAAGAATATAAAAAACATGCCGACCCTTGCCATTTCCTCAGCTTGTTTGCTTGTTGATGATGAGGAAGCTCCGGTGCAGAGCTGTGCAGCCTCCCTGTACCTGTTGCAAGCCTCTCCTCCAGTAAGCGTATTCTCCCAGTGGAAACAAACCGGTTCGTGTAGAAAGTCTTCCTCACCGGACAAGTCATGTTTTTACAGCAGGTCGATCCCCGTGTCTTCTGCAGAGGATTTGCTGGGATCCTTCCAAGAAGGAGTCGGTCAATCCCCAGCGGAGATAATCTCAGCTCCCATCAGATGATTCTGACTTTTGTAGATGGATTCCACACTATTTTCAATACCCGCTTACGTCTCACCCAAATGCAGAATCTTGGCAGAAACCCAGCTTCAAAGTTCTTAAGAAAAAAGGGCAAGTTTCACAATGTCACCAATAAAGAGGCTTAAATTGTTTTAAATTATTGTGTAACATGGAGCAAAAACACAGAAAAAAGTCCAAATGTAACACAGTGAACCAAGGACAGTTTCCCTACACAGACCCACAGGTCATGGTTCTGTGGCCGATTTCTTCTCTGGAGTTTGGACACACTGATCCCGATTCCAATCATTTCCAAGTTGCTGTTGAAGCACTTTTTTTACCCTCCCTGTCACCGCGAGTCATCATTTAAATTAGCTGAGTCGGCATCAAGCTGTAACATTTTTTACCATTTTTAGCAACTAGGATTAGGAATTAGAACCAGTTATTGTAGTCATGAACGTAATATTGTAGAGAAAACTCTATGGCTTTACTATTTACACCGGACATTAAAAACTCAAAAAGATAATCGAAAACCATTGTTCTCTGTCCAACTGGTCTGCTGAACATGTCTGCCTCTATGCAGACATTGATGAACTGTAAATAAAACACTGTTTCCTTTTAAGTAGCTTCTTCCACCTCTGTGCTTCTTCACTCTTTACAGAGACTGAAATCAGCTTATTCTGAGTTCTTACCACAAATTGTGGTGCATTTACTGAACCTATAAAGATGTAGTTTTTTCGCCTTCCTCTGGTCAGATGAAAATCATGACTCTGAGAATCATCAGCTGATTTCTCAGTTCATCTCTAGTAATTATTTTACCAAATGTAAAGTGGGTGGTTAGCAGCTCTCAGGTGAGAAATGTTCTCAAACTGTTTATTCCTATTATTGACCTCATGATAAACTAGTGAAACACTAAGGTTTCACTAGTTGAAAAACATTGAAAAACAGTGTTACTATCAGAAATGTTATCAATAAAACCATTAAAAGTTGTTTCTACCTACATTATTGCTCTTCACCTGTTGCTAACACTGAGGCACGTTTTACGCCTGCCTGTCAAAGTTCTGCATGTCAAACTGGGCCGTCCCGTCTGACGGCTGAGTTATCACTGACTATGCATTTAATACATAGTCAGTTTTAAAAGGTTCTGCCAGTATGAACATTCTAGTTCATACTGGCAGAAGAGCTCCATTTATTCACAGATCATCTGTCTCATACCAACAAACATGTAAAAAAGGGGGGTGAAATGTGACAAAAAAGTTCTAACTCTGTATATAATACATCATAAACTTTTTAAATACTGCGTTAAAGCCGCAGTATTTCATCCAACTTTTATGAAATATATGTTTTTCACATATATTGTGACACGGACAGTATGAGACAGATAATATGTGAACAGATCGATCTCGACCTCTTCATTTTTTCTGCCTCAGAAGTTGGAACCGAAAAAATATTTAATCCTTGAACAAACAAATCTCTGAAACGACTCAGAGATTCTGAGCTGCTCAACCCCTGACTCACTCAACAACACGCCAGGAATGTGTTTGTGTGCTGGCAACAGATGAAGGTCCCTTCGCCTGGGAGAGTTGGTCCTTTAGTACCTTGCCTGGTCTCTACCAACTGCAGCCGCTCCGAGACATAAAGTGAACAGCCAATCAGGAGAGAGGAGCAAATCTGGACTGTGGCAGGTCCATCGATCAAACGTTAATTACAACATCATCGTCTTCGTCCCGTAGCTCACCGACTGGTCCGTTCGCTAAATCCTCTCTTCTTTCCACTGAGCCCATCTCCTCGGCTTCCTCAGCGATAGCTCCACAGGGCCCCATGATGTACCTGTAGTCCCCTCCAATGGCCAGCGCGGCCCCAGAGCCCACCATGAGCCAGTCCTTCTCCTCGTCCTCTGCCCGGCGCTGCCAGGGGACGCTCCAGCTGGAGCCCTCAGCTGCGACTTCCGGTCCCAGGATCCGGGCCCCCACGGCTCCGTCCTCTCTGTCCGTCTCACTGTTGTCCCCTTCCAGGTTGACGTAGAGCAAGGACTCCTTCATAAGGGCGACAGGGGACAGGGCCAGGTGCAGCGCCTCCAACTGAGTGACCAGCTGCAGGAAACTGGGACGGCATTTGGGGACCGGGCTCCAGCATCTGTGCATGATCTCATAACTAGCAGACAGAAGACGAAAAAAAAAAAAAAAACTTCTGAAATTCAGAAAATGCATTAGAAAGGTCACTGTAAAGCATTTTGAAACGTTAAAGCCGCAGTATTTCATCCAACTTTTATGAAATATATGTTTTCACATATATTGTGACACGGACAGTATGAGACAGATAATATGTGAACAGATCGATCTCAACCTCTTCTATGAGCTTCTACTGCCATCTGAACAAATTCTCAACTCCCGGTCAGAAACAACCAATCAAAGCCAACCTCATGCACTTCCTGCTTATCGTGCTAATGGCAGAGAAACAACTTACAGTTACAGGAAAACTATTTACACACCATCATTGGTGGCCATGCTAGCTAGCAATAGTATTCACAACTGGCTATGCTAGATGAAGGGTAGCAAAGAGAAAGGGAGAGGGAAGGAATCATCAGCGCCACACAAAGGGTGATTGACAGGGCTTCGATCCTTCTCCTAACTCTGATTGGTTGTTTCTAGTTCATACTGGCAGAAGAGCTCCATTTATTCACAGATCATCTGTCTCATACCAACAAACATATAAAAAAGGGGGGTGAAATGTGACAAAAAAGTTCTAACTAACTGTATATAATACATCATAAACTTTAATATTCTCACATGTCCTCTCTGCAGTCTGCAGGTTTCTTCAGACGCTCTCCTTTGATCAAAAACTCATAGATCTCAGAGTTTTCCACTCCAGGATATGGAGTCTGACCCCGGGTCATGATCTCCCACATTGTTACACCAAATGCCCACTGAAACAAATACAGTTAAATAAATACATCTGCATAAAACCACAGTTAATCCATAAGTTAATAAGTTAACAATGTATGTGTATGTGTGTGTGAGTACCACATCGCTCTGAGTGGTGTACACATTGTCTGCCAAGCTCTCTAGAGCGATCCACTTGACAGGCAGTTTGGAAACAGAGCCCTGGCGGTAATAATCTCCACTATAGATTTTCTTAGAGAGTCCAAAGTCTGCCACACACACAGACATGTTCTCGTTCAACCTGTAACACATACACACACACGCAGTCATATTTTCATGACTTTGGCGACTTTACATCGACTTCCATTCATTTTCTACAGCCTTATTCCATCCCTAACCATCGCAGACCTAAACCCTAAACCCCAAAACAGCATTTCCCCTCATGGAGACCAGCAAATGTCCCCACAACCCCACAATTTAGACAGAAATAGGACCCCACAAGGATATCAAAACTTAGTTCACACACACGCACACACATACTATAAAGTACTTTCATTTTTTACCCCTTTTTGGTAAGTTGTCCTGGCTGGCTCGCCACATTTTTTTTTATTGAATAAATGCGGCGTTGATTAAAACTAGTTATGTCAGAGGAACTGCATTTCAAATGGACTCCATTTCAAGCGAGGTCACTAAATGTGCCAAATTAATAACCTAATTAATATTGCAATTGCTTAAGTCACGACAGCATCAAAACCAAATTTAATCCAAGGAAGAAAGAAAAAAATGGTAGTCCTGCTTTTCTTTTATTTCTCTACCTTTCCACAGACGCTTTTTAACTTTAATCCATTTTTAAGATGATAAAGATCTTAAAATTATCAAAAAATCTTTTAGGTCCAACTGAGACCAGTGTTTTCTACTGGAGTTGGTAAATGTCAACTCAAGCTCAGAAAAGTGTTCTGACTGACATGCAGTTTCGGGCAGCTAGGTCTCTGTGGATGATGCTCTTGCTGCTCAGATACTCCATCCCCCGAGCAATGTCCAGCATGAACTGCACCAGAGTCTGGAGACAGAGGTCCTAAAGCAGAGACAGTATGTTGTGAGGACTTTATCAGGCATCAGGTGCAGGCATGAAATGATTCATAACCAGTTGCTTACAAATGGGTCATCCCCCAAACGAGACAACAGCAGGAAGGTGTGCAGATCCCCGTGCTTCATAAACGGCAGGACCACCATTGGGATTGGGAGCCGTTGGCCAGGACGCCGGTGCAGACTCACTCCTGTTGCACAGAACAGACTGTGTACTGGGTTTTCTGACAGCTTTTTGCAGCATTCTGTGTTTTGCCTGTGTGTTACCAATGAGCTTGATGACATTGGGATGGTGGAAGTCCTTCATATACGCAGCCTCCTTTAGACACTGTTCAATGTCACCTGACGAGGTGATGTCAGCTGCACAAGAAAACACACACATTTACATGCAGCAACATTTTGACACCTCACTTCTTTGACATGTCGCAAACACTGTGACCAGCATGACTGGGAAGTTTGGAAGAAAGTAGAAAATGAAAGAATGGGAAAGGCTCACTCGAATGTAAGTACCAAATTTTGTGAATTTTTCCGTAATAAATTTGGTGGCACTTTGGCCAAGTTAGTTCAACATGTCCTCCATTTGGAAAACACTTCCACACTCCCCACTCACTGCAAAGGGCTCTCTGTCTGTTTGTCATTAAAACGCTGCTATTCAAACAAGCACTTGGATTAATCAATACTCTCTTTCTTATGTTCTTTTTTTTCTATTTGGGAAAAATGGAAATAGAAATCCCATGATGACTCACATTTCAACACTTTGACAGCCACCTTCTGCATCGATGTCGAGTCATCAGTCTTCAGAATAGCTTCTCGCACTGAACCAAACTCACCTGTAAAGGTCAACATGTACACATCAACATCCAGCTTCTATATCACGTCATCCCATTTCTTCACTCAGTTCATGAATTTTCCTATGTACTCAACAGAATTTCTGTTTTGTTGAAGGATTTCTTGTTAATGATTTCTTTTACTAGTCTTAGAACTAATATATTTAAACATATTTGTCTAATCAGATTTTTTTAGAACACAAATTCTTTTTAGATTTTTTTCAGATTCAATGTTTTTTTTATGTTTTGATTGCTATATTAACTTGCAGTCACTAGATGGCAGCACTGCTCAAATTAATCAACAGTCTACCTGTTGAACCCAGTAGAAGAAGCAGCCTACACAGAGAGTGCACAACTGACAGAGAAGAGCTGGAGAAGTTTGTGATAGTAAATTTTTTTTTTTTAAATAGCAGCAGAGGCTAGAAATGCAAATATAATGGAGTATCAGGGCAAGAAGACTAAGATATTTTATTTCTTACTTACAAATATTAAGGTCATAATATTAGCAGAACAAAGAGGAAAGGATTCTGGTGTTTTTTTTCTTCTTAATTTTCAGGTCATTTTTGTGTTGCTTTACCAAACCAAATATTGGGTTCGGATTGCTACAGACTGGTTTGTGTGGTGGCGTTACCTTTTCCCAGCATGTGGCCCAGAGTAAGAAGTCTCTCTGAAATCAACACATCCTGCAGTTTGTTCTTCAGCTCACTGCTGATGCATAAACTGTCCACTGAAGGAAGGAAGACACAGTCAAAGGTAATCCCAACCTGGAATTATCCACTCAGTGTTACATTTGAAACTTTTCTCCTGGTGAGCAGAAGAGAGAAAGGAGAACTAAGATATCATAAATGAGTAATCGTAGTATTGCTTCAACTTTAGCCTGTTAACACACATAAAGTGCTGGAAGAAAATATTTGCTACTTACAGAATTAATCTGTTTTTAGTTGTTTTTTGCCACATGTAAAGGTGAAGAAAATTTTAATATCAGATAAAGATAACCTAAGTAAATACAAAAAGAGGTTTCCTAAAGATGAAAGAAGTCTACCTGGCTTTACATTGAAAAGTTTTCACCTTCCTTGATTAATCATAAAAAATGTGTAATTAACCACTTTTCTTTCCATCTCATTGCTGCTAAAACTGCAGAAAATCCCTTAAATGGAATCTAAAAACAAAAAGCATCATCACATCATGTCCCATCTGAAAAAATTCACAAACAAATCAGAAATTAACGCCCTGACATCAATGAGTCTGGAAAGATTTATAGAGATGCATCTTAGGCTTTGGGATGAGAGAGAACCCCAAGTGTGGTGGGAGACCCAGACCCGCCTGGGGCGTTAGAAGTCTACATCAATGCGTCTATCAATGGACGCATTGATGGAGGCCTCCATCAATCCTTTGATGGAGGCCTCCATCAATCCTTTGATGGAGGCCTCCATCAACGTGTCCATACGCATTGGGCGACAATGACCAGCTACAACACCTGATTGCCACGGTTACGTAGCTGGGCTCTGAAGAGCGGCTGCTGATCTGAAGAATGGCGGTGATGGCGTTATCTACCAAAATGTATGATTAGAGGCATGTTCAGGATCGTTCTCTACTAGAAAGATAATTATTTTCCACACACAAACAAAAAATGTATCAAATCATTTCATGTTTGAAACAGGGAACTTGACCAACAATGTTCATATGTCAGTAAATTCAGATTTTGATCTGAAACAGAAAAAAGAAGTCTGTTAACGTCCCAGCTAGTTAGCAAATGCCCTGATAGCAAACACCCCCTTAAACATTTACTGTTTAAAGGGGGCAAATGTTTAATATAGGAAAGCACCTGCTGTGGCAAATACTTTTCCACAGCAGTGTCATTAGTAAAGAGACGTTAATGTCTGCTCCAGCTCCGAGCAGAAGAAGGTATCGTAGGAAACCGTTCACTCACAGGTGGACTCATGCAGATCAGCCACGTTTCTGCTGAACGACCGAGCTGCGGTGAAGAACACCGAACTCTCTGAACCAGGAGCCTTAAAGGCCGAACTGCAAACAGACACAACACAAAATTGAGATCAACTCTCTTCTTCTGTGTGTTCAAACAAGACATCTCAGGCATCATACCCAAACTTTGTTTCCTTCTCTCTGCGCTGAGCTGCGATGGTGAGCAGCAGCCCAATGATGGTGGCCACCAGCAGGCCGAGCAGCAGCCCCACCCACATGCGGCTCCGCTGCACCTGGACAGGAACTGATGGAGCAGCAGGCGGGCAGACATCAGTCCAGTTTGAAACAGAACAGAACAAAATAATCCTTCACAATAACAATTCAAATCTACTTTCTTAAATAATCCAACAGGAAATCATATACAGTATAGTAAGGAATCACAGTACACCTTTGTGATTATGACCTTTTTAAATTCTCCACCTTAAAATTAACCAATGTATGAAAAATTTAAATCTAGTACTATAGATAATACAACTAAACAAAACAACAATATTTAACTAATAAAAAGTAGCAAACATACTTTACAAACTAACTGAATCAGGCAAACTGAACTGTACTGAGAAAAACAAAACTAAAGCAATCCTGATAGGAAGCAAACATCTGTTTAACAGGAGGTCATTCTGCTGCATGGGAGGAAACATTCATCAGATAAATACCACCTTGGTTAAACTGGACCAACCCCCTGACAGGCTACCTGAGGCAGGCATCACCAGCACCGGGGGGCTCCAGGGTCCACAGCCAACTGCAGTGCAGGCTGCCACCTGCATGGAGGCGTTGAAGAAACGGGCTGCGTCTAACATCGGAGTAGAGTTGACCTTAAACAGCAGAGGTTCCTGGAGACATACAGTTGGAGATATGAGGAACTTTAGCTGGGACAGAACAGAACCCAGTATCAGACCCTTAGTGCCCTCCAGGCCATGCAGGTTGATGGCAGCGACAGAGAGCTGCCAGCTGAGTCTGTCCTGATTGCTCTGGACAACATCCACTCTGATCTGTAATTAAAAAAAAACAAACAAAAAAAACACACCACTAGTTCCGTCTGACCCCAAGACACAAAATACTTACACATCACTCCTGGCTTATTACAGATCAACTAAACAGCTTTAACAGCAGCAAACAGAAAAGAATTTAGTGAAATCAGATTAAGAAGTAAAAACTCTAACACATTATCAGAGAGAGCGTGCATAAGACTGACATGACACTGTCATAAACATGGAGTCATTATGAATGTTTATGACTGTTGTCATGAAGTGTCATTAGGTAAATAATGACATTTTTAATTGACTTTTAATGCAACTTTGCATAAAAATGTAGTTATTTACCAAATAATGCTAAGTTGACCATCTTTAAGCACTTTTAATCCAGCTTTCAATGTATATTTGCATTTAATGTTATGTCATGTTTATGACAGTGTAATGCCAGCCTTATGCACACTCCTTCAAATAAAGAGTTACTGTAAAAACTCCTCAGGAGGACTTGCTGCAGTGATTAACAGAGAAAGTAAAAACAGTTTACACTAAATGAAGCCAAACTCTGTCCCAGAATCAGTGGGTACAGCTAATAAATCAGGGAGTGGCGAGAATCTTCATCTGTTGGAGCAACATTCCCTACAGCCTCATGAAAACACTGGCCTCAAGAATGCTCATTACAGACACACACACACACACGCACGCACACGCACACACACACACACACACACGCACACACAGACACACACACATATCACTCAAAATTTTCATCAACTCAGATTCATCTTCCAGATTAGTAAAACAAAAAACAGAAAAGAGTGAAAAACGCTGATGGGTGTGTGTCCAGTCCTATTCTTCCATTGTAAGGTAATGTAATTTTATTTATACAGCACATTTTCAGCAACAAGGCAGTTCAAAGTGCTTTACATAAATTAGAAGGAAATATTAACAAAACAATAAGCCTAAGGAAAGAGTAAAAAGAAAAACAAAAATGTATAAATGAGGTCTTGGTTCTCCATTGTAGGCAGAACATCAATGATTTTACGATACACTAAAGCTGCAGTATGTAACCTTAATATAATTGTATAATTGTTCTGGTTTTTCCAGTGCTAACAAGAAACAACCAATCAGAGCCAGGAGGCGGGTCTTAGCGCTGTCAATCAAGCCCATGTATCATCTGTCTTATATTAAATTGTCATGACATGGTGACACAACACATTCCTCATAAAGGTTACACAGTGCAGCTCTAAATGTTGAAAACAAACCATGAGGTGGTGGAGTCATGGATGGTATGCTGTGCTACAACGGCGCGTTCACCTGAGGTTCTCCTCCATGAGTCCACTGCAGCTTGTAGGCCAGCAGTTTCCCCTGCAGCTCATCGTCCTTCAGCCTGGCCCACTGCAGAGACAGCTTCTGCCCTGACAGCTCAAAGCTCAGGTTCCTGGGGGCCACAGAGGGCACTGCAGACAGGGCCACACAGTTCAGTCAGCACCAGCTCTATTTCTCATCTGCCATGTTGGCGGAACAATCCAAAGCTGAAAGTGGGTCACTTCAGCTCGATTCTGGCTGGATACGGTATTCTGGATTTTTTCAATATTATAAATCAATTTTTTTAAATCTGACTTTTTAAATGTTTGAACAAAGTGAACTTACACCTGAACCATGAAGCAGCTGTATATACGGAGACGGCAGGGCAATAGCAGAGCTACCAGAACGACTTCAACCTGCTCGAAGTGCAAAGGATCCACAGCATGGGACTCACTTCCTGTCAGTTTAAAGTCTAAAACCAGCTTCAACATGTACAAAATACACACTAAACTCTGGCCATGTCATCCAGAAGCTAAAGCTTCTTTTTTATTGTCATGTTTTTTTTTTCTTTACTTTATTTGTATGATTTTGATAACATTGTGCCTGTATAAATTTTGCTGGATGTTAAATTCTCCCACAAGTTATTGCTATAAACAATAATATGGTTATTTTTTGTCAAAAGTGATTTGTTTTTTTCCAAAATAATCTTTTGGCAAAAACAGAGGTGGTCTTTATTTTAGGAAGGTGATGATATGTTGTCTATATTTTATTATTTTACTTCCTGATAGTTTTTAGATATACTCTTTAGAAAAGCCTGTATAGGAACAAGCATCTACACCGTAAGCACCATGATACAGGCATGGGAGTGCTCCTTTGTTCAGTCTGTCTATGTTATTGTGTGTCTGTCTCTATCAATTACTAATAATAAATAACATGTTGGTTCATATTCCTGCAGGCAGCGCTAAAATCACTTTAGCCAGCCCTTTTCAATGGATTGAGGCCACAAACAAAAGTTCATTGTACATAGAGGACTGGAATCCACTGGAGTAAGTCCAGCTGGACCAGTGCGCGCGCACACACACACACACACACACACACACACACACACACACACACACGCACACACACATGCACACACACACACAAAAGCACACACACTTGTATACACACACAAACAAATAAACACCCACCAACCCAGAGGGTTCAGCTCTAAGCAGGGGACCAGCAGCTCCAGTGTTTACTAATGAAACTCTGCAGCAGGCCCTGACCTGAGCTCAACACCTGGCTGTAAGCAGCAGCCACCTTAAACACAAATCCACCATCAGCTTCTTCACCTGACTCCGGGGTGATGAAGGTCAGCCACGGGGAAAACGGGGAGGCTCCCACCTCGTTCGCACAGGAGACCCTCAGGCTGTAGTTGGAGTGACTCCTCAGGCCAGTTAGCGTGTGGATGTGAGGAGGAACCTGCACCTCCTGCTGGGGGAGGTTCCACCTGCGCCCTGACACCCGCACCACCTGCAAGGGACAACCACTGACAATGTACCTCTACCTCTCTCTCTGTGTGTGTGTGTGTGTGTGTGTGTGTGTGTGTGTGTTTTACCTGAATCACACAGGTGGACAGTTCAGAGTAACCCATGAATCCCGGTTTCCATGACAATGTAACGTTGTTGTCTGTAATCCTGAGAAGCTGCAGGTCCACCGGAGCAGCTGGCAACACTTCAGCAGACAGACAGACAGACAGACAGAGAGGCTGATTGGTGCGTCATTTATTTATTTAGAACATTTCAGCAACAAGGCAGTTCAAAGAGATTGTCTTTTCAAAACAGTTCCTCCTTTTTCCCCTCTTTGTGTTGTGTTTTTGTTTTGTTGTAAATGTAAACGGTAAAGAGAAGGAATTTTGTAACTGATCACAGACTGAAACTGTGAACTTTAGGTGGAGTCAAGCTTGTGTAATCTCAATGCTTCAAAAATAAAGAATTTAAAAAATATCCATCACTCGTCAGTTATGAAACAAGCAATAAACAATACATTTAGTTAAACATAATCAAAATCATCAAGCAAATACAAAACCAATAAGCTGATCGATGTCCCAGTTCCTGCTGAACAAATAACTCTAAACAGGTGAGTTTTAAGTCTTGATTTAAGGGACTCAGTGTTTCTGCAGTTCTACAGTTTTCTGGAAGTTTTGTTCTAGGTAAGTGGAGTTCTGGATGCAGAGCAGAACCAGAACCAGGAGACCTGAGAGGTTCTGAAAGGTTGATACAACAACAGCAGATCTTTAATGTACTGTGGTGCTAAACCCTTCAGTGATCTATAAACTAGCATCAGTATTTGAAAGTCTATTCTCTCAGTGAAGGACTTCAGATCTGGGTGATGTTCTCCATTGATCTGTTCTGATTGATTTTTTTTAGGCAGACCTATGAAGACACTGTTCCAATTTAAAAGTATGAATGAGTTTCTTTAGATCTTGCTGAGACATTAAACTTTTAATCCTGTGATATGTTCTTCTGGTGACAGAAGGAAAACTTTTTTCAGGACAGAGTCCATTACTACAGCCAGATTTGGAGCAGGACACACCTTTGATGTGGACGGTTCCGGTTCTGGACACAGAGATTCCTCTGGCGTTCTTTGCTTCACAGTAAAACTTGATGCTGCTGTTCACACCTGCACACACACACACACGCACACACACACACATGCACACACACACGCACAAACACACACACACGCATGGGACAGGAAGAGCTGGAGTTTTAGCAGCAGCTGAAGAAAAATGAGATGACCTTTCACATTTCATTTGTATTAGAAAAAAAAAAATCTGAAAAGTGCAGTGTGAATCTATATTCAGTCCAATCTCTCCTGAATATTTTATGGAAGAACTCTTCGCTGCAGATCTTCACCATGTCTTTCCCCAGATTCTCAGCTCAGTTTTGACTTTGACTAGACCTTTTCAGCTCATGCATTTTGTTTTTTTTCCCACGAGAATATGCTTTGATATAACCCCTTCTACTAGAGCTCTGGCTGCATATACTATATGAAGGACCTTGAATTAATATGATTGGAATAATGAATTTAATTAAATAAATAAAATTAATTTGCAGCTTAGAGCTGCAAATGTCACATGATCTGTTGAAAAAAAAGACAGCATCACTTTATTTGACAGGGTGTATATAAGACTGACATGACACTGTCATAAACATGACACAACATCTGTCATGAACATGAAGGAGTCTTTATGAATGTCTATGACTGTCGTCATGAAGTGTTATTCGGTAAATAATGACACTTTTAATGCAAAGTTGACACTCTTATTGGATTTTTACAGCAACTTTTAGAGCAACTTTTATTTACCAAATTCAAAAAGACTCCTTCATGTTCATAACAGGTGTTATGTCATGTCCAACAAGCCACTTGTTCCACTAGCACTAGGCCAGATGGTTCTTCTGTATGAATTTATCTTGCCACAACACATGATGTGTCCCATAACTGGATTACTAAAAGCTTCAGACAGGATTTCTATCTGAAGCCAATCTGAGCTGCAGGGATGCACAGCGTCATCCCTGATGGTCTGCATGATGTTGTTTGCTCTCTAATGTTCTCTAAAGAGTCTCTTAGGCCAGCAGCAGAAGAGTAAAGACTCAGATTAAATAACACAAAGCATGAGTCTCACAACAATTAGGTTCTGAAGGCAACTGGTAATACTGGATTTTACTGAATCAATAAAGGTGAGTAGAAGTGTGAGTCAGACTTTTCAGGTCTTGATTTGTGAAGGGTTTTATTAAAACTTAGTGTTGTTTGTTACATAAAGGCCAATAAAATACATTGAAGTCTGTGGTTGTAAATGTATTTAGTGAGTGGTGTAAGATCCTGTCATAACAATCTACATCAACAGGCAGGATCAGTTCAGATGTCAATGTCTCAACATGTCTTACTGACAGGAAACACTGTGTGTGTGTGTGTGTGTGTGTGTGTGTGTGTGTGTGTGTGTGTGTGTGTGTGTGTGTGTGTGTGTGTGTGTGTGTGTGTGTGTGTGTGTGTGTGTGTGTGTGTGTGTGCCTGCATGCATGTCACTTTGTGTGTAAATCATTGACAGGTCCAGAACAGAGAAGTGTATCGATGCCTGTTTTTTCCAAGCTGATTGGTGTATGGAGAATGTGACACATCAAATTAGAAATGTTCAATTCTAAAAGGAAAGAAAGAGCAACTAAAATTTCAAGATCCTGCCTCAACTTCAAAGTGAAACACTTTCCAGTCTTTTATTTTGAAGTTCTGATGTGGATTGTAGAAGTGACCTTCAGATTAAATCCAGTCCACCTGACTCATCAGGTGGACTGGACTGGAAAAGCATCAGCTTTTTTGAGTTCAGTTCTAGGAACTAAATATGCAGTCATGGCATATTTAGGTTCATTGTTGTTTAATTATAATGCAGAATGACTAGAAGCAGATGAATTTGTTACAGAGTATAAACTATTTAGAGTAAAAAGCAGTTTTCTATAAATAAAGAGTAAATATAGTTTTCTCAGGAGGAAGACTTCCTGTTTGAACCCCTACTACATCCGTCTTTGTCAGGAAGTCAGAGGACCCCATAGTAGCCATGGCTACTGTGTGAATGATTGATTATGAAGCGCTTTTGAGTCCTCGACTTGATAAACACTTTAAAAGTATGAAGCCATTTTTCAGATTCTCCTACCTAAACCGACCTTTCCATCTCAGTATCCAACTTAATCCTACGTCTACCTGACCTACCTGTTGGCTACTTCTGCAGCAGTAAAGTGGTTTGTGTTGGAATGCAGTGAGCTGTATTATTAAAACAAGGAACCTGGACTATTATTGCTATCAGTCAATTCATTTCCATCAGAAGCTCTCAGGGTCCAAAGACTCCATCTTCCTGCTGACTGGTTGTTTCCTAATTTTACCAGATTAAAGCCCTTTCTATCCTACCATCCCAGGCACTAACATGTAAAACCCTACTGGAGTTTTACATGTTAGACCAAGATGGCGCCTTTTCAGGAACAAACACAGGAAGGATTTTCACCCAAGCAGAGGTTCTGACCTGGGACATGGAGGAAAGAAGGGGATTGTTGGGGTCCTCCCTCCTGGACTCCTCCCAGCCACCACAGCACTTCCACAGGCTCAGGGGGGCCGACAGCGGCACAAGAGAGGTTAAAGGGGATGTTGGGGAACGTCGCCACATCCTGAGGTTCCTGGATGAAGTGAGGGACGCCTGTGGGGGAGGGTGACCACCAGGGGACTGAGCAGGAGCAAACGCAGACAGATTTACTACAGCAGTGTGTTTACGGCCTTACCTTCAACTGTTATCCAGGCTCGGTCAGAGACGAACTTCTGACCATGGGACTCCACCAAACACCAATACTGACCAGCGTCCTGCTGCTGGACCGATTTCACACTGCAACCACAAGGTAGAACGTCACAACCATGGACATGCTTCAGCACTGCTGCCTCTGCAGGTCCAACAGAAACGACAATCGGCTGACGTCACCTCTACAAACGCACGAACTGAAAACCAACAACAATCAACCAAAGCCCCGTGGAGGAGGAAAACTGTTCCACCGCACCGCGCAGCTGTCTGCTGATGTCATCTACACCAATATGGCTTTTCAAGTGAATAGCGGTGAGACTCAATGAACATTTTTTATCCAATTAATTGGAGGATCTGCAATTAATTACATTTCAATTGAACAGTACTGTATATACAGATAATGTAAATAGCATTTTCAATAAAAAAAAGTTTTTGCCGCTAAATTATTGACAAATAAATAGACATATAAAATAAATAACAGCCCTTGTAAATAGCAAGCTGAAATATGGTAAATGACTTGTACTTGTATAGCACGTTGTTATGTACTGAAGTCCCCAAAGCAATTCGCACCACACTGTTTTTCCTTATTGATGGTCAGGTGATCAAATACATTTAATCATATACTTTT
This sequence comes from Poeciliopsis prolifica, assembly GCF_027474105.1. Classification (NCBI taxonomy): domain Eukaryota; kingdom Metazoa; phylum Chordata; class Actinopteri; order Cyprinodontiformes; family Poeciliidae; genus Poeciliopsis; species Poeciliopsis prolifica. The sequence goes on along the minus strand of NW_026562422.1, from coordinate 1,629,971 downwards.
AATGACAGTGTGGTTGATGTTTTGGATGTTTATGCACATTTCACTTTAGATGCAAAATAACAGAACCAACTAAAAATCATATTGTTTTTACTGTTCCCCAAAATGTAGCTCCCAAAATATTCTCTTTCTTTTGACTGTCTAATCTCAGGGAAAGATCTGTTTTCAGATCAAAAGAATGGTTTATGTTTACTTAAAGGGTTGTATTGTGGAAAGACTATGAACATTTTCTTGCGTGTAAGTAGGAAGTAATCAGTTGAAAGTGACTGAATTTCCTCACTTCAAATAAAACTAAAGAAGGTTGGATTTTCTGAGTGGCTCATGCAACTGCTTCTTTCTAAACGTTGGGATCGTTACATCAGGCCCTTTGCTCTAGGGAAGCGTTGGAACAGCGTACTGCTTCCCGAGCCATTCTTCTGTTTGTAATGGCTGCTGACAGAGCGGGACCACAGAGGTCTGAGCCGAGTGGCCCAGTGGGCCACAGTGTGCTGCCAAGCATGCTGTCCTGATTGAAATCTGCTTTCAGTGCGAGACAGAGCTCTGTGACAGAACCTCAGCACACTAAATGAGAAATAACAACCACTTAAAATTAGACATGAGCGTTTTCATTTCTTATTTGTCCAAGTCTTTTCTACTGTGCCTAATACCCAATAACATAATTTTTTAAAATCTCTTTCATTTCACTGGCATAGAATAAAACATCTTTTAGTGAAGCAGATCCTGATTTAGAACTGAAAAAGTGACAGATTTATACAGAAATCCTGCAGCGTGACTCCTAACTCTGACTCCTTATGTCCTGCACTTCTCTGCTACTGCTGACAAATTGATGCAACAAATTCAGACAAAATGAAATCTTCTTAAAGCAGAAACTGCTAAGATAAGACCTTCTATTCACTTTCCTTTTTGATTTGTGGTAAAATGGACGATAAACAACCAGGACTTTTTACAGAAAAACCGCATGCACTAAAAGCAAACAAGTGCAATCTATTTTAGACAAACCATTTTGGTGTTAGGATGAGGTGGTGCTTTTGGCCATGTCCAAATCGATGTATTTCAGTAGGAACACTTATTTTTGCTTCACAACACGACGTCACCACTGGCACAGACTACAAAGAAGACAATGACAGGAAGTAGTAGGAGGATGACTTATCCAATTAACAAACTAAATAAAGTATGATTTAAATTGCTTTTCATATTTGGCGGAAACACACCAATTGTGAAATTCCTTTCATTCGTCATTAGTGGAACACTGACAAAATTTGTGACTAGAAACGTGTCACCTAGTTGGCAAAAAAAAACAATAACAGCAACACCATTTTGTGTTATTAGGGCATTAGAGGTTAAATTTTAATCTGCCCTTGGGAAGAGCAAGGAGGACAAAGTTTACAGGGAGGCGTGGGAGAAGTAGAATGATTAGTGCTAAAAACAAAAAGCGGCCCAGCCTCTATTTACAGCTGATCTGCTGTTTAGCCCTCACCAGAGCAGAAAAAACACCAGCAACATTCACAGACTCACTCAGAACCCAGAGCTTACAGCCACAGGGACAAAATCACTCCTAATCTACTGATCTGATTTGTTTCTTCAGCCAGAGAAGGAAAATAAAGTGATGATGTTGTCTGGGCAACATCAGACTCCCTGTGACACGTTCAGACATCTTCCCTGTTTTTCACACCAGCAGCATGAACCTGTTCACACAGTGCCGTTTTCATTTTCACATTTTGTCATAATCCCACAAATTTCAATGTATTTGATTGAATTTTTCTGTGAAAGATGAAAGCAAAGTAGTGCATAATTGTGAAGAGGAAGTAAGAGAATAAAGAATTTTCAACATTTCTTTCACACATAAACAATCGGTGCACTCCTAAATTTGCAAGGCACTGTGAACTCGGCCATGTTGGCGAATCTCAGTCATTTCCAGTGTGGTGCTGCTGGACCTGTGGGACGTCTCCCAGTGCTGCTCTCCCAGGATGAGGAAGATCTGATCTGTGCTGTACAGCTTCTCCCCGTCCTTAATCCAGATGATGTCCGGTTCGGTCAGGCCTTCCACAGCGCAGCCCAGCCTCACCTCGTTCCCCTGAGTCACCGTCTGATTGGACGGGTGTTTCGTGAAGCGCACACCTGCAGAAGAGGGGGATACTTTGTAAACCACTCCAATACTTATCACAACAGGATCTGCCAACAGGGAAAAGCTGTAGTGGTGGCATAGAGCAGCAAGGAAGGAGATGAGCAGCGCCATTCAAGAGTATGATTGTCAGCACCAAGACCCGCCTCCTGGCCCTGATTGGTTGGTTAGATAGCACTGGGAGAAGGTAGAGGAAATTTATTTTTTTTCACAGATTTTTGTCTCATTGTCACAATATAGTGACAGTTTCAACAAATATGTAGAAATAAATAATTATAGAAGTTACATACTGCAGCTTTAATGAGCATTTGAGGCAAATCAGCCAACTTGCAGTGGATCCTATTCACCTATGCCCAGATTGTCTTTGAAGAGCACATTTGAAAAATGACAAAAAAAAGATACATGACACATAATTGGCTGGCATTTGCAAGGCAGCCATTTTCTTTGTTTCTGATGAAAACAAAGAAAATGTTTTCTTCCCTATCTCTGTATTCCCAAGAGGAGAGCTAGGTAAGCATGTTTAAGTTAGCTCCTGTGGAAGTGCCAAGATGGTTTCCACTGTTAATGTTAATACATATTAAGGTATATGTGGTGTTTGACCCATTTAAATGAAACATTTTTCAGTGTTTTTAGAACAAGTCCCAAGTATTTATTTGACGGTTTGAGTTCATTGCAGGTTGTTTAGCTCCCTAACCCCCTTGGATACGGCCTCAAGCTGACCCAACAAAAGATCACTGAGGTCGAGGTCAGGACTCCATGCAGGGCGCTCCACTCTTTCCACTCCTCAGTTCGACAACTTGTTCCTTGAGAATTCAGTTGAAGATTTGCTCATGTTTGTAAGCAAACCTCCTTTTTGAGAACCATCAACAAACCTGAGGCATTGTTCAGATTCACTGACCAGTCTCCTTGAGTAGCTAAAGTTGAGTGAAATCAGGTTGCTGGGATAGTCTACCTTTACTAAAACTTCTCAGACTGCTGAATCCACTCCATACAGTCACTGTCCTCCATTGGGAATCCCCAACTCTGTCACAGTTAAACCATCTGGCAGCTCATTTGAAATATGTCGTCCTTCATCCACTTTGTACCGATGTACACCGTCATTGGTCATTGATCGTTGCTTCAGTCTCCTTGAGTTTGAAAGGCCTCCTAACATACTTCTTCTCACTGCGTCCATAAAACTCCGTCTTTGTCTCATTTGTCTCTAGAAGCCACATGGTTTGTCCATAAGAGCATCTCATCAGTCCATGTGAATGTAAACTTCACTGTAGACAGTCTGATGAGCGTCCACAAACCGTCCACAGTCTGTGCTTCTGGACATTAAGATCTAATGTCCAGAGGCTTCCAGGTCAGGTCAAGCTTGAGCCTTGTTATTTCCTGGTTTGTTCCTAAAAGAATTGAACCCACTTCCTGTCATCTGAGGAGGGGAAGTTGAGGTCTTCTTCCAGATCTTTGGAAAATGAGAATACATCCATAGAAATGGTCCTCATGGGCATTTGCTGGGACTGATGATCTTCAAAGGACTTTCTTTCTTTGTGTAAATCTACCAATATGTTTCTATGACCTTCAGATAGTTCCCTACATGCTTCTGTTCTTCTAAGTTTTAGTCGACCCAATGTTTTATCATGCTGGTGAAGAGAAAGCTCCATTTACTCATAATCTCTGCCAAAGTCAATGAAAATAGAAAAGCGTTTGTGCCACTTATTCAAAGATTTCTATGAATGTACAAATTTAGGCCATGTGTAAAGGAGATATTCTGTTTCGGGTTGGTTTCCATAAAGTAGTAAATTTTTATTAATATTAGATCTAAAGTCTAATCTGACAGATGTGAATGCTGAAGTGATTTCGTTGAATAATAATTTACATTCTTTAAAACGTAATTTATCTGAGTAACACTACTCAAAAAGTCATTTTGATGACTTTTCTAATTTTTGTAGAAACTGAATTTTGGGTTTTCATAAGCAGTGAACTATAGTAAAAACACTCGTGTATCCTTCTCTGTGTAATGAATCTGTGTAATATTCATCAATTTTTTTAAAGAACTTGAATTATTGAAATAAATTTAATTAGTTTGATAATATTCAAACTGCTCATGAAATGATTCCGTGAGATGAATCTGTACAAAGTTCAGATCTTTCATAGACAGATGAGACATCTGAAAAACTACATTCTGACTGTGATCTCTGACCTCAGAACTTAATCTCAGAAGTTTAACATTTTCTCAGAATTTAGAAAAGTTTCTTTTCCCAGGGGCCCTAAACCTCTTCCACATCTCTGTAGATGTTCCTGTTGGACCAGAGGTAAAGTTTGTTGTGGTCCAGCAGTCTTACAGCCTCACTCCTGGTGTTTCCATTTAATGAGAGGAAAGTTCACATGTCATAACTTGTTGTCCCTCCCCGGTCCAACAGGTGAGACTCAAAGTTCGTCCTCAGCATGTTCCCTGGCTGTTCCCACAGGGGGCCGAGGCTGAGAAAGTGAGGGAACCATTAGCTCTCCCAGCTAACTGACTCAATAACACTCACCGCTCCCACAGCTCCCAGTAAGAGTCCGCAGAGCAACAACAACGACCCACAGCAGCGGCTTCATCTTCTCATCGTCTCAACGGGCTCCTTCTGCCACTTTGACCGACGTGTCGCTCCGCTGCGCTCTTCCTCATCGTTCATGAAGCCTGACTTTCCAGCGCGTGAACCGAGGAACACCGACGGAATGACCGAGAGGGGAGGGGAGGGAGGGGAGGGAGGGGAGGGAGGGGAGGGGAGGGGAGGGAGGGGAGGGGAGGGGAGGGGAGGGGAGGGGAGGGGAGGGGAGGGGAGGGGAGGGGAGGGGAGGGGAGGGGAGGGGAGGGGAGGGACCACTGGAGGAGCCGCGGAACTCAGAGGAGACTCGGGGGAAACAAGCTGGTGGTGGAGCTCCTCCTCCTGAACACTGACTGCACTCACTTCAATAAACTGGAATATCATTGAAAACGTAGAAACTTCCATCACTAAGTGCTGCACATTATATCTGTTATAATGACTTTACACTAATGAAAACAGTGTAAACACGTTAAAATTAAAATATTACATAAAACTCAAATTGACTTTCTGAATAGCATATAGATAGATAGATAGATAGATAGATAGATAGATAGATAGATAGATAGATAGATAGATAGATAGATAGATAGATAGATAGATAGATAGATAGATAGATAGATAGATATAGATAGATAGATAGATAGATAGATAGATAGATAGATAGATAGATAGATAGATAGATAGATAGATAGATAGATAGATAGATAGATAGATAGATAGATAGATAGATAGATAGATAGATAGATTCAGTAAATTACTTTTTGTTTTTGACCTCTGTAGACCTGTGGATGTAATGTTACATCAGCCTGTATGAAAAATGCTCTGCAAAGATGTGTGTAAACATGTGAATGGATGCATGCATGCATGTATGGATGGATGGATGGATGGATGGATGGATGGATGGATGGATGGATGGATGGATGGATGGATGGATGGATGGATGGATGGATGGATGGATGGATGGATGGATGGATGGATGGATGGATGGATCCCTCTAATTTGTTTTAAACATCCCTGCAGCTGAGATATTCATGTGTCCAGAATATGCCCACTGCCATCCTGTGTGTCTCTGCTGCAGCTTCCTGTTGATAACATCCTGTTTACAGCTTCACAATGTCCAGGTTGATCCAGCGTCGGCTGAAGAAGAACACAGTTTAACCAGAACATTTAGAGTTGGAGAACAGATAGACGGACAGGTTCATTCAGACGTTTACAGAAGGGCTAATGAAGTTCTCCTGTGATGTTATTGAGAATTTATTTGTGTTGTGATATGTTTTTGTTTAGATCAATGAAAGTTTATGTCAGAAATATTTTAAATGTTTTAGGCAGTAATTAAAAAAACAGTTTGATGTTTAAGCTGATGAAAATAAATAAAAAAGATATGAATGAATAGTGGCCACTGGCCAGTAAATTATTAGAATTAAAATGTGCAATGTGTAAGAATAGTAATCACTCATCTTTGTATTTATGGACTTAAAAATGTAACGTTTGAATTAACATAACTTCATGTTATTGATCTTTTCCCAGCGTTTTGTTTAATTCACATTCCCATCAGCTCAATTTTTAATCCCTTGTTTTTCTGGTGAGCAAAATCAGATTAAACTGCCTGAAAAAGAATCTGGGTTTGCTGTAGTTTACTTTAACTGGGCCATTACAGCCATGCTTTTGTAGATTAGCAGTTTTAGGTGACCCAGTATGGACCCACGGTTTCCAAAACAAGCCCATATCATCACTCCTTCACCACCATGCTTGACAGTTAAAGTGCCGTGTTTTTGTATTTGGCCAAACACAAAATGTCTCCAGTGAGCTGACACTTTTTTTTTTAAAGAAAAAAGATGCATCCTTATATAACCTCGCTAAAGAAGTTATAAGGGTTTTGTATTTTGCCAATGATCTTTTTAAGAGCTTTAACGTCAACCTGCTGCTGTAGACCTGTGGTGTTTCACATGGAGCTAATCAACACAAACCTGTCCAACATGTTCAGTTGGTAGTTCTTTTCCCCTGAACAGAAGACTGACTGGAACGACGACACAGGTTGTTAAAGCTGGACTCACAAGGTTTTCAAATATCAGTGAGGTTGTAGGAGAAAAAAATGAAGCACACATTGACTAACTTGTTAAGCATCCGCTTTAATTAAATACAAGACAAAAAAAGATTACAGACAAATTTCCATGGACATGCTGGAGAGCCACTCCTTCACTCCACCCGTTTGTTTCGGCAGCAGAGAACAGAATGTGTCTGTTTAAACACAATTACAGAGCAGGCAACGACACATACTGGCTTCAACAGAGTATCACTTCAGTTGATTGTTTTAAAGTCATAAGGATAAGTGAATACACTTGCTTAGTGTCATAGCAAAAAGTAAGAAGTCTGGTTCCTAGACTCAAACCCAGCTCAACTGTTTGCACATTACATTACATGTTTATCTCTGCCGGATAATTAGAAGCAACAAAAATGCCCCCTAAAAGAAGAAAGGATTTTCTTCTTTTAGCTCCACACTGCTGGGTGGATCTTCACAGGGTCACATGGTGGGATGCGCTAAAGATGGCGGTGATTAAATAAAACTGCAAGGCATGAGCTGGGGGGAGCGGTTTAATGTTTTTGCTAACAGGTGAGTACGATGTGACGCCGCACTGAGCAGCTGCACTATAAAGTCACCGGACCTTATGCGAGACAAAAACAGCCGTGAAGCGTCCAACATCTCCGAAGCCTCCTGAGCTCTGCCACAGGGCCAGAGTCACAACATGCAGAGAAAAACTCCAATTAAAAAAACCTGCTGCATCAAGATCTTCTGCATCAAGATCCGGACTTATGAAAGTCTGTGACATCACTTCAATGTCCCTATTCTGGAGGTGCATGTTGCTCGTCGCTCAGTGAAAGCCTGGAAGCTAATCCCGGTTAAGAAGCCGCTCTGGATCTCAAGGTGGTCGTATTGAGCCTGCCTCGCCGTCATCGTCCGTCTCCGTCTCAGCAGGTCCAGTGTCTGTGTGGAGTGCTGCGGGAAGCACCTCGCTGCAGACCAATAAGAAGCTCCGGCTGGTGCAGGATGGGGGTCGAGAGTATGGTGGGTTACAGACTGACGCCAAGTCTAGAGTCGTCATGGTAGCGGGGATTCAGGCGAACTTCTTCTTGGTGGCAGTGAAACGCTCCATGTACTGATGAGAGAGGAAGAGAGACATGAACAGACCAGAAGAGAGTGTGGTAACCTGGGATCGGCCCTGAATGGGGTTTAGCTGGTCTGGAAGTACAGAGGTTGACCCCTGACCCTTAGGCTCAAGGTGTCAGGGTGTTAAACTTGAACTCGTAACAGAAGCAAAGACGCTGTGTTCGATCAGCTAAAGGAGTCTGGTTCCATCTGTCATGAACAGCTTTTGAAAATCTCCTTGTTAAAGTCAGGATCTAATTATGGAGACTTTTTAAGAAATAAAACCAAGTTAAAGTATGTCCTATAAAATACAACTTTGATTTGTACAAATATTCTGCTTCATATCCAGGTGATTTGTTAAAGACAGAGAAAGACAGCTTTAGAACGTCTACAGCATTTACACATATTCCTTCGAGTTTATTTAACCATAAATGGATCTTTGTTGAGACAGCTCAGTTCTTTACTTGCATAGAAAAAAATACATGGATTGCTAATAATAATAATAATAATACTGAGCTGACCTTTTCATATCCCTCCAGCTCTCGGAGCTTCTTCACCTCGAACAGGTTTCCCTCCACGGAGAACAGGGACACCTGGGACTCGGTCAGGATGGACTCAGGAATGGACGACAGTTCCAGACAGTTCTCCTCCAGACGCAGAACTTTGAGACGTGGACAGTGGGACACTTCTGCTGACAGCACTGAGATCTGACGGGCAGCAGAAAACCTGCTTACACTCCAAAACTCTTAAAGGACTGTCTCATAGGTTCTGCAGGAAGCAGCTGTTATGTATCCTATCTGCAGAAAATAATTGAATCTTTTCAACAGAATCTTTCACAAGAGGAATGGTGCAAATTTTATTTTAATGTGCTAATTTTGCCAATATTTACCACAGATCAATACTTTTGGTGTCAAATCACAGCCTACATATTTTGAACCACAGAAGGATACACATTTTCTAGATCCTGTGTCTCCTTTTTTCAAAATGACCACTGTAATGTTTTATTAAAATCACCAGTGGTGGGCAAAGCTAACCAAAAAGTTGTGTTCACTAATTACCAATTTGCCAATCAAGAATCTTAGCTCACTAAAACCAAAAAAGCAGCGGAAGCAAACAGTACACCTCTAAACACATGAGAAAATGAGCAGGAAGCAAACACTGACCCGCTAAACAGGTGAAAAAATGAACAGAGGCTATCGCTAAACCCATGACAACAGTGGGACCCAAGAAAACAGTAGCAGAAGCTAAAGGTAAACCTCTAAACACATAAGAAAATGAAATCGCTAAAAACATTATTTTTCCTCATATTCATACAACTTTAAAGTTGCATTAATGTGATTATGAGGACCAAAGGAAAAAAAATGCAATAAAGTTAATAAAGTTAAGTCACAAATATGGGTAACATTTTATCACAATAATTGGTTTAAGACTCAAAAATGTCATCCTGAAACTGAAGGGGCTGCTGGGAAATATAACAAACATTCAACCTGAAAGGTTAGCATACTAATGTTTCTGCTTGTGTCCACACTTGAAGGATCTCGACAGTAATATGCTGCTCTCTTTTTGATAATGACACCTGGTTTTGGTTGAGGTTGATCTCGATGGCCTGCAGCTCTGAGACGGCTGCCGGGACGCTCTGAATCCTGTTCTTGGACAAATCCAGCAGGTCCAGCTGCCTCAGCGTTCCCAGGCCTGCTGGGAACTCGGTTATCTGGTTCCCGGACAGGTTCAGGGTCCTCAGGGCCTTGAGCTGGCCCACGGCGGGGGGCAACTGCTGGATCTGATTCCCATTCAAGCTCAGGGTCTCAAGCTTCTTCAGCTTGCCGATCTCTGCAGGAAGGCCAGCTTAAAGAGGGAAAACAGAAATGTTAGAGGAAGTGTGGTTGGAATGTCCAGAAGCAGACAGACAGACAGACACCCTCCCTCCCTCCCTCACTCACTCAGCTTGTTGGAGTTCAGCGTCAGGCTTTTCAGCTGCAGGAAGTTTCCGACTGAGGCTGGGAGAACCTCGATCTTATTGCCAGACAGATCCACTGTCCTCAGATTTGCGGTGAGCTTCTGGAGCTCCTCTGGAAACTGAAACCAGTCAGACACCAGGACAAGTTCAGAACAGCGCCATCTAGTCTACCTCAACGTCAGCATCCCTTTAAAATACACACAGAACTGTTTTACAGCTGCAGCATGATGCCAGAATGCCTATCAACGATCCGTAAATCACTAACACATTGATACCCACTGCTTTTATTTTTTGCCTGATTCTGTTGGAAGGGACTGCACTACTCAGACAGAAAGTGACTCTTTTCCACTTCCTCCCAACTGCTCCTCCTACCTCCTGCAGGCCTTTGGCCGTCAGCTGAAACACTCCCGTTTTCTGGGAGGTCTCCAGGTGAGACTTCAGCGCGCTGTTACCCATGTTCCCCTCTGGCTCCGGGTGTCCAGCTCACATCCAGCTCACGTCCGGAGGTGGGGCCGTTTCCATGGAGCTCCTCCTCCCTCCTCCTGGTTAGAAGCTGTTAATGAGATCAGAGGATGAAATCCCTGCAGGACACACAGGCCACACACTGACACCCTCCTGACAAACAGCCGCTGACATCTAATCATGACTGTGGAAATGAAACACAGTATTGGGATCTTTTCCTTCTTCCCTGATGTGCAGCAACACAGAAAATCAGGTCCATGTTGGATCATTTCCAGGTGCAAAATAACACAGACGACAGACAAAAACTGACTGAAGATGCTCATAGATGTACAGACGTAAACATATCACTGATCAACTCTGTGCCAACAGCCTACAAGTGAACTAAATAACCAGAAACTCCACAGACTGCAGTGTTTATGACAAATCAACTGTTTTATTTGGATGTTTGCAGTGAAAACATGTCATTATGACCCATTTCTGCTGGGTTAAGACTCTGAGCTTGTGAACATGAATGAGTCGTTGTCTTTGAATACTTCAGTGCGTGTAGTAGATCATGAGCTCAGAATGCAGGACAGACTCAGCTTTGTTCTGAACTCTGAAAGGTAGCCCTGTCACAATAACGCGTTTTGCTGTGGAATAAATTGTTCCATCAGTTATTGCAATAAATGATAATATTGCAGTTTTGAGATCATTTTCAAGTGACTTATAAATAGTGGCATAAAAATATGTAGGCACTTTTAACAAATAAATTTAATTATGAAGTCTCTGTAAACAAAATGATCTATCACAAAAGGAATGATTGAGACCAAAACACCAGGTTGAAGACTTTTATCATTCAGTTTTTTGGTAAAAAGAGAGAAAAAAAGATAAAAATAATAAATCAAGCAAATGAAAATTATTCTGTTCCTTTTCATGCGATTAATTGATTTAATGTGACAGGCCTAGTTGGGTCAACCAACCTTAGATCAACTTTAAGTCTGATGTTCATTCACGACTGCAAACTTTAATCTTCCATCAAGATAGTTTTTAAATTTGCCAATAATTTGGGTCTGGATTTCAGAAAGAGGAGCAGTGCATACAGGCTGAGCCAAACACAGTAGGATCTTTATCGAATTCGTCCTTAAAGTTCAAACTGATATTTAGAAAAACAAAAACGTGTGAAAAAGCATAACGTAACAGAGAGATGGGTTACTCTAGATAAATGTTAAATCGGATGAAGATAATCTTCTACAGAGGATGATGAGGACCACTGGAAGAAAACAACAACAATTCTGACGTCAAAGCAGAAGAGAACCGAGGAGAAACCAGCTTCACAGACAGAGACGTGAGATGTTCAGGGGAACAAACGACCTGGACGAACATGACCACTTAAGTGATTTTTTTAAAATTTTTTATGTGGCTGTAGAAATCAGAATTCAAAGAGAAAAAACAAACAGTTCTTTAGTGGCTCTAGTTTTCTCCCAGAACATTCATTCTCATTTCCTGGTTTTGTCTTTCACAACTAAAACATATGATCATAATTAGCATTGATTCTTTTCATGGCTCGATCCAGAATAGTTATTGAATTTACCAATAAAGTATAAATGTTAGGATTCCAACGAATCCTACTGCTTTGAATAAAGTGTCATTTTTAGGCTTCCTATCAAAAAGATTTTCATAATCGTCTCAAATTTTCATAAAATTTAGAGCAAATATATGTAACCTACTGAGACTGAGAATCTTTCTTTTTTTTAATGAATAAGTAGATGTTGAGGTCCAGTTATCATTTAAGATTTTATGAAGCCTATTACTTTGCTTCATACTGACACATTATGCCTATGCCTTCACTATTAATATTAAACAAGAAACGTTTTATTATTATAACTATAATAATTAATGTTATGCTGGCTTTTATTGATGCTTTAGGATTTTAACTAGTCCAGTTAAATTGTGCTACACATTGCTGCTTTCTTTTGTTGTACTGCCATAGTTACCAGAACACGTTAGAATGAACACACACTAGTTTCCTGCCAGCAGCTCAGGGCCCTGCACTGACCCGCAGGGCCAACTGAGATCCATCAACCCTCTCAGCTTGGCGCTCCGCCTTAAAGCCTCTCTGCTCACAGATTACCGTGACGTGACCCTGCAGCCAACTTCTGGGACTTCGGTGTCGTTAACTCACTTCACCGTGGATTCGGAGGACGGTTCTGGTCCGGATCAATAAGCTGAACTCTGACCGAACCGATGAAAACAAGTTCAGTGAGGAGGATCAGCTGAGGGAGTCGCTGCTTCAGAGTAAATCTCCTCCTCTTCCCTTTCCGGCTTCTTCGTCTTCCGTTTGCGGAGTTACGTTTAGTTTTTGGTGTATTTCTGCCACCTATTGGGCGGGAGTGGTAGTACTCGAACTGTGCCTCCATTAGTACTGCGTGGACAGGATATGGTCCACGCAGTACTAATTGAGGAAAAAAGAGATTAAAACAAAGTCCATCCACTTCAATTGAATTGTACTCACTTCTGATTCCTACTTTAATTCTTGACATATTTTCCCTCCCTCCGGTTCAGCACCATCATCCCAGATTCTTGGTGGAAAATAATATTCATCAGCTCCTGAATAAGAGATCCCTGTAAATGGATATAAAAGATTAAAATTGGCCTCTGTAATCAACACTGGCCCTCCACAAGGGTGTCTGCCATTGTGAAATTATTATAAAATAATAACAATCATTTTTTTAAAAAAATCATCAAATCCACAAAAAAACAACTTTTGTTTGAATCCAACAAGCAGACCGTAGGGGGCGGTGTTGCTTTTCTAAGATGTTCACCGGAAAAGAAGAAGAAACTTGGCGGAAAAGCGCTCAGATTTGAGTCGAAAATCCACAACCGTCCTCCGACGGTGTGTCAAACAAAGCGGGTCGATGATGTGGTCGGGAGCCTGAGAAACGACGGGAAGGTGAGAGCAGAACCTTCAGCTGACCTCCGGGTCATCACAAGTCAGGGACAGCCCGTCTTCTCTGACCCGTTGAACCAATAGCTGTGACGTATTTTTTGTAAGATAAGAACTTCTGAAAGGCAGCAGACACTGACAGAGATATTCATCTGTTTTCAGGCTGTACTCTTGAGAAACCGACCGAGCCTGTTCAGATCAGGATCAGACAACATCCATGTTATCCTTCAGACAGTTTCATTCACATCCGTGGACTTTCACAGCTAGAAATATCGCCTTTTTTTCTCATTACACTGATTATTTTTCTTCAGTTTACGTTGTCGTGATTTTACATGATAAACCCACCCACCAATAATGCATAAATGTGTTTGTGAAACCTCTAAATAAAATCAAGTGCAACTAATTTCAGAAGTTACCTGATTAGTAAACAGAGCCAAGCTGTGCGTCATGTGATCTGATAAATTCAGTTGTTTTCTGGCCTCCTGGGTTATTAGAGAACAATAGAGACCAAAACAGCTTCATGAAGACCAAGAATCACAGCTAGCAATAGAAACTAAAAGGAAAAAATATACCTGCAAGGAGCTGTACATGCAAAGTGGAAAATTCAATTCTTCTCTTAGCTGGAAATAGTTGTGGCCCTTTTTGTTATTTATCTGCTTGAAAATCTTTCCCTCAGAGCTGCTGTTAATTTTTTCTCCTGTGTTGTACACATGTACGTGTTTCTTTTGTTTTTTAAAAAAAGATCCTGATTATGTCAACATAAAAGTTTTTTTTTTTTTTGTCTTAGTTGACCACCAAACCCCTCCCTCTGGAGGCCAGAATGAGGTTAACTGGGCAGAAAAACCAGCAGGATTCAGACTGATGCGTTGGCTTCCATTAGCTGCTCTGGAGATCTGCTGTATTAATAATGTAGTTGAATGTCCATGTTTCACTTCCAGATGCATCAGTGGGATTTGTCTCCGTTCTCTGTGACTCCGGCTGCGAGTTTGCTGTCCAGATGCGTCTCCGTGGGAGCCGTTTCCCAGGTCAGGACATCATGTCCTCCTGCTGTTATATGAATTATTTTCTCCGGGTCTTCTTTCATTAAATAAAACACAAAGATGGATATCAGATGACTTAATTTGGAACCTATGAGCACAGTTTACATATTCACTATGTGTTTCATGATGGAGCAACATGTCACACACAAACCTGTGCAAATATGTAAGCAGAAGTTTGCAAGATTGGTTTTAAATGTGTAAGTAGGAAAACCAGACATTTTAGTCACTTTCTACATTTTTCTCATGAATCCCGATGTGTGAGTTGCATTCGGTAGGCCAGCGCTCTGGAGTGACATCTTGTCTCGATCTCCCCTCAGGATGAAATCGACTGTGCCTTTTCTGAGCCAAGTCCCGTTTTCTCGGCCCGCCTGCGTGAGGCTGAAGAGCTCATCAGAAAGCAGAAGCGGCTGGATGAGGTATGCCTCACTGTGACCCCACTCACTGCTTGTTGCATTGCATCCTAAAGTCCTGGCTGCAATGATTTCAGTTACAATCTATTTGTGCACAGGATCTAATTTCTACATAACAACAAGGTTTGTTGTTAGGGCTGAAGCGATTGATTGTGATGAATCTGTTATTTAACTTAGTGCTGTTAATTTACTAATTGATAAATCATTAACTGGACTCAAAAAAAAAAAACCCTGCAGAATAAGGTCAGAGCAGCAATTACATCAAAGTTGTACAAAAAAAATCTGTACATTTTGCGTTTAAGATACAAAAAGTGTTTTGTTTGTAAATATGTTCTTTCCAAAACTCCTCAGCTTGTTGATGAGCCAACCCTACTTTCAGGAAGGAAAAGTCCTGGTTTACAGAGAAAAATGACCCCTCATTAAATGAAAAAAAACCCAGTTTCCGTAGCAACCGTTGCGACCTTTATGGTTCTTCGGGCTACAACAACTGGCTGACGTTCTGTGCATGTGTTCTGTCCGGTCCCACTGATCCAGGTGCAGCTGCAGTTGGAGCTGTTGAAGGTGGATGAACAAAGTGCTGACGTCGCTCATGGATTCCACCTCAGTGAGTCTCGCCCTCATCCAGCTCTGTCACAAACCTTTTATTTTAATCTGAAATCAGATTGAGACTGATGTTGTTATGGATCAGGCACATATTCACCGTTACCCAATGTATTGTTTGTTTTTTCAATATTGTGACGATACAGATATGAATGTTGGATCATTTTTTAACAGTGCTTCATGAGAAATCCAGCTCAGTTTGCGACATGACGGAAACCAGGTTTCTGTTGATAAACCCGCCCCCTCCTCCTGACTCCTCCTCTCTCCATCAGGTCAGAAGAATGAGAAGCTGCAGTTGCTTGGTAACCACCTCCTGGGCGTCCTGAGGGAGCACAAGGTTCTAAGACAGAGGCTGATGCGGCCGCTGGCTCGCACCAACCTGCCCGTCCTGGCTCACCTGCACGCGTAAGATCTGACTGTTTAGAACAAGAGTTGGTCATCTGGTAGATGTGCTGACCTGGAAAAGTCTTTCATTCAGATAAATCAAACACATTTCCTTCACTGCACCGTTCAGCTCCAGCTCATGTCTAACTCTTTGCTCCAGCTCTGTGGTGGACTCCATCAGGCTGATGATGGACTTCATAGAGTGTCTGGAGGAGAAGCTGAGATCTACCCACAACCGGATCACCAGAACCGACTCTCTCGCCCTGCTGGTCAGTTCCGTCACAGACGTGGAACCACAAACCATAACCCGGTATCCGTTTACAGGATGTCAGTGTTGAACTTCTTAAAGTAACATCTAAAATTCACTTTTCAGAGCTTTACTTTACGCCAGTGCTTCTCAATTATTTTCCGTTACGCCCCCCTAGCAAGAAGAAAACTATTCGCGCCCCCCACTCCCCACCGTGACTATCCATCTCTGCATAACATTTTTTCCTTATTAACATTTTTTTCGCTGAAAAAACTCTAGCGGCTTATCGGCGTGATTGGGATGTAACGTATTTAAGTGACGCGCTAATTTATTTGGCTTCATGCTGTCCACTGCGAGCATTTTTAGACACAGCAAACACACCGGTCTTTCCTCTTCTCCACTGTAGTCACAGTGAAGCCAAGCGCTAAATAAGATTCGTCGTATTTCCTCTTCTTAGCTTTCGGTTGACTTTCTGTTGTCTCATTATCTTTGTCTCTCTCCGCTTTTCTTTTCATCCCTGTGAAAAACTTTTTCATGTTGGGGGTTGTTGAATAACGGAGGCCATAGACAGAACGCAGTCGGAGCTTTTGTTGACTTAACACTGCTAACCAAGGCAAACCTGTTGTCTTGTAAGTCATAAAATGTTGCACTGTCGCAAACGTGACAGAAGTAACAATGAGAGCGCCACTGCCGCCTACTGTGCGCAATTACACTTTATACTAGTACGGCCAAAAAAAAGCCTGTTCCCCAGGATCACGCACCGCGCCCCCCAAAGGGGGCCCGCCCCACTATTTGAGAAGCACTGCTTTACGCCATAACATTGTTCCCTCATAAGTAGCATACCAGAAGTGTAGCTTTAATTTTTTTCATGCATGTCTGAGAAATACTTCAATCTTCATGATAACCATTCAGTCATGCAAAACACCTGGTTGGACTTAGCTCCACCTTTCAGACACGGCTCCTCCTCAGCTGCAGCTCTCCCCTGCAATGGCCCCATTCAGCCCCTTCAGACTAGCCAGCAGCAATTAACAAATACCTGGTGGACCTGTGCATCAGCAGAGCTCATTATAGGAGTTACTTCTCAGTGCAGCGCTGGTAATAAGGCTGCTAAAGGGTTAATAGAGGAGCCGTGTTGTGATGACTTCCTGAAGGGGGAGTCTCACAACAGGACTTTTAAAGAGACAAAGACAATTTCAAGACATTAAATTAGGAAGTCAATTTTCTTTTAAGTCATATTAAGTATCTGCAGCATTTCTTTGACAACTTACGGGAACAGTTACTTAATTATGCCATAAAATGGCACTATGTGCCTGGAACACACATAATACTGCCCTTTTACTGACGACCAGTCTGGATAAAGTAGATAGTGTCTTATATTTTTCAGTCCATTTATCCAGCCATTCTTATCCGTTGTTTAATCTGCGGTTATCCCAAAGCAGTAACCTTTGGGGTTGGCTCAGTAACAGAGACATGGGAACATTTGGAGCACATTTAGCATAAAGCATGTTCTGACCACAGGTTGCAGGGACATGATCATTCTGAAATGAGTCTCTCCCTGTCTCTCCTCTCCAGGATAACTCGCTCGCCCTCCTGCTGACTATGGCTTCAGAATCTGAGATGTTGTTCCAGAGGATTCAGCAGTGGAGGTCGATCAGCTGCAGCCGCCCAGGAGGGTCTGAGGCACAGACTGGTTCGGAGCTGTCTGCTTCCTGAGGACTCAGTGGAGCCCGCTCTGATGAAAACTGGACCTCAGTGTCCTCTTTCTCATAATATTGCAACCCAGACTCTTTAGATTTGAATAAAGCACACTTGAATTATACATAGGAAAATCTTTAATTTAGTCTTTTTTAAATTCTTTTTTATTTTGAGTTTCCACCATTTGTTAACTTCAAAACGACTATCACTCTTTTTCTCGGTCAAGACAAACTGGCTGATTGGCCAGAGCGCCCCCTCTGGTGGATTTTGGTGGTAAGAGGATCATGTGTGAACTTGACAGGTGGGAGTTAAAAGTATTTGATCTAAAGTTTGCTGTTAAATTTTTAGTTTCCTGTCACACTAAATGTAAATTCCATTTTGAATTTGTTTTCTGATTCAGACATTAATAAGTGGAGAACTGCTTAACTTAAATACCCTCTACATCCTGTAGCTAAAGAAGTTCATTTTGAAATTCTCTATAACATTTTTCCAACTAAGGAATTATTACGACAAAGATTCAACTTTGACACCAACAGCTGTACCTTTTGTGACAATGACTTGAAACAACAGGCCATCTCCTTTTCTATTGTCTGCACACTGCAACATTTTGGGAAAACATTCAGTACTGGATCTCACCAAAACTTGTAATATTTGGAACCATCCTCAGAGACAGAAGATCCGACCTCAGACTTTGGTCCTTGACCAAGTTCTTCATCCACTCCCGTAAATGGGAAAATAGAAAACCTGACTTTTCAAATGCCTTCCAATAGACAGCTACTTGAGAGCCTTAAAAACTGATGACCAGAGAGCACAGCACAAATACATTTTTGTATTTGACACTTTAATGAGCTGAATTTATTTTCTGAGAACTAGTACCCCTTTTTTTTCGTTTTGCTTTTGTCATTTTACATCTCCCTCTGTTTGATATGACAAATTTTATTATAATTTATTTTACTTTTTTTTACTGTCCTCTTATAATTTTGTGTGTGCCTTAAACCTTTAAGACTTGACATTGACGCCTTCTTGTAAGTACATGCCACGTGATTCTTTACAATTGTTCAAAATATTTTTTTGCTTGTTTTTTTAATGATAGTGTATGGATGGTTTCACGACACTCGGGGAAAGTTTTTTAACCTAAATACCTTAAATACACTTCAGGTGGCCGTTTCGACATGCACTTCCATGCGCCAGCCCAGTAAGCGGCGCTACTACACCCATAAACTGAACATAAACAACCCATGATGACGCAGGACTTCCGGTTTAGTACAGTTTTCATGACGCTTCTCTGGTGGAGTTTGGAAACGGTTACGTTTACATTGTCGTGTCGAGCGCTCGGTAAGCCTGAACAACTACTGACACATTTCTCCTCACTTATTTTGTGGTCCAGTTTCAGCCATTCTAGATAATAATAAGCAAAGTGGACCCGGAGGCAGTTTCCAGATGAAGACAGCGAACTGTCGGCTCCCCAGCTATTTAGCTGCTAGGTCGTTAGCACTGCTGTAAACAGCTGTGATGTTGTTGAGAGCCGCAGGGTGATAGGCTGAGGAAAAAAACACACACCATCAATGTCAGGCCTCGTTTTTGGCGTCCACCAGAGACCGACTTAGTGCTCAGTTTGATTAGTTTTATTTTAGGGATCTAGCTAGCTTTGTTTCCTCGTCGGTCACTCAGTTTCTACGACGATAGATTAAACTGGAAGCGGAACAGCGGAGTCCAACGGACCGCTCTTCACCCAGCACAACTCAGGATTAAGAGCACTAAAGTATCGTCAAGTTTTCGATTATTTACACTCTTGAAAAAGTCCAGATGAAATGAATATACCTTCAATATGTTTAGAGCTTTTATATATATATATATATATATAATTATATATATATATATATATATATATATATATATATAAGAATTGAAGTCAAACTAAACTAGCAGCACAGACGCTGGCGTGGCGTGGCGCTGATGATGAAAAATTTCATCATCATGAAACAGTTTCATCATTACTTTCATAATGATGAAACTGTACAATACTGATTAATCACCACACAGCATCAATATGTTTATTCATACCTTATTTATTCACCTTATTGATTTAATTATTGGGATTTGTTACACCATCTAGTCATGCTGGTCTTTTTATTCTATTTGATCTATTTTGCTGGCATCATATTGCATTTTTCTGGAAGATAAAATATCCCAGAAATTATTGCGACAAACATTATTGTTTATATACTATTTTATACTGTTTATATTGTTATATACTATTTTCAAATAATATATAGATAATGGTATAATAAGTCAAGGTTACTCTCTTAAAGATCAATGAACTTTAATTTTGTAAAGACCTGTGAGATGTTTTAATTATTCAAAGTTGAGCACAACAACCAAAAATGATAAATAAAAGATGTGTATTTGGTCTGTATGTATTTACATTCATCTGATTAAATCATAGTTTCAGCTTGTATGTTTTCACTCTCTGTCCCAGAAGAGATTAATCAACACATTTTTTTCTCTTTTCTGTGTAGAAACTGTGGCTGTAGGAAGCAGCAGTCTCCTGACTCACTGAGGATTCTTACCTGGGGGGTCCCGCCTCCACAACACACACACTCACACAGACAGTAAATGGCACATTTTTACCTCACACACACTTATGTTGCATCAGCTGCACAATTTCTGTTTGATACAATGACGGCGTAATAAAAAATGATAGCAAACAGTAAAGTCTGTTCTGTGATCAGTGACTGGTAGGGTAAGCAGTGAGTGTAGCAGCCAACAGGATCTTAATTTTGTTGCTGATGTTGTACATGTGTGTGTGTTCCTGTGGGATCTTCCAGGTTTACTTCAAAGTGCCATCATGGTGCTGGCCGACTTGGGAAGGAAGATCACCTCGGCGCTGAGGTCACTCAGCAACGCCACCATCATCAATGAAGAGGTAGGACACACAGTGTGGTGCTAAGCTACTCTTTGTTTTAGAAATTGCTACAGTGGGAAGAAACCTTACAAGTTTGATTCAGTTTAACCTGAAGTTGAAGAACTTCCAGAAAGAGAGCTGTGTTCTCAACTGAGGCTCATGTTGAGCTGGCTTAAAAATAAAATCTCATATCACTGCAGATCTGTGTAATGCCAGCTGCTCTTAAAAACAAGGTGAAAAAAAATGAAGAAAAATGAATATTTTTCAGAAATGCTCCTGATAGATAATGTATAAAAGGAGACATTAAAGCAGCTTTTCCCTTCAAATATTATATTGGACAAAGATTCTGTTTGTCTTTTAATAAATCTTTTAGAAAAATGTAGATTTGGTTTCTAAGGGAGAATTTGGAGTGGGGTTCTTCAGATGTTATTTTCAAGATTTTTATTTTTTTTTTCCCAGGTGTTGAACGCCATGCTGAAGGAGGTGTGTGCTGCTCTCCTGGAGGCAGACGTTAACATCAAACTGGTCAAACAGCTGAGGGAAAATGTCAAGTAAGCGTGGTCAGCCAGGTTCTGGTCCTGTTCTGCTGAACGCATCGTACCTGTTAGCAGACCCTTTGTCTTCCCCCTACAGGTCTGCCATAGACCTGGAGGAGATGGCCTCAGGCCTGAACAAGAGGAGGATGATCCAACACGCTGTGTTCAAGGAGCTGGTGAAGGTAAGGTCCATGAGTCATGAGAACGCTCCAGATGCTACGAAGTGTCCGTGTGTGTCTCACGTGTGTGTTCTGTTTCAGCTGGTCGATCCCGGTGTGAAGGCTTGGACTCCGACCAAAGGCAAGAACAACGTCATCATGTTTGTTGGTCTGCAAGGCAGTGGCAAAACTACAACCTGCTCCAAGGTGACCACACACACCTGACACACACTCTCCAACAACACCACATACATTTTACAGTTCTTCAAAATGACTGAAAAGGGCTGTTTTCTCTCATTACTTACATTTACAGACTTAGAGCTGATCAGATCTTATGGAACATTTTCCTCATCCTTATTTGAAGCTTCTGTCATCGTAATTGTTCAGTATTGTGATCAAACCCTTGAATAGTATCACTGAAACCTTCAATGATGTAGAGAAAAGAACTTTTGGAAAAACCAGGACATGAAACAGTCCCCAGAAACTGAGCGCATGTTATGATCAGAGAAAAGTAACATGATCACCTTACTAATCATGTTTGATAACTGAGGTGGCAGAGTACTAGAAGTAAGAAACATTGCCACCTGCAGGTGGGAGGTAGCATCCACTTAAGCCCAACGTTTTTGGCTGTTTTTGTAGAAAATTTGCAATAAATTCACATTTATGTATGGATGTAAAAAAAAAAAAAGCAAAGATCTGCCGATTTTGCGTACATTTTTTTTTATTGCAGATTTGCAAAAAACTGGAGGGATCAATGATGGTTATTGTACCACACAGCTGCTAGACCGTCATGTCTGTGTTCCACTAACAGCAGTGTTGTTTTTTCCCCGGGCAGCTCGCTTATTATTACCAGAGAAAAGGCTGGAAGACTTGCCTGATCTGCGCTGACACCTTCAGAGCAGGTAGGCACACACATTGCCTGTAGCATTACCTAGCATGGTTTGTCACTCTTTACCCAGATAATCTATAAATAAACAAACATCTTCTCTTTGGTGTGAAAACTCCTCTCTCATCTCCAAGGTGCCTTCGATCAGCTCAAACAAAATGCCACCAAAGCCAGAATACCTTTTTATGGCAGGTGAGTGTTCTTGTGCCGCTTCCCCTGTTTGCAATTGGCTCCTGCTCTTTCCCCCTCTCTCCCTCATTCTCCTGATGGTTCCTTGTTTGTGTTGGGTTCAGTTACACTGAGATGGATCCTGTGGTGATCGCCGCTGAAGGCGTTGAGAAATTCAAAGGCGAAAACTTTGAGATCATCATTGTGGACACGAGTGGAAGACACAAACAGGAGGATTCACTGTTTGAGGAAATGCTGCAAGTCTCCAATGCAGTGGTGAGTATGTGAACTCATCACAACAAATTCTAAATATAATGTATCATAAATAATAAAGCATGATGTTACTCAGAGCACAAAGCATAGAATTACACTGAATAGATCTGCCCTCATGGAACAGGAACATTGTCATTGATACCTAATCTATAATTTTTTCAATATCGAGATCAATACAAATATTAATAACTGATTGGTGCATCTCTAGTGTCTAAAGTGTTATTGGTGTATAATGTCTTTTTTTTTTCTCTACTTTGTGACAAAATTAAGCTCCTCCTTTCTCTGTTCCCATAGCAACCTGATAACATTGTGTACGTGATGGATGCTTCCATCGGTCAGGCCTGCGAAGCCCAGGCTAAAGCTTTCAAAGACAAAGTGGACGTAGCGTCGGTCATTGTCACAAAGCTAGATGGACACGCCAAAGGAGGCGGAGCTTTGAGCGCGTAAGGACCTTTGCTGCACGGTGCTGCGCGGCTGGTTGGCCCGCGAGCCGATGGTTTACCCTCACTCTGTGACGTTCTGTTGTTAGTGTGGCGGCCACCAGGAGTCCCATCATCTTCATCGGAACAGGGGAACATATCGACGACTTCGAGCCGTTTAAGACTCAACCTTTCATCAGCAAACTGCTGGGTAAAATCTCCTCTGTTTCTGCTCTGACTGCACCTGCTGGTTCTACCAAGACTGTAACACTGTTAGCTAGACGAGGGTTAGTGTTAGTTAGTCTTTCTAACATCTGATTGCTGCCTCTGGGGAAAATGACCTTTCTGTCTAACCAGGTTGCAGGGATTCTTTTCATGGTAGCTCAGTGGAATCTTAGAGTTAAATTTGGATCATAATTTGGATCATATGTAATTCCATCTCATAGCGCTTCTTAAAAAGACAAAGATCTACCCAACTAGTTAGAATCGTCAAGGTTCCAGCATGGACTGGATAAGTTCTAGATAACTGTGGACACGGAAAAGAGTTTGGAAAATTAATTTTGTTTGCACATTTTATATCCTGTCCCATTTTTCCATCCATCCACCTGTTCTTTTGTATTAAGACCTGACCTCTGTCAAAATAACTGCTTTTTGTGATCAATAGAATTTGAAAATCTTTTTGACTCTTTACTTGAATACTTTAGGAACAATAATTTAATTCAATTCAAATCCAAAAATATTTCATAATAAAAATAATTAAAAAAAACTTTAGAAAAATGGTAGATATGTCTTCCAGCAGCGTTAGCCTTTAGCAGCAGAACTATGGATGTAGCTCAGGAAAACTGAGTGAGACCTCAACCACACAAGTTTCATGTTGAAGTCAGGTGGGCAGGATGAAACTGAACATTATTTTTTTATTTCTCATGTCTTCTGTTGACATCCCACAGCCTACAAGTCCCAAAGAATAAAGGACTTTGGTCCTTTATTGTTATTTCCCACCTCTACATTTAAGTCTGCTGTTGAACACATGCAGACATGCATCAAGTTCTGCATCAACTTGATGTTTGTGTTGCAGGAATGGGTGACATTGAAGGCCTGATCGACAGAGTGAACGAGCTAAAGCTGGATGACAACGAGGAGCTGATAGACAAACTGAAACATGGTGAGAACCTAGACGCCTCCGCTGCAGAACCTGCTGCAGACACGGCGACTCACTCCTGATCTTTGGCCTGCAGGTCAGTTCACGCTCAGGGACATGTACGAACAGTTCCAGAACATCATGAAGATGGGGCCCTTCGGACAAATTATGGTAACTGAAGACTTCCTCTCAAATTATCTTAAAGGTGACCTATTTATGCTTCCCTGAACAGTTGGGACAGGTTTGTGGACGACAAAACAAGTCCATCACATTTGTTGCAGGAATGGGTGAATTATTCTGAGATGATGAGATTTCAGTCTGCTCCTTTCTGACTGTGTTGAACTCCTTTCAGAATGAGCTGTTTTAGGGCCTCTGTCACTTCAAATTCAATAAGCTGCTAAAGCAGTTAACTGACCAAGCGTGCTTTAGCTCAGCTTGGGTTAATGTGTTGAGCCACATTGTGACTTAACAATCGAAAGGTCTTTGAAATGGCTCTTGATCTGTATTTAGAAGCAGTAAAGACCAAACTGGAAGTATATAAACGTTCAGAATGTGAATTGTGCTGTTGATGTGTAAATGGCAAAACTGTTGATTCAGCGTTTGTATGAGTAGATGCAACCCTAATTATACAAAATTCAAAAGGGCTATAAACTAATTCATAATGACCTTATTGATGATGATCCAAGAACCTTGAAGAGGAATTGTCTTTCTCTGTACTGACTCTGTATATATATGTGTGTGTGTGTCTGTGTGTGTTGCGTTCAGGGTATGATTCCCGGTTTCGGTACAGATTTCATGAGTAAAGGAAACGAACAGGAATCAATGGCCAGACTGAAGAAACTCATGACCATCATGGACAGCATGAATGACCAGGGTAACACACACTGTGACACTTACTCTCTCCACTGTTCTCTGAATATGTTGTCAAGCACGTTAGTTTGAACGGGATTTCTGACTTACCTGAACGAAAGATTAATGGAGAGGGTGAAGTCTCTGACTGATCTTACCAAGTTTCCTTTACAGAACTGGACAGTAAAGATGGGGCAAAGCTGTTCAGTAAGCAGCCCAACCGGATCCAGAGAGTGGCCCGTGGATCTGGAGTTGCCACCAGAGACGTTCAGGAGTTACTCACACAGTATACTAAGTTTGCTCAGATGGTGAAGAAGATGGGCGGCATCAAAGGACTATTCAAAGGTACCAGTGAGCCACATTTTTTTGCCTAGAGGAGAGTTTAATCTGGTACTGATGTAGTGATCCAATGTTTCTTAATCAGAAGAGTAATGTTGGATGCGAGCTGTGCTAACTTTGTTAAAGCAAACCACAGAACAACACGTCTTCCCTCGCTTATCAGTTTCTGACTGGATGGAGATAACATGTCTGGATATTTAATAACCACTTTTAAAGGAGGACTGTGTGAATGTAGAAAACTATGAATCACTTCTGCTGAAGTATGAAGTGTTATTTGAGTATGCAACACTTCCCAAAATCATGACCTGAAAGTAGAGGAAGAAAAAAAATACAACTGCAAGGTTTTTAGAAAATATGAGCATCCTTGGACTTTTACACCAGATCTCCGCACTAATATGTTTGTGATGTTTGGTGTTGCAGGAGGAGACATGTCCAAAAACGTGAACCCATCTCAGATGGCCAAACTGAACCAGCAGATGGCCAAAATGATGGATCCTCGGGTTCTGCATCATATGGGTAAGACCTGCTCACTAGCACAACTCCCACACAGCTCACTTCACACCTTCACTTAATGAAAGAACTCTGTCATTATAAAGGTCAAGAGGATCAGCTGTTAAGGAATGTTACAGATCAGAATTATAAATGAGTGCACTGTTCTAACATGTCCTGCCTAAAGTCTGTTGGCAGCATCAGCTTGCACTGTCTGAACAGAAATAAGTTGAATTCATGAACAACTTTTATTAAGTTTCTCTTTAATATCAGAAAATATAAAAGTATTTCGTAAATGAATCTAACTCGCTTGTAAATGAATTGTACAAAAATAAACATAAAACAGACTTTCATGCACAAAGCTGGAAGAATTGGTAAAAAAAAAAAAAAAAAAAAAAAAGAATAAAATGTATTATTACGCCCTAGACATTAACACCAAGTGGTCAAGAATGTACTTTTTAAAATTGTTTATTTCAATAATCCAGATTTGGATTTAAAAGGAGTTGGAGTTAAAATAGACTCTACCAGCATGATGAGTTTTGCTTCGTTTTTTTTTTTTTCTGCACATATTTAAACATCCCACAGCTCATCAGTCAAATGGTTCAACTTTGTATCATTCTGTTATGTCTGTGTGTTTTAGGAGGCATGGCTGGCCTTCAGTCCATGATGCGTCAGTTCCAGCAAGGAGCCGCCGGCAACATGAAAGGCATGATGGGATTTAACAACATGTGACCTCCCCCCAGCTGATGCCTTAATACAGAAGAGGAAACTCTTCTCCTCCTCGCAGGTGGAGGAGGCGGGGCAAACCTTGTTTTTTGCTGCTTTGCACCAACAAATAAAATACAGTTTGTCCTTGAAGAAAACCATTGGAAGTAAATTGTGAGTTTAAAGGAGTAGTTGAACTTTTCAGCAAATGTTTTGGTCTGTCAGAGAAACCTCTGGAATGCTCCTCGGTCTTGTGGAAGATGAGCTGATATTTAACAGGCCTCATTATCTTTGGTTGGTAAAAATGTTTCCATGTAAAATTAAAACATAGTTTGAACCATTACAGGAGTAAATGGCACAAGATGAAATTGAGTAGTGACAGTGTTTTTGTCATAATAAAAGTTTTTATTGCATCATTTTAAACCTGGTGTGTATTTATTTCATTGACTCTTTATTCTGATAAAATTACACCAAGTTTAGCTGTTTTCAGGTTTTTATCAAAGTGATTATTTTCAAATTTAGAAGTTCACCAAAATACAAGATTGTGGATTTGAAAAGGTTTGGGAAAGCACTGATGATGATGATTATGTAGCTTTGTAAGTCTGAGTGATTACATTACATTTGAATTAAAATGTTTTTTTGTTATTTTTTCCTGTCATTAAAAAAAAACAAATAAACCAGATCTCAGTAAAAGGATTGTGGAATTCCACAAATCTGGTTCTGCATTTGGCTTGACTAAACCGAATGCCGAATGAGATTTGTGAAGGTTTCCATGTTCATCTGTTCAGTTCTTTGGGGCTAATGTTTTGAGGTGATGTTCAGTGTTGTTTTTAGCCATTCAGACTGCTTTGCATGCTGGGTAAAGCAGTTTTTGCCCCGCCTTCCTGGATCTCCTACATGGCTTGTGGCAGACT
This sequence comes from Poeciliopsis prolifica, assembly GCF_027474105.1. Classification (NCBI taxonomy): domain Eukaryota; kingdom Metazoa; phylum Chordata; class Actinopteri; order Cyprinodontiformes; family Poeciliidae; genus Poeciliopsis; species Poeciliopsis prolifica. The sequence goes on along the minus strand of NW_026562422.1, from coordinate 1,602,637 downwards.
TCTTGTGCCCTTTTTTTTTAAACATCCATTCATCATGAAGTTCAGATACTTAATGAACAAGAGCAGAGCTGCAACACTGCAGCACCTCCTATAAGCAGAAATAACCTGACAAAGATGAAGATGTTCCTGACAAACCTTTAGAGCAGCTCCGTTCTTCACTAATGATAGAGTTCGATATATTTAATACGTATAATTTTTTCCTGTTATGAGTAGTGACAACAAACTAATATTAATTCTGAGAAGTTAACTTTGTAGAATAGTAATTATTGATTTAATTATATATATATATATATATATATATATATATATATATATATATATATATATATATATGTGTGTGTGTGTGTGTGTGTGTGTGTGTGTGTGTGTGTGTGTGTGTGTGTGTGTGTGTGTGTGTGTGTGTGTGATGTATAAATTGCTTGCTTGTGATGTTTTTGGAGCGACGCGGAATGTGGCTCCTCTATTTCACTCAGAGTGAGACCTCTTCCTTCGCAAACTCTCTGAGTCTTGACGTGGCAACGGGTGCCGCCATATTGTTTTGCTTCGTTGTCAGCGAGAGGAGAGGAGCGGCGGCTTCGCAGCGGCGGTAAGTTCTAACTTTCTTTTGAAACACTTTCTCGGCTGCACCCGAGAGATCCTCGGCTTCGCCTGGAACACATTCTGCTCCCGTATGGGCTGCAGCTGCTCCTGGGCAGCCGAAGCGAAGCTGCCGTCCACCCGCTGGACGCAGGAGATGACCTGACGTTTAAACGGATTTGTTTAGCATCGTTGGGAGTCCACGTTTATCAGCTGTAAACACGAAACAGACGGTGAACCTTGTGATGTCAGTCAGGCTACAAACTTGTGCTATTCTACACTCCTTTGTTTGAATATATAGATATGCTTGAAGTTAATGTGAGCCGCAGTATAACGAAGTCAGTGAAAACTGCCCACGGGTCGCTGGGTGGGTGAGGGTTTTATGTATTTATAAAATTAAAATAAACATGCTGAGAGTTGGATAAAGAATGATCTCGTAGCTGAAGGACCGCCTGCTCAGGAGAAACAACTTTTCTCCCAGACATTTAAAGTCTGATCAATAATCCTGCTGCTGCAGCTGCTGCAACATTTTCTGTTTGTTCTCTGAAATCAACAGCAAGCTAATCTGGTCTCCAGATGATGAACTCTTTATATTAAATCCAGAAGGGACTGGAAGTTTTCTATAGGCCCTCAACCTTCTCCACATTTTATCATGTTTCCACCTCAAAGTTCAGTTTATTTTATGCACAATTGCAAAGTGGCCATGAAAATGACACCTGGATTTCTAAACCTTTTGCAAATACAAAGCTGAAAACTGTGGAATAGATTATGTAGTAAAGCCCACTTTATTCTGTGAGCTTGAAATAAACCCAATATGGAAATTTGAGGAAATTATTACTTAATAACAAGCCTGTGGGGAATCAGTCTTAAGTGATCGGTTTTCTTTGTTTTATCAAGTCAATATTCACCAAATTGACATCCTCTAAAGGTTTCTTCACAGCTTGTTCCTTTCCTCTGTCGCCATATGCTTTTGAAGTGGTTGATGTCAAGTCAGTAATTCCACTCAGTAAGCTGGGATTCCTCAATGGAAAACTCTTTGCCATTTAGCGTTATAAATGGAATTTGAGTACATCGTATTATAATTGGGGTCGAACTGGAATGTACATGACTGAGTTTGGACCAGTCTGACTAGATTGCACTGAATTAAATGTAAACTTCTTGATTTGTGTTGGACTTGTTGGTTTGGCAAAGTGCGTTGAGAAGAGAGTTGTGAGTTGGTTCCATTTATGTAAATGCTTTGAATATATTAATACTCCATAGCACAGTGGCAAAAAAAGAATGGGGAGAAAATCCAGTTTCTCAATACACGAAAAGTTTAAAAGAACTTTAAAAAGCTTGAGTTGCACCAATTTGATATTAATATTTGTATAAATCCTAATATTGAAAAAAATCTAGATAGAGTACTTTATTTCAAATTATATTTAGAATTCTGAATTGTAAATAGTCGGCCTTTAATGTTCTATCAATTTCTTTCTTATTTATTTTCCATTAGCTGTTCTAATCCTAATTGCACTGACTGAACAAATGAAAGCTGTTTTTCCGTGTCAAAGCTGGTGAATTTATTGGTACAACCACTTTTGAAGCAAATTATTGAGCAAATGCATTTATAATTCAGTACATTTACATATGTTTTAAAGAAAAGAAAAGTTTTATGTCGTTTCAGCTGATTTTCTGTTTTGGATCGACACTAGGGCTCAGATATTGGTATCTGTAACTAGAAGTGAATGAAAAGTGGATCTTTGCATTAAAAAAAGCACTAAACTATTTTTAATCATCACACAACAATTCTAAATAAAAATGTGACAACAATCAACTGCATTGATTTAAAACAGAAAAGCAGCAATTATTCCCACTACATGGGAATTGCGTTGACTCTGCGTTGCAGAAGAGAAAGGAGTCAAAGTTTGACTCCTCAACGTGTCTTGATTGATATATTTAACCTTTGAACCCTGACGTCCCACTGAGCATTGTGCTTGCTGTTTACTGTACTCTAAATCTGCCAACTCCCACAGCTTTCCTGTGACCTTGTGACCCCTGCTTCGACATGGCCACCTTCGCCGAGTACATCGCTCAGAACGAGGAGCGCGACGGCGTCCGCTTCAGCTGGAACGTCTGGCCCTCGAGCCGCCTGGAGGCGACCCGCATGGTGGTGCCGGTGGCCGCTCTGTTCACGCCACTGCGGGAGAGAAGCGACCTGCCCCCGATCCAGTACGAACCCGTCCTGTGCAGCCGTGCCACCTGCCGTGCGGTCCTCAACCCACTCTGGTATGTCCTTCCACCTGTGTGTAGCTCACCAGTCTGTGAAGAACTTTGTCCCTTAGATGTGCAAATCTTTCAGTGTCCAGTGATTTATTATTATTATTTATTCATTTTTTTTTATAAAGAAAACAAAAAAAAATTTTTAGGGTCACTGTTTAATTCAGAAACCAAATTTTCTATCGAAACAGTCCAGAGATTCTGTTTCAAATGCTGAAATTCAATTTTGATTTATTTTGAACAAGTAAAGTGTCACATAATTAAGAAAACAATAAAATGTCATAATAGTAATCAAACATAAAAACTCAAAACTTCCATGTGCAATTTGAAGTGGAGTAAGAAGAAAACAAACCCTCAACTGTCTCATCCAAATATGTCCCATACTCTGTATATTTATACATCTCATTTTTACTCATGTCATAATTTGTACAGTTTTCTAGTTATTATTATTCAATAAATTATGTGACTGACAAGAGAAAAAGGCAGAGAAAACAAGTTTATGTAAAACTATTCATTAGTATCAAATTACATCAGTTTATATTTAAAAAAAGAAAAAAAGTTGATTTGTGTGTAACAATTCGTAACTTAAATTGTCAGTAGGTTAGCTCATTCAAATTATTTAAAATATGTAAGTTTTTTCTTTCTGCGCCTCTACTCTCCCTCTGTCTTCCTCTCCATCTCTTTCAGTCAAGTGGACTACAGAGCCAAGCTGTGGGCGTGTAACTTCTGCTACCAGAGGAACCAGGTGAGTGGGGTCCTACTGTGGGGTCGGGAGAACAGTGACCCAGAGAGACTGACACTACACCCTCCTCTTCTCAGTTTCCTCCGTCGTACGCCGGCATCTCGGAGGTGAACCAGCCGGCTGAGCTGCTGCCTCACTTCTCCACCATCGAGTATGTTGTGCAGGTGAGAAAGCTGCGGCGTGAGAAAGCTGCGGCTTAGCTCGCTGCCAGATGCTTGACCAACTCTGTTTTCCGGCTCCAGCGGGGCCCTCAGATGCCGCTCGTCTTCCTGTACGTGGTGGACACCTGCATGGAGGACGAGGACTTGCAGGCTCTGAAAGAGTCTCTGCAGATGTCCCTGTCTCTGCTGCCCCCCACCGCTCTGGTGGGACTCATCACCTTTGGACGCATGGTTCAGGTCCATGAACTGGGCTGTGAGGGGATCTCCAAGAGTTACGTCTTCAGGGGCACAAAGGACCTGAACGCTAAGCAGCTGCAGGTAAATGGGATCCTGGTCATTTACATTATCAGTAATCATTTATTGTGATAAATTTCTTATTGCGGTAAGAATTTTGAATTGTCTTTTTCACAATAAATTCAAATTAATAATGTTTAAATCCACCCAGAGTTCTCTGTACTGTTAGGATTCAGAAACAGAATATGCTTTAGTGATACAAATCACATTTTATGTGACCGGTGTCACAAAGTAGCGTATTACAAATGCTGTGTCATGCTTTAACAGCCATATAGTTTTCTAATAAAGTAATCATAAATATTACTTTCTTGTTTAGTGTTATCACAATAGTACAACAGAATATTGTGATCAAACCTGAAGTCATGCAGCTCTGCCCTTAGGTCTCAATCTTTACCTGTCCAGTTTTTGGTTTTTTTTTCCTTCACAGCAAAAAAGAAAAAAAAAAAATCAAAGACCTGGTTCTATGGTAAACAAATGATACAATATGATTTTTGTCGCAGGATATGCTCGGTCTGACAAAGCCCTCTGCAGCTCAGGGTCGAGGGCCTCAGACCTCCCAGCAGCCTCTGTCCAACAGGTGAGATCGTTAGGAATTCTGATCAGCAGATATCCAGTCTGACCCATCAGCACCAATTTTAGAGGCAGTATGTAACTTTTATAAAATAAGCTTCTTTTTTTTTTACATATTTATCAAAACTGTCACTATGCCCTATAACATAATATAATATGAGACAGAGAAGTTGTGAGAAATAAAGCTCTCTGACCATGCGTTGTATTTCCGCAGACTGCGGTAGAACCACTGGAAGAAGGAAGAGAAACTTGATTTCTATTTATTTTTTGTCAAATATTTGTATCATACTTTCAGGACATAATGATAGTTTTAACCAATATGTAAATATATATGTACAGTATATATTTTTTTCATGAAAGTTACATTCTGGAGCTTGAAGTTGTACTTTTAGTATTTTTGTCACTTGATTCAAAGTGTTGTGGCTGTGTGCCGGGCTCCTGTTTCTCATTGTGACCTCAGGTTCCTGCAGCCAGTGCAGAAGATTGACATGAACCTGACTGACCTGTTGGGGGAGCTGCAGCGCGACCCCTGGCCCGTCACTCAGGGAAAGAGGCCGCTGCGCTCGCTGGGTGTCGCCATGTCTATTGCTGTGGGGCTTCTGGAGGTGAGGGGTCAGCGTTCAGGTCTCATCATCACGACGATGGCGTGCAAAATCTGACCCACTCTTCCTCCATTCAGTGCACCTTCCCCAACACCGGCGCCCGCATCATGACGTTCATCGGGGGCCCGGGCACGCAGGGGCCAGGGATGGTGGTCGGGGACGAGCTGAAGACCCCCATCAGGTCCTGGCATGACATCGAGAAGGACAATGCCAAGTTCATGAAGAAAGCCACCAAGGTGAGTCACTGCTATGTGTCCATAAAGTCAAAAATGTCTTTTTAGTCAAACATCATTACTAATGCACTGTTCCTACAATCAGTGTGCCATTACAGTAGTTTAAAGAAAAAATAACCTTCAATAATCACAGCAAATAGTCTTAAGAGATGATAGATGATTAGACAACTAATTATTAGATGAATTTAAAATGAATTTTTGAATTCTATGTCTTTTGTGTCTTATGCCATTTATAATATTTTAAAATGTTTTTATGAATTCTGTACAGTACTTTGGTTCCTCTGGTGATGTAAAGTGCTTTATTCAAGTTCAATTTAAATTCATAAATACTTCATTGGTCCCAAAAATGACATGAAATCTGGTTGTAACTCATATTAATTCAAATTGCAAAGAAAACTGGAGGTGTGTTGGTGTGGGACAGCATCTCCCTCTCTGGAAAACATGACATTCTGCAGCCAGAATCAAAGTGCTTTACAGGGCAGCCATTGAACCAAGGAACAACATACCAACTGGCAGACTGCAGAAACACACAACCTTAACAAATAGCTTTGGTTTAGTTTCCAAAGCAAATAGATTAGTTCACTTTAAACTCACAAAAAGTTTACTAGGAACTTTTTAACAAGACATAGGAGGTTGTTTTAAGTTGGTTTCTTAACAGTAATAAAAACCTACTAGTTCCACTGGCAGATTTTTTTCACCTACAACATGGAAAAAATGTCTTGTAAGTTAATAAATCTGCCTAACTAGCACTTTTTAATATCAATATTCAAGAATTATTGACTTAAAACAGTCTTTTGTATTTAATTGAAAAGTTGTTTGTGAGTTAGTTTAGTCTTATTTCAAGGGTGTCAAGCGTTTGTGTTGTTGCAGTGTGGAAAGGATTTGGTATTTCATTGGTTCAACCCGCCTGCTCAGCTTTGCAATAGACATGTTTTCCTTACTGTTTTAGAATGAAATGAACCGGCTCTGTCACTGTATAATATTTACTGCCAAAAGGCATTGTTATAGTACAGAAATAATCGACCAAATACTAAATCTGTTTCACTGGAGGTGTCAAGCTGCATTCCAGCAGCCTGCGTCTAAACCGTGTGTGTTGATCTGTGTGTCGCAGCATTTCGAGGCTCTCGCTAACAGAGCTTCCACTAACGGCCACATCATCGACATATACGCCTGCGCTCTTGATCAGACGGGTTTGCTGGAGATGAAATGCTGCCCCAACTACACAGGGTAAACGCACACATCTGGATCTCTGTTGTAGGGACCCTCAGTGTAATTTTAATGTTAGAGCATTAAAATTATTATTATTATTAATAAATTTTCCCTTTGCATCATAGTATAGGCTGTTTCTATTCTAATATTATTAGTATTAATAATATTGTTGTTAGGGACACACCTCAGGGTGCTACGGACCAAACCTCACCTCTGATATCTGACGTATGACATCAGCTGATTCCGATGTGATACAGAAAAACAGAGCTGAACTGACGATGTTTCTTTTTTTTTTTTCTTGAACAAAAAATATATGTTCCCTAAATTTATAGCACTTTTTAATTGCTTCTTTGTTTTTTGTTTTTCTAATAATTATTATAACTTCTGTAGCAATTTAGTACACTACCCATAATATTTGTCAAATTCTGGAAGACATTTCGAATGTAGTTGGTTGCTTGTACAAATGGTTATAAGAAAAAAAATGTTTTTTCTGTTTGGTCAGAGGATACATGGTGATGGCCGACTCCTTCAACACATCTCTGTTCAAACAAACCTTCCAGAGGGTTTTCACCAAAGACGTCCAGGGGTCTTTCAAGATGGCGTTTTCTGCCACACTTGAGGTCAAGGTACGAACCAGAAGGCCAACAGGGGGCAGCAGAGCTCTTCCCCGGCTCGTCTGTTCCACGCAATAATGAATGTTGCTCTGTCCTGCTGCAGACATCCAGAGAGATCAAAGTGTGTGGAGCGATCGGCCCCTGCGTGTCTCTGAGCGCTAAAGGACCCTGTGTGTCTGAAAATGTAAGAGTCACTGCCACTACTTTAACACACTGCCCCCTACAGGCGCACACAGGAACAACAGAGTGAACTGCTCTCATTGTCAAACACTTTTTCAGCTTAGATTCTGTCAGATATGAACACATTGCACAGCGAGTCTAGGATTTTATTTTAAGTTAAATCAAGAGAACATTAAGCTGAGATCAGTCTTCATGTGCATATACTTGTTTTCTATCAACTTACATTACAGATTGACTATGACTGGCAGCATTTGGAGGCTCTATTTGTGTCCAGTAATCTTTATAATCCTCATCAAACTGGATGTTTGTGCTGGTTCTGCAGCAACAAATTTTGGTTTGTGTTGCTTTGGCTTTAAACAACACAAAGTGTTGCTTTACTTTTAGTAAAAGTGGGGTGGGGGCTTGTTGACCCTTTGAACTTTAAACTTTTGTTAATCTCTTCAAAGCTGAAGCAGCACAAACAAAACATTTTGAGGTACAAACCAGCACAAATGTATTCGAGCTGACACCAATTTTGTCTGATTTGAAGAAGGTGGGGTCAGGGGTCTGGCTGACCTTTCATGACCTCTGGAAACATCTCTTCATATCATGAACATGATAGCAGCACACAAAAAAAATCATTTTTGCTGCACAAATGTAACACAAACATTTGACACCAATTTTGTCTGATTTGAATTGAAGAAGGGGGAGGGGCCAACTTCATTCATAGCGGTGCCTCTTACAGATACTGCCCAAAAAAAACAAGAATTCAGTTACTTCCCTCTCTTATGTTTTACCCCTACTCAGTAAATAATCTGTTTAACGGATAAATCTTTTCACTGCCATGTAAATGGTCTGAAAGCCATGCAATGTCAACGCTGTGAACCTTCTTATTTCAGGAGATCGGGACGGGAGGAACCTGCCAGTGGAAGGTCTGCGGTCTGGATGCCAGCACAACGCTGGCCCTTTACTTCGAGGTCGTGAACCAGGTATGTACACCGAGCCTCTATCCGGACCCCGGGGAACGCTGAGGACAGTTTTAACTTCTACATTAAACCTAAACTAGGGCTGAATGATATTACAAAAACAAGTGTTATGCAAAAATATTGGTGGATGTCACAATAATGATACGGCTTGGGATAAATAAACTTGACATCAGAAAGGCTTCCTGTCTTTCTGAGTTAGTTCACAGCCAACACGGGCCAAAGATAACGAGTAGTCTGACCAGCTATGAAAGACGAACAAACATAATCATTTCCACCTCAACCATAAGGTTTTATTAGAGTGATTGTGTCTGTCTGACTAGTGAGGTTCTGGCTAGTTTCTAGTTCTAGTTTCTTATTGACTAATTAATTATTATTAGATGGACTTTTATTGCTCTTGATGAAGAAACCCGATGTAGAAGTTATTGACTGAGATACTGCAGTTTTATCATAAATGATCAAAGGGTAATACATTCTTTAGATTTCTCACAATATAATTACAATCTTTGATGTCGCAATTGTCTTGTTTACTCATTTTATGCAGACATTCACTGACCTGTTCTGGTTACATTCTTAATTTATATGTAATCTTTTTGTTTTTGACATAACATTAATGAAGTCACAAGTGCAAAGTTCATATAACTATTAGCAGATGTTTCCATTATTTGTGCATTAGCAAAAAGATTCCACTCAAAGTTCAGGTCTGGTTCCTGAGGTCCATCACTCTTGGTAAATCCATGTGCTTCCCATCTGAGCCTGCTTTACTGAATAATGACAACATGAGGTGTGTCTTGCTTGGTGACTGTCTCCACAGAGACCGTTACCATGGTCTGCATGTCCGTCACATGCTGAGATGATGACAGATTCACAGGAATGCATAAACGGTCTGTGCGCATTCAGGCCCTTTGTTTTTACTTTTGCTTTTTCTTTTCATAATCCAAAATGAAGACCAGATAATAAAACTGTTATCCGATTTTGTGCATTAAGCGAAAAAAAACAACTAAAAATTGACCGCTCACTTTCGATTCATGCCATGTTTACACGACAATGATCCAATGAAAATTGAATTTTTGTTTCGTTTCTGTTATTACATGTAGATCAGGACATTCCAACCCCAACGCAAAAATTGGGTGGAAGTGCCCTTTAGCCATTTCCCAAAACTGGAAGCTATAGTCAGAAGCCCACTTTAGCTTAGCATACAAAACGGTGCATAAAGTGCTTTGTGTGTCATGATCGAATTAATTGTACATAGCTTTGGACGTATGTACATAAACGGGTCTCTACACAATGTGTGAGCAGAGACTACATTTGGGCCAGGCCACTTGTCTCAAACAAACTAAACAGAACGAGAGCCCACAATATCGGGACTTTTTTTCCTCCAGTTTTTTGTATACAAAACAGGAAATTGGGTAAGAGTATCCAATTTGGTTTAAAAAAGTTTAAACCAAGTTGTTTTTCCTTCAAACAAACAAACAAACAACAAAAAAAAAACTACCTGAATGCAATGATTCATAAGTGCACACACACACACACACACACTCACATACATACATATTGTTATCTGGTGTCAGGAAAGTCAACACTACCTAAAAGTCCAATATCCTGTGTGTTGGAGTGGACAAACTGAGGTTTAAACCACCTCACTGAGGACCTTTACTGAACTTTGGGCACAACTGATCAAATCAGCTAATTTGTGATATTAGTACAATATAACAACAACTATATATTTAAAATAAGTTTAAATGTAGAGACTAAGACAGAAGTGGTATGGTCTTAGTTTCAGGGTTCAGTTTGGTTCAGTTTGGTTCAGTCATCCCCTTCTGTGTTGATCAATGTCACAAACTGAATCAGGTGATATCATCTGTTCTGTGTCTGATCATCATGGTCCTGAACCTCAGACCTCTAACTGGTCATATCTGGTTAAATTTGTTTTTTGTGATTTTATCTGCTGAGAGCTGATGAAGCTGTTGCTCTTTGCCACATCATAACAAGTCATTGTAAGAGTATGAGCTCCTCTTGCATCACAGCTCTGAATGCAGAGTACTTAATGAAGAGACAAAATGCAATATGAATGCAAGAAAAACATCTAATAAAATGGCCACATTTTAGAAATATGGTTTGTCTTCCTAAGCTGGTCTGATGATAGTGCAGACTAACTACTGACGTCATTTCCAAAAAAAGGGACTTTGCAGAAAATACAAAAATAAACTTGCTGGTATATGTAACTCATTGTTTTCTCAGAGTTATAGGCTCTTGTGATGCTTCTCACTGGGAATGTTTCAATCCAGAGAGATGTGAAGGCTGATCAATGCAGTTGATTTCCACTAGAAATCTAAACACTGATAATTTTGGCTGATTCCATTGATGAGCTTCATCAGGGTTAAACATGGGTTGTTGAGAAAAGGAGTATTATGCAAGCCCTTTTGATTTAGTTGTATTTTTTATACTTCATTTTACAACATAAGCATACTTGAAGCAAACTTTCAATTTCTTCTGCTTTGTTTTTGTTGATTTTACTATAAATAAAGTTTTTGATCCTTTTGTCAATGCAAAAGCCTTTTGATATACTGTGATCAGTAAACATTGTCCAAGAAGTAAACTACGTTCAGCAGTGTTCACCTAAATACAGACTGTGCAAGTTTTTGAAACACACTGCAATTGTCTTGATTACCCATGTGGCAAAAACCACATGGTCCGATTCACGTAATCGTCCTCTTGATCCACCTGAGTGCTGCCACCGGACGATCCCTCCATACAGATTACTGATCGTCCTGCTTCTGGTTCTTCTACAGCACAATGCTCCAATCCCTCAAGGTGGCCGCGGAGCCATCCAGTTCGTCACGCAGTACCAGCACTCCTCAGGACAAAGGCGCATCCGAGTCACCACAACTGCAAGAAAGTATGACAGTGCAACCACACGCTGTGCTCCTGTCTCCATCTCATGTCATATTAAAAATGTATAATTCCATCTAGGGATCCATATTACGGTCTGTATCGGTCCCAATATCAAAACTATTTCAGATCGGGGATCGATGACGATGTGCCTTATCCATTAGGGCAGACCTGTTTCTAATTTTGTTTTTTTACATATTTGACCAAGGCAGTCAACCCAAGGCAGTCAACCTATTGTTTTTCACAGTTTCTTTGTTATTCATTTTCCATTCTAACACTGACTGGTCAAATGAAAGTTGTTTTTCCATTTTTGACCAGCTGGTGGAGCTGCTGTTGTATTTCATTGTGCTATACTGTTAATTAATTCAGAACATTTATGTCTGTTTGGCAAAAAAAGAAATGTTTTAAGTCAATTCAGCATTATTTTTCTGTATGGTATCAGCTGATACTAGACCTCAGATATCGGTATCAGAATTGGATCAGTGCGTCCCTAGTTCTGCCCTAACATGAGCGAAGGATGGTAACTGAAACATTGGAAATCTGATAACATACTAATGTTACATAACTTCATGTCTATCTTTGTAAGTTTATAGACAAGAAAATACATTTTGAAAACTGAAGAACTTGAGCCTCTCATTCAGATGTGACAGAAAATAAGAAGCTGTCTTGAAAATCTTCTTTCTTGAGTCCTTTAGTCGCCCACATACAAATTTCCAAGTGTTGTGCGTTGCATACGTGTCTATTTACAACCTCATGTTTCTTTCAGCTGGGCTGATGCTCAGAGTCAGATCCAGAGTATAGCTGCATCGTTCGACCAGGAGGCGGCAGCCATCTTGATGGCCAGGTTGGCGGTTTACCGGGCAGAAACGGAGGAGGGACCTGATGTGCTTCGATGGTTGGACAGACAGCTCATCAGACTGGTAGGACACAGTGTCTCCATAATAACACATTTGAAATAACTATAAAAAAAATCAACCAGATTTAACCTCTTGTTGCTCGATGTTTGTGTGCAGTGTCAGAAGTTTGGTGACTATCACAAGGACGATCCCAACTCCTTTAGATTTTCTGAGACGTTCTCCCTCTATCCTCAGGTGACCTGCATGTCGCCCCAACAGTCACTGCCCAGCTGTTCTGTCCTGCTTTCACTAAATGTTTTTTTTTCTTCTTCTTTCCAGTTCATGTTCCATCTGCGGCGCTCCCCGTTCCTGCAGGTGTTCAACAACAGTCCAGATGAGAGTTCCTATTACCGGCACCATTTCAACAGACAGGACCTGACCCAGGCCCTCATCATGATCCAGCCTGTGCTGTACGCCTACTCCTTCAACGGCCCACCTGAGGTAACGAGCCTCACAGTTTACTGTTAAAATCAAGTTTTCATTATCGACCTGCTGACTGATAAAGTGTGTGTGTGTGTGTGGTGTGGTGTGTGTGTGTGTGTGTGTGTGTGTGTGTGTGTGTGTGTGTGTGTGTGTGTGTGTGTGTGTGTGTGTGTGTGTGTGTGTGGGTGTGTGTGTGTGTGTGTGTGTGTGTGTGTGTGTGTTTCAGCCGGTGCTCTTGGACAGCAGCAGCATCCTGCCGGACCGAATTCTGCTGATGGACACCTTCTTCCAGATCGTCATCTACCATGGAGAGGTATGAGCTGATTGGAGGAGGTGTGTGTGTTGGCTCTGGAACAAATGTGTGTGTAAGCGTCTGTCTCTTTCAGACTGTGTCTCAGTGGAGGAAGGCTGGCTACCAGGAGATGCCTGAGTACGAAAACTTTAAGCACCTCCTCCAAGCTCCAGTGGATGACGCTCAAGAGCTGCTGCACACTCGCTTCCCCATGCCGAGATACATCGACACGGAGCACGGTGGCAGCCAGGTGGGGGCGCTGTCCGCTTTTCACTCACACAGACACACATCTAACACAGGCATTCAAGGTCATGAAGGAACCAAACAAAAAACCTTTTGAAATGATTACGAATAAACAAAGATGAAATCGAAATTTCTGAAAAATGTAGTTTTTCTTCCACCAATTAATACGGCAAAAGTAAAGAAACTGTTTCTCACCACCCTGCTGAATGCAGTCAAGAACATTTAAGCAACATGGCAGTTCAAAGAGCTTCACATGATGAAAATATAACACCGTAAGCAATGAGATAAAAATAAAATAAAACCCTGGCAATGTGGGTTTGTTCACAAATGTCCAGAATGTTAGAAATCAACTGAAAAAATGCAGAAGAACCCTAAATGTTAACCAAAATATAAAAAAAGAACTAAAATGAAAACCACCAAGCACACTTTAAAAGCTAATTAAAACTAACTGAGCTGGACAAAGAAAAAGTCACAATGAAATAAAACTAAAACTGTTCTGACCCTGTCTGATGGACACAATCTGAGCAGAACCTTCTGTATGGTTTCAGGCTCGTTTCCTGCTCTCCAAGGTCAACCCTTCTCAAACTCACAACAACATGTACACGTGGGGACAGGTAAGAACCCTGCTGGCGACCTTTGACCTCAGCCGATCAGACAAAATGCTGACAGGGTTTGTTTTTTGCTCAGGAGTCCGGGGCTCCCATCCTTACCGACGACGTCAGCCTGCAGGTATTCATGGACCACCTGAAGAAGCTGGCCGTCTCCAGCGCTGCCTGACCCCGTCTTACCCCGTCTGACCCCGCCTTGTGCATGCGTTCGCTGCCTGAACCGAGCAACAAGCACTCCGTTTCCGTCAGTGTTACTGTCAGCAGCAGGTCCAGAATATTTCCACTCGTTAGTTTTTCATTTTGCCGCAAAGTCACACGGCTGCTCCTGCGTCGGTCAGTAAATGTTCTCATCTAATCTAAACCTGAGCAGGTCAGGACGGCGCCTGCAGAGCGGTAAGCAGCTCTAGTGTCCTTCTGGGTGTCAACTTTGCTTCATCTGAATGTTACAAACATTTTAAGTGAGACTTTTAAAGAGTCTGCCAGCGTGACATCCAACAAAAACTCCAACCGTAATCTGTGAGCAGCATAGAAACCAGCTTGGAGTCTTTGCAATGAATGTATTGCTGGTTTATATTTCCATATTTGACTAATTTCACAAACATTAAGCAGATACTCCATAGTAAACATACAGCCGCAATTTTTTCTCCCTTCGTTTTGGTTCTACAGTGTTTGTTTCTATTTATGTGAGCCAGTTTATCGTCTTCTCCTCGACTGGTTTCTTTAAAGAACCCGTCTTCAGTTCAAACAGTAAGAGTTTTGCCCAGGCAAGTGAATGCATGTATTCCTGTCATTCTGTCTGTTTCATGTTTGCAGTAAAGTTGTGCTGTGGAGAACCCACTGCTGTCTGCGTGTTCCTTCACATTTAGCCCAGAAAATGGAAATGATCATTTCCAATATTGAATCCCTCTCTAACTTTATCACCTAACTGGAACAGAACATCATTCGTTGCTGTATATGTTGTGACCTGTTCTAGTGGTTATCAATTTTTGGATTTTTTAAAATTTTATTTTCAAGGCAATTTTATTTGACTTTAGTTTCAGCAACAAGGCTTCTCAAAGTGCTTCATATGATTACAACAAAAAATCAAACAACAAACGAGCAAAATGGAAAATCATTACGTCACTGTGGTAAAGAAATGGAAAATGATGACGGACTGAAAAACAGACTACAGTCTGATGTTCCAGTTGTGTATCAAAGGCAACTTTAAAACATGTGGAGCAGCTTAACTTATTTCTGATAACTTTCCATACTTGACCATCCAGTTCCATCCATGCTTGATAGAACTTTGTGTTTGTCTCTTAGTCACTTTATGAATAGCTAAAAAAATAAATGAATAGACAAATAAATAAAGGCTGTCCAAGTCTAAACCTCATTCATTTTCCCTCTGGAAACACCCTCCACATTTTTCTGGTCTTTCATATTTAATTCCAACAAAACACACTGAAGTTTGTGTTTACAAAAATCCTCTGTGATTTTTGTCAAACTTCCAGACGTCTCCAGTCGTTCCAACTGTGCTCCCGTGTGCTGATGCTGTTTACCGGTGTTGCTATGATGTCAGAGCCCTGCAGCGTTCAGAGCGCTGAGTGTTAACACGCCCATTACATTTCTAACCATGAGAAAACCTTTGTCAGAAATGGCTTTCCCCTCCACAGCCGTACTTCCTGTCATTCTTTGCACAGCGCCGCCTGGAAATGCCGAAGTCACCACTTACCCTATCGGCTTCCCTGCGCCTTTCCACTGTTTGTTCAGATCCGAGCTGTGAGCAACTTTAAAGAGAATAAAAGGACGCTGATAAGACGTGTCCTCCATAGTGTCCTGAGACTCGGAGCGGGAAAGTTGCTGTTTGCACTTCTCAATAACACCATCTATTGGTGGACATGACCTTTGTTAAACCCATGTGTTGAAACGCAATGGAACAGGTGTACCTAATAAAGTGGCCACTGAGATGAAGAAAAACCCACCTGGTGCTGTCACATGTCCACTTCCCAGGATTCAACTGGGAATTACTTCAGCTCAGAAAATACTAAATCACAAGCTGAGGTTTTGGTCTGAATGTCTCAAGAGTTTTTCAATCTGATTAGTTGACGGCGTCCCTGTGCAGGAAAACAGCTGACCATATCAAGACCCAACACACTTCCTGTCCAGGAGGAGAGGGAGGCTGCAGGGGTCGGTGGGGCGGCTGGGTGTGGGGGAGTGAAGCCAGCAATCTGCCAGCACAACTACTGTGAAGGAGGAACCCGAGGAAAGAGATACAAGATAAACTAGGAGAAGTGGAAAGAAAGAAGTTTTTTTTTTCCCAGAGTCAGGAGGACAAAACTGTAAAGAGTGGAGGAGACAATAACCTGAGAACAAACAACAGAAAGAGGGAGAGGAGGAGGAAACGAAACGACCGAATCAAAACCTGGACAAGTAACTAACGGTAAGAGACCAACTAACCAGACAGATTCAACCATTTCTGGTTGGTTGTTTTTTGTTTGTTTTTGAGACATCTTCTTAGTAAAACTTTCACCTAGAAAAACTTTTACACTGACACAAATAGCATGAAGAAAGTGAGTGTGAAAGTTGACTATTTTTTTGCTTGTTTTAGGAACTGATCACCCAGTGCAAACATCTTAAGCTCAAACTCAGCTAATCTGACCAGAGATCCACGACTCAGCAGGAAAATCTATAGACAAGATCCTTTATAGAAAAAAGTCAAAAGAGCTCAAACTCTAAAGTTTGCAAAGAAGAACGGGCAAACATTTCTCTAGAGTTAGCAGAGACATATTGACCCCAGTTCTGAACGCAAATGCATTTCACATTTTTTTTATTCGGAAAACAAACCAAAAATTTTTCCACAAACATATTTTCACTACCTGGTTCTGATCCACATCACGAGCTCCAATGAACTTCATCTCTGTAACTTTACGCAGACATTAATGAGGCACGGACACTTTCACACAGTTCCACATCACTTCACACAAAATGCATCATGATAACAGAACGTGTGCAGTCATGTTCAATAAGTTAGAATCCACATTCAGGCTCATTTCTCAGATTCAAAAAGTCTTTTGAAGACAACCTTTAAGCAGGTCTTTAACATTTCTGTATTAAAAATGCTTCTAATTGATCTCAAATGTGTTTCCATTACTATAAGGACAAAATCATTCTAATGAACAAGAATAAAGGTCTGTGTGTCATTCATTTAGTGAATAGTGACTGAAATAAATTTCAGTTAAATTCAATTGATATACATCGTCATGGAAACAGTTAAAATCCAAGAAGAATAAGCTGACGATCTGAATTAAAATGAAATAGTTGTAAATGAAGCTGTGGGAATAATTGTCCTATTCCCGACCGTCACGGCTTTAATGAATAATATTGCTTATTTTGACAGTGACATCATCACCAAGGGGGGCGGAGCTTGAGGAAATGGAATTTCGACTCTGCTGCTGGTGGAGTTCCCTTTGGATGGTTGTCTTCCTGCTGAGCAATGTCTCCACTGCCGTGTCCTCACACACTGAATACAGTGTGAGCAGCAGCAAAGCTTCCTTTGACCAGGCCGTGGTGAACTGCCATCCTGGTGTTCTGCCCTCTGTGGCCTCCCAGCAAGAGCTGCAGGAAATATTCCAGCTTCTCAACAAGTCAAAGTCATTTCAGGAAAATGTCACCGTCTGGGTCGGGCTGAGGAAGCCCAAACACGAATGTAGTACTGATGGACAACCTCTGAGAGGATTCAAGTGGGTCGAGAACGGTAGCCAGGAGGCCAGCGCCATCAACTGGCTGGAGGAGCCGAAGCTCACCTGTACAGGGATGTTATGTGGGGCTCTGAGGCAGCAGCGTGTCCAGTCAGAACTTACTTGGGGTTTAATTCCCACCAGCTGTAAAACCCACTACCATTTCATCTGCAAAGGGAGTGACGCGCATACAGAGCTACAGCTGAAAACGAGCCCAACAACATCAAAACCCGACTCAGCAACGTTCCATCCTAACATCTTGACATCAGAGCCAGAGTCCTGTGAGCGGTCCAAAGACCCCAAGCATCCCAGCATTCGCTCCCTGATGGCTGATTCCAACGACGGCAACAAAGTCCTGGTTGAGTGTTGGTCTGCCGTGAAGTTGGACCTGTTCTGTTCAGGGTTTCCTGCTGTGTGGCGAGTGCTGGATGGCTCCCCCGCTAATTTCAGCATCATCTGCCTGAAGTGTGAAGAAGGCTTCCAGAAAAACGGTTCAGGGTTCTGTGTGGATGTGGATGAGTGCAGCACCGGGAAGCCCTGCCAGCACACCTGCCAGAACACCGAGGGTTCCTACAGGTGCGTCTGTGCCGATGAGCAGGACTGTGACCAGGTGGCACCAGCTACATCTGACAAGTCACTGTTACACATCCTGATCCCCGTACTGACTGTGGTTGCTGTGCTGCTGCTGATACTGGTCATCGTTGGCGTGGTGAAATGCTGTTTAAAGAGGCGCAAGAAGATGAAGACCAAACCGTAAACGACAAGGAATCCTGCATAGGCCACTGAAGACGTGTTGAGGAGCTTTTTGATTTGGGGTATTATGTAAAATCAACCTTTTTTTGAGCTTTTCGGCGTGTTATGATGTTTTTCCCTCATCAAAAACATACCTGGAGTGTTGCTTTGATTCTTTCACTCATCTTTGAGAAATCCTTCAATCTCCCATGGCAACCATTGGGGTTGTATAAACACTTACTCTCACAAAGTGCTCCTCAGTGAAGTCACAACCCCCAACCAAGCTCCTGCTCTACAGAGTACCCTTCCCCTACTCTACTCCTCCAGACTAGTGGCAGCAGCAACTAGCAAACACCTGGTGGAACTGCTGAACTCATCATACGAACTACTACGTGCAACGCTACAAAGAACGATTGTAAATGGCACAATGGAGGAGCATTTTTATGATGACTTCTTGTAGGTTTAGTATTGGAAAGAGCAGGAGCTTCTTAAAGAGACAGAGGCATCAAATTGAAAAGTTAAATTTCTTTTTAAGTCATATTTGATATATACAGCTTTCTGATAACGGTTACTTGATTGTAGTATTGGATGGGGATACACTGCCCCTTCAAACCTTAAGGAATTATAAAATATAACTTTAAAACCATCTTACCAAATAATTTCTCCCTCATTGCGATGAACTGGAATGATTTTATTGTACATTTCTCTGTAACTGAATCTAAAATTGGGGGAATTAAAAATAAATTAGACTGAAAATGAATTGTTTTGAATGGTTGTAAAAAATAAATAAATAAATAAAATATATATATATATATATATATATATATATATATATATATATATATATATATATATATATATATATATATATATATATATATATATATATATCCTCTGGTAGAGGACCCGAGCTCAGAGGATAAGAACCACCCGTGGTGGGTGAGAAGGGAATTTTTTTTATATAAAGCAGCACAATTACATTTATCTGTAATTGTGATTTATTTGTTAAATAAAAATTTGCTTTACAAGCCTTTTATTGCATCTCAGATTCTTTCAGAGGTCTGCTCAGTTTCTCCAACAGTCAAAGAGAAAGGACAGTTTTTCATAGCCTCTGTTGGACTTCATTCATTTTGTGCTCCATCAGGTCCGTTTACCGGTTTCAGGACCTGATCAGAACCCCTCAGTGTAAATCACCTAGAGAATTAATGAGGTTTGGTTATTTTTAGGTGTTAATACCTAAAAATGATCAAGTGTTACAAGCGATACATGTCACGCAGATGGAACAGATACAGAGTTACATGTATGTGAGGCAAAGATTGTAGAACGAGTTCATTTTTTTTATTCTTCTCTGCAATCTGTACCCTCCCTAAAGGGTAGTCTAATCAGTTTCAGTCTGTTTACGTATGACTGATGGCAGTCGCACATAAACATGGTTATGTAAGCTGCAGTGTGTGCGTGTCAGCAGATAAGAGGCTAAAAAAGATAAAGGGAAAGACAGACTCCCCAACACATCCATGGTGTTCAACATCAGGGTGCTCAAACATTTTTTGTGAGTTTGATGGTGAAAATATAACGAGGCCAAAAATCTGGAAGGAAATAATCAAATGTTCACAAGTGTTTGTCTTCTACAAACAGGGACGTGTTTAGAAAGTGGCTTCCTGTTTGCTGGAGCCCAGCACTAAGGAAGACAGGAAATGTTCCCCTCAGACTGTCCTTACCACCGGGCGGCCCAGTTGGTACCGTGTTCAGAGGCTGGTCCTCAATGCGGTTCTCCTGGGTCATGTGGTCATTTTCTGCATGTCTTCTCCACCCTACTTCCTGTCAAGTTACTTTTCAAAAAGGGCAATTAGCAAGGGTGGAACTTTGTGTTGCAAGTGGGTGGGAACGAACAGAGGGGTATCGGGGGGCATTAGGGTGCTGATGCACTCACTGTCACTGGAAGACCTTTTCTTTTCTAGTGCTGAGAATAAAGCCAAAACTTTGCGCACATCACTGAGCGGACTTTCCATTTACATTTCACAAATGAATTTTGCAGCTGCTGCCGAGTTGCATATAAAGGCACATGTGGAGCAACGCAAAAGTATTAAAATCATTCAATAGACTTTCTCTAAGTCTGCCACAGTTTCATCTCAAGCCTGTCTGGACCAATGGACAGTAGTACCTTATGACTGGCCACTGGAACTAGACACTGCACTCTAGTTCAGCTGTGGGCAGCTCCAGGCATCGAGGGCCGGTCTCCTGCAACCTATATGTATCTTGACTTCAACACACCTGAGTCAAATAATGATGTCATTAGCAGGATTCTAGGGAACTTGACCGTTCTTAGGAGGCGATTCAGTTGGATTCAAGTGTGTTGGATGAGGGAGACATCTAAGAGTTGCCAGACGCCGGCCCTCAAGAACAAGAATTGTTTTTGTGTCACTCCCTGCTCTAGGGTGTAACACAAAAACCAGCAAATTTTCTATGGTTTACAGAATATAGCCATGCAGTACGTCACTTGAGACTAATGAGACGGAAGTTAGCATCTGTGTTGGAGATTCCTATTCAGTGCTAAATTAAAGGGCTATTTGGTTTTTTTAAGGAACATTTGACTACGTTGGCAGTAATGGCATCTGTCATCCCCAACAGAAGGCCACTGAGATTGATATTGTTCTGGTGTGCGTGTTTGCTACAATAATACTGGACTTTAATTTTCTCTGGTGTCCTTGACATGTTTATCCACATGCTGTCATCCAGCAGCAGTCACTCAGGAGGCTGACTCCCTGCCTCACTTCAGAACTGTGTTCTTTCAATGCTGCCTGCTGCTGCATACATCCAACAGACTCAAAGTGTTTTATGTATTTACTCCATTCAGATCAGATTATTTGCAACCCCAAATCGACTGGTATCCAGTTTCATCCTTTAGTATCCAGAACGAATGATCTTGATTTATTTGAATTATAATCAAATTTATTTTATAGATTTAAACTTATTTACTTTCTCCATAAGTTCCTTCACTCTTATGGTGAAATTTTGTTGCATAGATGAAATGAAATTAGAATGAAACAAACTTATTTGTTCCTGTAGTAATGTGTCATCTGTTAGCTCTGACGCCATCTGGTGGTGGCAGTTGACTGTTGCAGATCTTCTATTTGCTGTCCTTCATAGGGGTCAAACTCCAGTCCTCAAGGGCCGCTCGCTGTCCTGCAGTTTTTAAATGTGCCTCAAGTACAAACACAGGAATAAAATGTCTTAATTACCTCCTCCTTGTGTAGATCAGACCTCCAGAGTCTTAATGACCTGATTATTCTATTCAGGTGGTGCAGCAGAGGCACAGCTAAAACTAGCAGGACACCCAGTGGCCCTTGAGGTCTGGAGTTTGACACAGACCTCAAGGGATCAACTTCAAACTGGATAATTTGAAGTTTAGTGGAGCATCTCGCTTTGTACTTTGTTGTCATTATTCTACATTTGATGCCTGTTAAAGATTCATTAAACTAGTCATTTTGTGGGTTTTTTTTTTTAGAAATATTGTTTATACTAGAACTCCTGGAATTGTGTTTCTATATATATTGTTTATATATTGTCTGAAATACACATTTAGTGAAATGTGTATTTCATTAAACTAAAATACACATTTTCATTTTACTGGCATGCTATTAAAAAGAGATGCTTTTTTTAAAATTTATTTTTAATACCAATGTTATAACTAATGTACAGAAAAGAAATATGTTGCTCTGAAAAAAGCAACTCTGTTATTAAATACCAACTGATGATATATTTAAATATGTTAATAAATATTTAAAATATTTAAAATAAATATTTTAAATATGTTCATAATATTTTAGTAAACAGCAAACGATATAAGTTTCTAGTTGTGAATTGAATGTATTACAACAGAGTTAATTATGTGTTTTCTGCCATAGTTTTTTGACCATGTCATTTGTTTTTGTTTGTTTGGGTTTTTTTTGCTCAATTTCTAACAATTGTTTTAGTAATGAAAGATAAACTTAACGAACGGACGAACGAACTAATGGTCCATGTTTTTTGTGTTAGGAAGACAAAAAAATCTCTTCAATGCCATAGAAATTTAAAAAATGCTTGAGAAGGAAGCAATTTGCTTAAAATATGCAACTGAATATGTAAATCAACAAAATGAATTAAATGTGAATATGACTCCTGATCAGAGTGAAAATATTTTCCCAGGAAGCCTTGAGTGAATAGTTCCATCATCTTCCTGTTTTCTAACCCACATTCCTGTTGGAAAAAGTTCCCAGAATCCCTCAGGCTCCCAGAATCATCAGGATATGAGTTCAGACTCTCGTTCAGAAATCCTTTATGGATCCCAAAGACAAATAAATGTTGTTGTAACTCATATTAACTCTAATTCTTAGAAGAGATATTGTACATACTGATGGATTATGGCTGGAAAGACCTCTTGTAGCAGTCTGTGTTGC